>NW_026136702.1:28040342-28155342 GCF_905237075.1 Dicentrarchus labrax | reverse complement strand
ACAATTAAAACTTCATAAACAGTAAGTCCTTATAATCCTTATAAAAAGGAGTTTAGTGTAGAGTTAGCATTGTACTTTACATATATTGTGTTTACATATATATGAATTCTGTATACACACATATAAATACACATTACCACCTCAGACAGTACCAGTCTCCCCCAGTAGCACCATTATAACATTATTAAAATCCAACAGTGTAGCTCGACTCTGTTCAAGTAGACAGTTCACACAGGAGGCAGGTATATTATTGATTATTGATTATTGAATGCTGACCTGAACCAGTTCAAGAACCAGAGCTAATCTGGTGAAAAGGGGGTCCTCCAGGTCCACTCTGCTCTTCCAAACGGTTCCTCTTTTTAACATTCATTTTACCACTGCTAACTATCTCACCATCACATTCTAGCTCTGTACTAAACCTGTCTGTCTCTCTCTCTCCCTGTCTGTCTCTCAGAGTTGATCCAGACTGAGTTTCACCACGTGCGGACGTTGCGCATCATGGAGGGGGTATACCGGAGGGGGATGCTGGAGGAGGTGATGCTAGAGGCGGGTGTGGTTCACACCATCTTCCCTTGTCTGGACCAGCTGCTGGAGTGGCACTCTGGCTTCCTGTCAGAGCTGCTGAACAGAAGGAAGGAGGGTCTGATGGAAGGCAGCTCCACCAACTTCACCGTCCGCAGGATCGGAGACCTGCTGCTCAGACAGGTACAGGTGGACCCTGTGTGTGGACTCACTATGGTTGATTAGGGTCCCACAGGATCAGGGTTTTGAGGTTTACAGAGCAGCTTCTGTACCGAATTCAATTCAATTCAATTCAATTCAATTCAATTCAATTCAATTCAATTTTATTTGTATAGCGCCAATTCATAACAGAAGTTATCTCAGGACACTTTTCAAATAGAGCAGGTCTAGACCGAACTCTTTAACATTAATTACAGAGACCCAACAGTACCACCATGAGCAAGCACTTGGCGACAAGGGCAAGGAAAAACTGCCTGTTAAAAGGCAGAAACCTAGGACAGATCCTCCGGCTCTAGGTGGGTGGTCGTCTGTCTCGACCAGTTGGGGTGAGAGAGAGAGAGAGAGAGAGAGAGAGAGAGAGACAGACAGACAGACAGACAGACAGACAGGTGCACAGCAACAACAGTATTGGCAATGGCAGTCAAGCAGGACCATGGCAGGAGGCTCCACCAGGATCCATGAGAACCTGCGAGACGAGAAAGCACAAGAACTCCGGGGAAGAAGTGAAGTTAGTAACATGCATTAAAGGGACATGAATGAGTGCAGAAAGAGAGAGGAAGAGAGTAGCTCAGTGCACCATGGGAAATCCCCCGATAGTCTAGGCCTATAGCAGCATAACTAAGGGATGGTTCAGGACTCACCTGATCCAGCCCTAACTATAAGCTTTATCAAAGAGGAATGTCTTAAGCCTACTCTTGAATGTGGTGAGGGTGTCTGCCTCCCGAACCACAACTGGAAGCTGGTTCCACAGGAGAGGAGCTTGGTAACTGAAGGCTCTGGCTCCTGTTCTACTTTTAGAGACTATAGGAACCACAAGTAGCCCAGCATTCAGAGAACGTAGTGTTCTAGTGGGGTAATAGGGTACTATGAGCTCTTTAAGATATGAAGGGGCCTGACCATGAAGAGCTTTATAGGTGAGGAGGAGGATTTTAAATTCAATTCTACATTTTATAGGGAGCCAATGCAGAGTAGCTAGTACAGGAGAGATGTGATCTCTTTTTCTAGTTCCTGTCAGTACTCGTGCTGCAGCGTTCTGAGTTAATTGGAGCGTTTTAATGGACTTATTGGGGCAACCTGATAATAAAGAGTTGCAGTAATCCAGCCTTGAAGTAACAAATGCATGGATTAGTTTTTCTGCATCTGTCTGTGATAGTATGTGTCTAATTTTTGTAATATTACGTAAATGAAAGAAGGCAGTCCTAGAGGTCTGCTTTATGTGGGAGTTAAATGACAAATCCTGATCAAAGATAACTCCAAGATTCCTGACAGTGGTGCTAGAGGCCAAGTTAGGGAAATAAAACATTTTTTTTCTCCAGCTGTTTGAAGTTCCGATTTCAGATCTACTGAAATCAACTGAGGAGTCTCCACCTGCTGGACATTTTAAATCATTACACTCACTGGATGTTTCTGTCAGTTAAACATAGCTAAAATATACCTACAAAAAAGAGAGCGATAATAAACCAGAGTGTCACTGCCATTACTTAAAGTAGTAACATTATAGAAATACTCACCTGGTAGTTAAGTCTTGCGTTTAAAGTGTAACTTAAGTAAAAGTGCAGAAGAAACAGGAACTACATGTGCTTCTATATGAAAATGGAACATACTCATACTGTTCAAAGGCCACTTCATCAGAAGCAGATTTATTGCCAAGTAGTTTTTCACATACAATAGGTGTGCCTTAGTAAGTTGGTGCATAACAATAAACATAGAGAAAATATAAATAAAGATAAAAATGGAAACGAGGAATCTGCAAGTTAGCAGTGTGAAGTATAATAATGTCTGTAATGTGCAAAGATAAAATCCAATGGAAGAGCATTAATGTAATGAATATATACAGGGTGGGTTTAAGAGTCAGTGTCAGTGGTGGTCCCGGGTCTTGTTGATGAGTTCAGCTGCAAACGGGAAAAAACTGTTCTTGTGGCGTGAGGTTTTGGTCCTGATGGACCGCAGCCTCCTGCCAGAGGGAGGTGACTGAAAGAGTTTGTGTCGGGATGGGAGGAGTATAGGTCCTGGAGTTCAGTCATTGAATTATCCGAGGACCCCAGATCGAAAACAACACAAATACCAACAAAAACAAAAGTACTTAAGTGTCTCCTGTACAAATAAAACATACAGAACACAGTAATACAACAACAACAGCGTCTATGAGGCTGAATTACAGATCGAAACACCAAATACCGAAATCAATGTTGTGTGTATTATGTTTATTATTGTATATTACTGTGTATTATCGTTTATTACTGTTTATTACTGTGTATTATTGTTTATTGTTGTTTATTACTGTGTATTATTGTTTATTAATGTGCGTTATTGTTTCATATTGTTTATTACTGTGTGTTATTGTGTATTATACTGTATGATTGTGTGTGTAGTTTTCAGGTCAGCCTGCAGATGAAATGAAGAAACTTTATTCTGAGTTCTGCAGTCGACACCCGAAAGCTGTGAAACTCTACAAAGAGGTGTTAACTCGAGACCGAAGACTGCAGCAGTTCGTCAGGGTGAGGACCAGAACCTCAGACCTGGTTTTAGACCTTCAGTCAGATCTAATCTGTTTTAAACTGACTTAAACTCGTATAAATTGACATTAATTGGTTTAGACTGGTGTACGTTTTTCTGTGTTGATGTTGACTGTCTTTCTCTATCCCATAATGCTCAGCGTGCATGTCGGGGTCCTCTGCTGCGTCGTCACGGCGTCCAGGAGTGCATCCTGCTGGTGACACAGCGAATCACAAAGTACCCCGTCCTCATCCAACGTATCCTCGACAACACCAAAGGTAACCAAGACCTCTGACCTCCAGTAACCTCTGACCCCTCACAGATGAGAGCTGTCCATCCTGGTACTTTGACCTTATGTCAAGCCCCGCCGCCTTTTTGGTGAAAGCAGTTGCTCTAATTTGACTGGCAGTAAATGTAAATTCTGATTTGATCAGTTTATAGCATAAAATAAGAATACTGTATTGATTGTATCTGTTATATCATAAATCCTCTGTGCAGTCACAATGAACTCTGACCTCTGATGTCACCCTGTCCATGTGACCTCATGCAGGCAACGAGGAGGAGGCCCAGGCGTTGAGTCAGGCTCTGGTCCTCCTGAAGAAGCTGATTAGCTCGGTGGACCAGGAAGTGCTGGAGCTGGACCGGACCAGGAGGCTGCAGGAGATCCAGGCCCGTCTGGACCCCCGGGCCCAGGCGGAGGTCCGTGGAGGAGGAGTGTTCAGGGGAGGAGAACTGCTGAGGAGGAGGCTCCTCCACGAGGGGACGCTCCTCTGGAAAGTCCAAGGCTCCAGGATGAAAGGTAAAGGATTCTGTATTCTGTTGGAGAAAAGGAAGAGAGGAAGTTAGGAAATATATGTCAGTTTTAATTTACTATGAACTAAGTTAGCATCAACCAAACTCCATTCAAAAAACAAGCATTTTAAAAGACAAAATCTGAGTTCAGACTTTTTACAAATCGCCATCATGATGTAGTTATTATAGTTATAGTTATTATTATCTGTTTGTTGACATGAAATGAGGGGGGCTCATATGGCCGCAGTGAGACAGATTAGAGGCAGGATACATGATTTAAAGATCACTCGAGTAAACTAGCCAAGTTTGATGCAATGTTACTCCTGCTGACCAGCTGCTGAATGTTTGTCTCCAGATGTTCAGGTCCTGCTGATGTCAGACATCTTGGTTTTCCTTCAGGAGAAAGATCAGAAGTTCACCTTTGCATCACTGGTGAGTCTCACATGGGCTGCGTTTCATTAGTCGTTCAACATGCCCTCGTTCACTTGCCCTCGGGGGAATCCCCGCCGCCATCATAAGTGTCGTTCCAATTGTCTGGAAAACTGAAGTGAACTTGGTGAGATGGACCCTCGGAGGGCTGAGGGAGCGACTGAACAACGATGGTCACTCCGAGGTGGATATCACCCACAATGCATTGCAGTTTATGTCATTGCCGCTATAACGCCGAGTAAGGGCAAGTGCGTTTCATTTAAATCCCCCGCTCCTCCCCCGCCCACTTTCCCTCCGCGCTCCAAGTGGCCTCCGTGCGACGTATGCTGTTAGGTCATACCAAGGGCTGAGGGTAAGTGAACGAGGGGAAGTGGAACTACTAATGAAACGCAGCCCTGGTCTCACCTGCACCTCCTCATGTTCCTTCTCCTGTGACTCCTTTCAACATAAAGGAGCAGTAGTTCTCCTCTGTCTGTCTGTTTACCTGTCTGTGTCTGTGTGTCAGGACAAGTCTCCGGTGGTGTCTCTGAACAACCTGATCGTCAGAGATATAGCCAATCAGGAGCGAGGGATGTACCTGATCAGCGCCTCCACCCCTCCAGAGATGTACGAGCTGTACGCTTCATCCAAAGACGACCGCAGGACCTGGATGAGCCGCATCCAGCAGACCGCCCTCAGGTCGCTACTGCAGTACAGTACCACACTGTACCACACTGTACTACACAGTACTACACAGTACCACACAGTACCACACTGTACTACACACTGTACTACACAGTACTACACAGTACCACACTGTACCACACTGTACCACACTGTACTACACACTGTACCACACTGTACTACACAGTACTACACAGTACCACACAGTACCACACTGTACTACACACTGTACTACACAGTACTACACAGTACCACACTGTACCACACTGTACCACACTGTACTACACACTGTACCACACTGTACTACACAGTACCACACTGTACTACACAGTACCACACAGTACTACACACTGTACTACACAGTACTACACAGTACTACACAGTACCACACTGTACTACACACTGTACCACACTGTACTACACTGTACTACACAGTACTACACAGTACTACACAGTACCACACTGTACCACACTGTACTACACACTGTACCACACTGTACTACACAGTACTACACAGTACTACACAGTACTACACAGTACTACACAGTACTACACAGTACCACACTGTACTACACACTGTACTACACAGTACTACACAGTACCACACAGTACCACACTGTACCACACTGTACTACACTGTACTACACAGTACTACACAGTACCACACTGTACTACACTGTACTACACACTGTACTACACAGTACTACACAGTACTACACAGTACCACACAGTGCTACACTGTACTACACAGTACCACACTGTACTACACACTGTACTACACAGTACTACACAGTACTACACAGTGCTACACTGTACTACACAGTACCACACAGTACCACACTGTACTACACACTGTACTACACAGTACCACACAGTGCTACACTGTACTACACACTGTACTACACAGTACTACACAGTACCACACAGTACCACACTGTACTACACACTGTACTACACAGTACTACACAGTACCACACTGTACCACACTGTACCACACTGTACCACACTGTACTACACACTGTACCACACTGTACTACACACAGTACTACACAGTACTACACAGTACCACACAGTACCACACTGTACCACACTGTACTACACAGTACTACACTGTACCACACTGTACTACACAGTACTACACAGTACCACACTGTACTACACACTGTACTACACTGTACTACACAGTACTACACAGTACCACACTGTACCACACTGTACTACACAGTACTACACAGTACCACACTGTACTACACACTGTACTACACTGTACCACACTGTACCACACTGTACTACACACAGTACTACACAGTACTACACAGTACCACACAGTACCACACTGTACCACACAGTACTACACAGTACTACACAGTACCACACAGTACTACACTGTACTACACACTGTACTACACAGTACTACACAGTACTACACAGTACCACACTGTACTACACTGTACTACACACTGTACTACACAGTACTACACAGTACTACACAGTACTACACAGTACCACACTGTACTACACACTGTACTACACAGTACTACACAGTACTACACAGTGCTACACTGTACTACACAGTACCACACAGTACCACACTGTACTACACACTGTACTACACAGTACTACACAGTACCACACAGTACCACACTGTACTACACACTGTACTACACTGTACCACACTGTACAACACAGTACCACACTGTACCACACTGTACTACACACTGTACTACACAGTACTACACAGTACTACACAGTACCACACAGTACCACACTGTACCACACAGTACCACACAGTACCACACTGTACTACACTGTACTACACACTGTACTACACAGTACTACACTGTACCACACAGTACCACACAGTACCACACAGTACCACACTGTACTACACTGTACTACACACTGTACCACACTGTACTACACTGTACTACACACTGTACTACACTGTACCACACAGTACCACACTGTACTACACACTGTACTACACACTGTACTACACAGTACTACACTGTACCACACTGTACCACACAGTACTACACAGTACCACACAGTACCACACAGTACTACACACTGTACTACACTGTACCACACAGTACCACACTGTACTACACACTGTACTACACACTGTACTACACAGTACTACACTGTACCACACTGTACCACACTGTACTACACACTGTACTACACAGTACTACACAGTACCACACAGTACCACACAGTACTACACACTGTACTACACTGTACTACACACTGTACTACACAGTACCACACTGTACCACACTGTACTACACAGTACTACACAGTACTACACTGTACCACACTGTACCACACTGTACTACACACTGTACTACACAGTACTACACAGTACCACACTGTACCACACTGTACCACACTGTACTACACACTGTACTACACAGTACTACACAGTACCACACAGTACTACACACTGTACTACACTGTACTACACACTGTACTACACAGTACCACACTGTACCACACTGTACTACACACTGTACTACACTGTACTACACACTGTACTACACAGTACTACACTGTACTACACACTGTACTACACTGTACTACACAGTACCACACTGTACCACACACAGTACTACACAGTACTACACAGTACTACACTGTACCACACTGTACCACACTGTACTACACACTGTACTACACAGTACTACACAGTACCACACAGTACCACACAGTACTACACACTGTACTACACTGTACTACACACTGTACTACACAGTACTACACACTGTACTACACACTGTACTACACACTGTACTACACAGTACTACACTGTACCACACTGTACCACACAGTACTACACTGTACTACACACTGTACTACACTGTACTACACAGTACCACACTGTACCACACACAGTACTACACAGTACTACACACTGTACTACACTGTACCACACAGTACTACACTGTACTCACAGTAGTTTGTGTTTTGTCTGCAGTTGTCCATCCAGAGACGAGTTTCCTCTCATTGAGACCGAAGACAAAGCTTTACTGCGCAGACTGAGAGGTACAGCACCTCCTCCTCCTCCTCCTCCTCCTCCTCCTCCTCCTCTTTCTACACCTTCAACTAGATCTCCTCTCTCTTTGTTTCCTTTCTCTTCTTTCATCTCCTGTTAAAAAATAAAATAATAAAATCCATCTAATTCAACATTATTTTTCTCCTCCTCTCCTCCTCTCGTCCTCTCCTCCTCTCCTCCTCCCCCTCACCTCCCCAGCTGACATCCAGCAGAAGGACAGGGAGGTGCTGGAGCTCCTGCAGGAGCGAGTCACTCTGTTTTCTGACCTGGTGGAGGCGACAGGAAGAGGAGGAGGAGAAGAAGAGGGAGGCGTGGAGCTAAGCAGATCCTCCTCCAGGACCTCCTCCTCCTGCAGGAACCTGTTCAGAGCCGACACTCCTCACACTCCTCAGGGGGAGCCGCTCCTCAGCGCCTCCATCACTGAAGGTGAGTTTCACTCTTAGGTTGGACGTGAAGAGAAAGATTCAGACTGACTGTTTGTTTGTTCTCAGTGGACCGACTGACCCAACTGCTGCTGGACTCCAACATCCACAAGTCCTCCGTAACCAACGGCAACCAGGAGCTCAGCGGTGAGTCACCTGGAACCTGATCAATCTCTCATCAATCTCTGATCAATCTCTCTGATCAATCTCTGATCAATCTCTGATCAATCTGATCAATCTCTCTGATCAATCCAATCAATTTCTGATCAATCTATGATCAATCTCTGATCAATCTCTCTGATCACATTGTCAGTGGATGGAAACGTCTGACCAATTTCAATTTATTGTGAAACAAATATTTTAATTAAATTAATTATTAAAATAGTTCATAAATTGATTAATCAGACATTAGCTGATTACCCTGTCTGTCTCTCTGTCTGTCTCTCTGTGTTTGTCTCTCTGTGTCTGTCTCTCTGTGTCTGTCTCACTGTTTGTCTCACTGTGTCTCTCTCTGTGTTTGTCTCTCTGTGTCTGTCTCTCTGTGTTTGTCTCTCTGTGTCTGTCTCTCTGTGTCCGTCTCTCTGTGTCTGTCTCTCTGTGTTTGTCTCTCTGTGTCTGTCTCACTGTCTGTCTCTCTGCATCTGTCTCTCTGTGTCTGTCTCTCTCTGTTTGTCTCTCTCTGTTTGTCTCTCTGTGTCTGTCTCACTGTTTGTCTCTGTGTCTGTCTCTCTGTGTTTGTCTCTCTGTGTCTGTCTCTCTGTGTCTGTCTCACTGTTTGTCTCACTGTGTCTGTCTCTCTGTGCCTGTCTCTTTGTGTTTGTCTCTCTGTGTCTGTCTCTCTGTGTTTGGTTCTCTGTGTCTGTCTCTCTGTGTCTGTCTCACTGTTTGTCTCTCTGTGTCTGTCTCTCTGTGTTTGTCTCACTGTGTCTGTCTCTCTCTGTCTGTCTCACTCTCAGATGGTGACTCTGGTTCTCTGAATGGTTCTTTTGAGTTGAACAGCAGCTCCTCAAAGGTAAATCTCACCTTTAACCTTTGACCTCTGATTAAAGGCTTGTTTGTGTCCTTGTATGATAACGTTGTGTATTGTGGCTGTGTTGTTTCCATGGCAACAGAGCAGAAGATCTGATTGAATTAAGTTTAATGTTGTTGTATATATGTTACACAAACAGACATTATTGTATATTTTCATCCTGATTGGAGATGCAGAGAGTAAACTATCAAAATAAAAGCCCGACTGGATGAACACTGTTTTCTCTCTCAGGACAGAAACGGGAACCAGTTGCAGGAACGAAGTCTTAACGAGGTAACAAACACTTCCTGTTTTCATTTATCTGATCATTCATTTGAGGTTATATGTAAGATTATATTACATTTATTAATAATAATCTATAATCTAACGTATATAATATAATCTATTAATATTATTATATTATAACAAAACAACAGAACTACTACTGACTCACGTTTATACTTTGAGCATCAAAAATAAACTCAGATAACTGACAGCTGTGATTCAGCTGTGGAGGAGTATGATGAGTATGATGATGATGATGTGTATGATGATGTGTATGATTCAATTCAATTTCAATTCAATTCAATTTTATTTGTATGGCGCCAATTCATAACAGAAGTTATCTCAGGACACTTTTCAAATAGAGCCGGTCTAGACCGAACTCTTTAACATTAATTACAGAGACCCAACAGTACCACCATGAGCAAGACCTTGGAGACAAGGGCAAGGAAAAACTGCCTGTTAAAAGGCAGAAACCTAGGACAGATCCTCCGGCTCTAGGTGGGTGGTCGTCTGTCTCGACCAGTTGGGGTGAGAGAGAGAGAGAGAGGCAGAGAGAGAGAGAGAGAGAGACAGACAGACAGACAGGTGCACAGCAACAACAGTATTGGCAATGGCAATCTAGCAGGACCATGGCAGGAGGCTCCACCAGGATCGACAAGAACCTGCGAGACGAGAAAGCACAAGAACTCCGGGGAAGAAGTGAAGTTAGTAACATGCATTAATGGGACATGAATGAGTGCAGAAAGAGAGAGAGGAAGAGAGGAGCTCAGTGCACCATGGGAAATCCCCCCGATAGTCTAGGCCTATAGCAGCATAACTAAGGGATGGTTCAGGACTCACCTGATCCAGCCCTAACTATAAGCTTTATCAAAGAGGAATGTCTTAAGCCTACTCTTGAATGTGGTGAGGGTGTCTGCCTCCCGAACCACAACTGGAAGCTGGTTCCACAGGAGAGGAGCTTGGTAACTGAAGGCTCTGGCTCCTGTTCTACTTTTAGAGACTATAGGAACCACAAGTAGCCCAGCATTCAGAGAACGTAGTGTTCTAGAGGGGTAATAGGGTACTATGAGCTCTTTAAGATATGAAGGGGCCTGACCATGAAGAGCTTTATAGGTGAGGAGGAGGATTTTAAGTTCTATTCTACATTTTACAGGGAGCCAATGCAGAGGAGCTAGTACAGGAGAGATGTGATCTCTTTTTCTAGTTCCTGTCAGCGTTCTGGATTAATTGGAGCGTTTTAATGGACTTATTGGGGCAACCTGATAATAAAGAGTTGCAGTAATCCAGCCTTGAAGTAACAAATGCATGGATTAGTTTTTCTGCATCTGTCTGTGATAGGATGTGTCTAATTTTTCTAATATTACGTAAATGAAAGAAGGCGGTCCTAGAGGTCTGCTTTATGTGGGAGTTAAATGACAAATCCTGATCAAAGATAACTCCAAGATTCCTGACAGTAGTGCTAGAGGCCAAGTTAATGCCATCTAGAGTAACTATATCTTTAGACAGTCTCTAAGGTTTTTGGGGCCAAGAACAAGAATTTCGTTTTTTTCTGAGTTTAACATCAGAGGATTTTATGTCCTTAAGACATGTTTGTAATTTAGATAATTGATTAATTTCATTGGGCTTGATTGATAGATATAACTGCGTATCATCTGCATAACAGTGAAAGTTAATGGAGTGATTCCTAATAATGTTGCCTAAAGGGAGCATATATAAAGTAAATAGTGTTGGTCCAAGTACAGAACCTTGTGGAACTCCATGACTAACTGTAGTATTTATTGAAGATTCATCGTTAACATGTACAAACTGCGAGCGATCTGATAAATATGACTTAAACCAGCTTAGTGCAGTTCCTTTAATGCCAATTTGATGCTCAAGTCTCTCTAAAAGAATATCATGGTCAATGGTGTCAAATGCAGCACTAAGATCTAATAATACAAGTAGAGAGACAAGTCCATTGTCAGAAGCAGTCAGAAGGTCATTATTAACTTTAACCAGAGCTGTCTCTGTGCTATGATGAACTCTAAATCCTGACTGAAAATCCTCAAATAAACTATTGTTATGTAGAAAGTCACACAACTCTTTGGCGACTACTTTCTCCAGAATCTTAGAGAGGAAGGGGAGGTTAGAAATCGGTCTATAGTTGTCTAAAACCCCTGGGTCAAGAGTGGGCTTTTTAAGAAGGGGTTTAATTACAGCTACTTTAAAGGACTGTGGTACATAACCTGATAATAAAGAAAGATTAATCATATCCAGTAAAGAAGTGCCAATAAAGGGAACAACTTCTTTAAGCAGCCTAGTTGGGATCGGGTCTAATAGACAGGTTGATGGCTTTGATGAAGAAATTCAATTCAATTCAATTCAATTCAATTTTATTTGTATAGCGCCAATTCATAACAGAAGTTATCTCAGGACACTTTTCAAATAGAGCAGGTCTAGACCGAACTCTTTAACATTAATTACAGAGACCCAACAGTACCACCATGAGCAAGCACTTGGCGACAAGGGCAAGGAAAACTGCCTGTTAAAAGGCAGAAACCTAGGACAGATCCTCCGGCTCTAGGTGGGTGGTCGTCTGTCTCGACCAGTTGGGGTGAGAGAGAGAGAGAGAGAGAGAGAGAGAGACGACAGACAGACAGACAGGTGCACAGCAACAACAGTATTGGCAATGGCAGTCAAGCAGGACCATGGCAGGAGGCTCCACCAGGATCCATGAGAACCTGCGAGACGAAAAGCACAAGAACTCCGGGGAAGAAGTGGAGTTAGTAACATGCATTAAAGGGACATGAATGAGTGCAGAAAGAGAGAGGAAGAGAGTAGCTCAGTGCACCATGGGAAATCCCCCGATAGTCTAGGCCTATAGCAGCATAACTAAGGGATGGTTCAGGACTCACCTGATCCAGCCCTAACTATAAGCTTTATCAAAGAGGAATGTCTTAAGCCTACTCTTGAAAGTGGTGAGGGTGTCTGCCTCCCGAACCACAACTGGAAGCCGGTTCCACAGGAGAGGAGCTTGGTAACTGAAGGCTCTGGCTCCTGTTCTACTTTTAGAGACTATAGGAACCACAAGTAGCCCAGCATTCAGAGAACGTAGTGTTCTAGTGGGGTAATAGGGTACTATGAGCTCTTTAAGATATGAAGGGGCCTGACCATGAAGAGCTTTATAGGTGAGGAGGAGTATTTTAAATTCAATTCTACATTTTATAGGGAGCCAATGCAGAGTAGCTAGTACAGGAGAGATGTGATCTCTTTTTCTAGTTCCTGTCAGTACTCGTGCTGCAGCGTTCTGAATTAATTGGAGCGTTTTAATGGACTTATTGGGGCAACCTGATAATAAAGAGTTGCAGTAATCCAGCCTTGAAGTAACAAATGCATGGATTAGTTTTTCTGCATCTGTCTGTGATAGTATGTGTCTAATTTTTCTAATATTACGTAAATGAAAGAAGGCAGTCCTAGAGGTCTGCTTTATGTGGGAGTTAAATGACAAATCCTGATCAAAGAGAACTCCAAGATTCCTGACAGTGGTGCTAGAGGCCAAATTAATGCCATCTAGAGTGACTATATCTTTAGACAATGAGTCTCTAAGGTTTTTGGGGCCAAGAACAAGAATTTCGTTTTTTCTGAGTTTAACATCAGAAAATTGCAGGTCATCCAGGATTTTATGTCCTTAAGACATGTTTGTAATTTAGATAATTGATTAATTTCATTGGGTTTGATTGATAGATATAACTGCGTATCATCTGCATAACAGTGAAAGTTAATGGAGTGATTCCTAATAATGTTGCCTAAAGGGAGCATATATAAAGTAAATAGTATTGGTCCAAGTACAGAACCTTGTGGAACTCCATGACTAACTTTAGTATTTATGGAGGATTCATCGTTAACATGTACAAACTGAGTACGGTCTGATAAGTATGACTTAAACCAGGTTAGGGCAGTTCCTTTAATGCCAATTTGATGCTCAAGTCTCTGTAAAAGAATATCATGGTCAATGGTGTCAAATGCAGCACTAAGATCTAATAATACAAGTACAGAGACAAGTCCATTGTCAGAAGCAGTCAGAAGGTCATTATTAACTTTAACCAGAGCTGTCTCTGTGCTATGATGAACTCTAAATCCTGACTGAAAATCCTCAAATAAACTATTGTTATGTATGTAAAATGATTGAAGTTAACTGATGAAGATCGATAGCAGAAGTTTACATTGACAGAAGTCCCTGAACTTGGAGAGCCACTGATAACTGTTGATGATGAGTATGATGAGTATGATGATGAGGATGAGTATGATGATGTGTATGATGATGAGTATGATGAGTATGATGATGAGGATGAGTATGATGTTTTTTAAAGAGAAATGTGTTTGCTCAACATAAAATTCTATAAAATGTTTAATAATATACGCGGTTCCTGTCCACAGGAAGTCCGTCACCGATTGGTCAGTCTGAGCACGCGGCTTCACGCCCTGCAGGTACGACAACAGGAAGTAACTGACTGAAATGATTGATAATGTTACCTGCCGTCTAACTCGCTGACTCCGCTCCCAGGCTGTTGTGATTCGTCAAGACTCGATTCTGGAGCTGTCAGTCAGGACAGGCCTCGCCCCCTCCTCTACTGCAGGCCCCGCCCCTGTCCCCCCCGCTGGGCCCCGCCTCAGTCGGTCGATGTCGCGGGACACAGGACTGGACGCTGGCGGGGAGACGGTGCTGCTGCAGCGACAGGTGGAGCTCCTGCAGGAGGAAGTGACACGACTGCGTCTGAGGGGGGAGGAGCCAGCCAGAGAGGGGGTAGAGCCAGGCAGCAGGAAGAGGAGTAAGGGAGAGACCAGTGATGTCATCAAGGGAGAGCAGGTGGGTCAGGTGGTCGATTAACAGAAGGAAGGTAATCCAAGGTAAATTTAGCCAAAAGCTAAGCTAACAGGAGCTAAGCTAAGGTTTCTGTGTCAGCAGGTGAGCAGGAGGCGTGGCAGCAGGGAACTGGAGCCCCGCCCCCTCGCCCCACTGGCCAGCCAGGATCCAGTCGACCAATTAGACGGCGTCCAGGAAGGAAATGAGGAGGAAGAGGAGGAAGTGATGAGGATCTCTCCTCGCTCTGACAGCCCCAGAGGTCAGTTCACTAATCGATAATTGTTATTGATCAATAAAATAATGGATTGTGATAATGATGAAAATGTGATAATATCATTGTCACCATGGTAACCTGTGACCTTTGACCTCTCAGACCTGCAAGACATCCCAGAGGAGAGCGAGTGCGGAGCTGACCCCAGTTAACTTCTGCTGATGTCACTGTGATGTCACCGTGATGTCACTGTGGTGTCACAGCCACTGTCAGACTTTTATCATGGAAGAGTGGGAGATGATGTCACTTCCTGTTTTCCAGAAGTGTGTTTGACCATGTGACCTGTTTACATCATCACGTCAGCTGGAGCCCCGCCCCCAAATGCTAGAGGGCGGGGCATTATATTGGGAGGGCGGGGCTTAAATCGTTTTATAGGAGTTCCTGTCAAAGATGAGACACACTACATTACCCAGAATGCCTTTGGCTATCAACACCTGCAGTCGCCACCTGCTGTTCAGTTGCTGGGGGGGGTTGTATTTATGTCGTAACGTCAGTAGTTGAATTGTAGAAACTTTTGTAGGATTTTATTTTCAGAACTCAGAAAGTTTCTGAAACAAAAAAACAGATTTTTAAATTTGGGAACAAATTTTAAACGTTCACAGGAAGTCCTTTTTCATAGCAGAAGGTTTAGTTGACCTCTTTCAGCCTGACAGGAAGACTTTAAGCGCTCTGTATACTCACCGTTCCCGACCTGTAGCGCGACAACGTGACGTCACAGGAGCGCAATAACTTTTTATACTTGCACGTGGTGGTTGCGACACTAGTTGCAGTCTTCTCCTGAACAGAGGTGTCGCTAGTGAGGAAAGTCTACCGACTTTGTTATTTCTACGCATTAGAAGACGAAGAAGAAGAAAAAGTTAGTTTTTGGTTTTTTTTCCAAATCGGTCGCGGAGGTTCTTCCAAATTTTCCGGCATATGGCCTCCTCTTTTCCAAAGAGAAGATTTCTCGCCATGAATTCTGGCACCTCTGGGCATCTCTGTGTTCCTTCATTGAAGGATTGTACAGACCGTCCATCTTCCTGTTTCCGCTTTGGCGCTCTCAGCTAATAAAAAAAGAGTGGTGCGCGACTGGGCCTAAATCCTGGCGCGCCAGCGAGATCTACGCCATTTTGACGTCACGTTGTCGCACGACAGGTCGGGAACGGCGAGTATACACAAGCCTTTAGGGTGCATTGGGGAGTCATAAGGGTCTGGGGTCTAGAGTTGTCGGGGGCTGGATTATATATTGTAGTAGACAAGTTTAAAGAAACAGGAAGCTGTTTGCTGTCTGGCTGACAGCACTGCTGAAGAGATCCTGTCTGTTAGCATGTTAGCATGTTTCCTTTCTACGTGTATAGAGCTCCGATGTTCCGTCGGACTGGTTGGTCTAAACCAATCAGATTGTTTTCATTGACATGTGTTTTTAACCAAAACACTTTATTTACAGTGTGATGAAGGACAAGAGCTGCTCTTCATCAAACAATAAAGTTTAAAGTCCAGTTCAGACCAAAGATTCACCACAAGAACACACCGTTTTAGAGCTTGTCAGCTGTGTGAACGGACCCGTCTCCAGTGGTTGGTTTTAGAACATCCGAACACGCAGAGACGTATCGTACAGGTGCGAATGCTTCAAACGCGCCTCGGCAAACCTTTAGCTGAAAAATGCTAAATATTTTAATTGAAACCACGATGTGCCACAGGAACACAACGGTTCTGCAGCCGATGGGTTCTAACCGAGACGCCTGTTTCAACAGCTAATCAGCTCAAAACGAAATCAGCCGGTACAAACTGTCAGCTGGACAAACAAGATCATCAGTTTGTGTGAAGAACATCCTTAAAACCTTTAAATCGACACTAATAATGAGAACCTGGCTCCAAATCCTTGTTCAGTAAAATGCAGCAGTTTAAATCCATCTATCTGTCTGTCTGTCTGTCTGTCTATCTATTGATCTATCTATCACTACTGAGAGATTCAGACTTAACTATACCTGCTGCACTTTCTTGACTGTAATCTTAAAGATGATTGGCCCCGCCCCCAGTGACTGGATTAACCAATCAGTAACCAGTATCAGGTGGAGTTTGTCTCCTTTATAACAAACCAAATATCATGAGAATGTGTTCACATTAAAGTTACAGTGGAGTCCGCATACAGCAGCGACCAGTGAGGTTTCTCTATTTATATTTTTAGGATTAATACAGCTTTCAGATGGAGCAGCCATGTTGGATTTTGAGGTCAAGGTTCATCAGACTTTCCTAGTTGGAATCCGACTTCAGTGAACGCTCTGGTTGAATGTTCGATATTCTGACTTACTCAGTTCAAATGCTGTTGCTATGGAGACAATACACCATCTCGCTGTATTGGTCTGAACTGGACTTTAGAAACATCACGTCGTTAACTGGATGACTGTTGCCATGGAGACAGTCTCAACTGGCTGAACCATTCAATGAACTGAAACCAAGATGATGATGATGATGATGATGACGACGACGATGATGATGACGATGATGACGATGATGACGATAATGACGATGATGATGATTTAAAGCAGCGGTTCCCAACCTTTTTCTGTCAGTCAGTAAACTGACTGTAAACAACAGATCTGGATGAATTTTGAACAGATTATTTAGTTATAGTTTAGGGAACTTTTTCTACAGATCTCTGTATTTTTATGATTTTTAACGATCAGACTCAGGCTTCAATGTTTCCTCGTCCCTTTACTTTTATTCACAAAGTGAAGCAGATTTAGGTCTGCTGTGTATTTTTAAAGTTTTCTTAATGCCTTAAAAGAGCTTGCGACCCCCCATGAGGCTATGGGGACCCCCAGGTTGGGAACCACTGATTTAAAGTGTCAAAGAGTTTGAGTTCAGTATTTCATCAGGGAACAGAAAGACAAACTGAACGCTCTTCATCACCCATGTGACTGAAAAACGATCACTTGACACAAAAACACCAAAACAGTCTTCAGTTCGTAAGTCTAAAAGTCTAAAAGTGTCTGCAGGAGATATTAATGAATAACTTCCAACTAATGAATACATAAATATTAAACATCATGCTGTATGGAAAGGACTGAAACTAGAGACTGAGAGCAGAAACTATGAGCTCATAAATCAACTTCTCCATAAGACTCCATACTATCAGAGTGGAGCTGCCCCCTGCTGGCTGTTAGAGAGACTGCAGCTGTATTTGATTATTTACATCTGTGTGTTTGTTGTTGATGTTTCAGGTGTTTTTGTATCATGTGATCTGATGATAATGAAAATATGAAATTTGATGACTTGAATCAGTTTGTTTGTATATTAAAGTTTATCTTTGAGTCTTTTATTGACGACAGCTGATCCAGGATCAGTGGATCAGGGTTCAGACTGGTCTGGAGTCTGCTTTGTGTTTTACTGTAGTTTTAGAAAGTGTGTGTATAAAGATCTGATCAGGAAACTGTAAATGATGTTTGTTGTAAGTTTATTGATCTGACTCATAATTCTAATCAACTGTTTTTATTAAAATCATAAAATATTTCCTGTTTAACTCACATTCAGGGTTGATTTCATTCTTTTATCTTTTCCAAGAATATGAGTGACATATTGATCACTGTATTGATCAGCTCAGATCTTATCTTTGATCAGAAAACCTGAGGACATTTTAAATGTTGAATGTCTCCATCCAGACAGATCTGTTGTTTGATCACCAATCAATCACATTGATCCCCAAGATAGTGATCAGGAAACCTTACAGAGGAAGAAGAAGAAGACTTAACGTTTATTTCATTAGATGATACAAAGATGTGAGATTGTGTCGGGTATCTGCTCATTAACACAAACGAAGAGCAACAGATGATACAAACATTGTTTTTCTAAAAAATCTGGTTTATAATCGGGAAGGAAGGTTAGACACCATTTTTACCTCCAGTCTGGTCTGTATGGACGGAATTCTAATTTAGCGTTATAATTCATTCATTTTATCATTTATAATTGTATTGATATTATATGTATATATACTCATCATATTTTCAGTTGGATCTAAACATTCTTTGGAAAATAAATGTTACTTAAAGATTTGTTATATTATTAATAATAATATTCACCAGTTCTAAATTATCCAGCATACACGCTACAAGATCTTCATTAGCATTAGCAGTTAGCTATGGCTTCTCCCTCTCCCTCTCCCTCTCCTCTGTCCTGCTCAGTGTGTCAGATGTTCAGTTATTCCTCTGCCTCCTTTAAAGATAATGGTACCTGTATTAAATGTAGTTTATTTACTGCGCTGGAGGCGAGGCTCAGTGAGTTAGAGGAACGGCACCGCACCACGGAGATATCTTTAGCCGCTATAGTTAGCCAGCCCCCAGTAGCCGGTGCGGTCCGACCAAAGGTAGCTTCTGTTAGCTCTGTAGATCCCCCGGTAGTTCCCGAGCAGCCGGGAAGACAGGGAGGCTGGGTGACTGAGCGAAGGAAGACTAGAACGGCGAAGCCCACAGGTCACCACCAACCGCTTCACGTTTCTAATACATTTTCCCCACTCAGCGATACACCCGCTGAGGAACCAACTCTGGTTATTGGCAGCTCCATAGTCAGAAACGTGAAGTTAGCGAAGCCAGCGGCCATAGTTAAATGCATCCCTGGGGCCAGAGCGGGCGACATTGAATCAAATTTAAAACTGCTGGCTAAAGGTAAACGTAAATACAGTAAGATTGTTATCCACGTCGGCGGTAACGACACCCGTTTACGCCAATCGGAGGTCACTAAGATTAATGTGGAGTCGGTGTGTAACTATGCTAAGACAATGTCGGACACCGTAGTTTTCTCTGGACCCCCTGCCCAATGTGACCAGTGATGACATGTATAGCCGCATGTCGTCATTCCACCGCTGGCTGTCGAGGTGGTGTCCAGCAAACGATGTGGGCTTCATTGATAACTGGAAGCCTTTTTGGGGAAAACCTGGTCTGATTAGGAGAGACGGCATCCATCCCACTTTGGATGGAGCGGCTCTCTTATCTAGAAATATGGCGAAGTTTATCTCTAAAACCTGACAGTCCAGAGTTAGGACCAGGAAGCAGAGCTGCTGTCTTACACACTTCTCTGCGCTTTCTTTAGAACAGTCACCCACCCAAAACCCCATAGAGACTGTGTCTGTCCCCCGACCACCTAAACTATTTAAAGAAATAAAAACAAGAGGAGTTCAACATAAAAATCTAATAAAAATTAAAACCAACTCCTCAGTAGCACAAAATAAGAGAATGAAATGTGGGCTGTTAAATATCAGGTCTCTGTCCTCTAAAGCTGTTTTAGTGAATGAATTAATATCAGATTATGATATTGATTTACTTTGTCTTACTGAGACCTGGTTGTCCCACGAGGAGTATGTTAGCCTAAATGAATCCACCCCCCCAGTCATATTAATACTCACATTCCTCGAGGCACAGGCCGAGGAGGTGGAGTAGCAGCTATATATGATTCGAGCGTTTTAATGGACCCTAAACCTAAACTAAATTATAATTCATTTGAAAGCCTTGTTCTTAGCCTTTCTCACCCAAACTGGAAAACACTGCAGCCAGTTCTATTTGTTATAGTGTACCGCGGTCCTGGACCGACTTTATATCTGAATTTTAAGAGTTTCTATCAAGCTTAGTCCTTAAATCAGATAAAGTAATTATTGTAGGTGATTTTAATATTCATGTGGATGTTGACAATGACAGCCTTAGTAATGCATTTATATCATTAATAGACTCAATTGGCTTCTGTCAGAGTGTAAATAAACCAACTCATTGTTTTAATCACACTCTTGACCTTGTTTTATCATATGGCATTGATATTGAACATTTAATAGTCTTCCCACATAATCCTTTCCTATCTGACCATTATTTAGTAACTTTTGAATTCATACTATTAGATTATAAGCCATTAGGCAAAACTTCCTACAGCAGATGTCTATCTGACAGTGCTGTAGCTAAATTTAAGGAGGAGATTCCTTCAGTGTTTAATTCAATGCCATGTCTGAATTTAACAGAGTCCTATAACAACTTTAGTCCCTCTGAAATTGATAATCTTGTCGATAGTGCTACAGGCTCACTACGATCAACATTAGACTCTATCGCTCCTATAAAAAGGAAATTATTAAAACATAGGAGACTAGCACCTTGGTATAACCACCAAACCCGCCAGTTAAAGCAAATAGCTAGGAAATCTGAAAGGAAATGGCGCTCTTCCAAATTATCAGAATATCGCTCAAATTGGCAAGATGATCTTAAGATTTATAGAAAGGCCCTCCGTAATGCCAGAGGGGCCTATTACTCAGCACTAATAGAAGAAAATAAGAACAACCCTAGGTTCCTCTTCAGCACTGTAGCCAGGCTGACAGAGAGTCACAGCTCTATCGAGCCACATATCCCCATAAACTTAAGTAGCAATGACTTCATGAGCTTCTTCTATAATAAAATTATTACTATTAGAGAAAAAATGAATCACCAACTGCCATCAACGGTTATCAGTGGCTCTCCAAGTTCAGGGACTTCTGTCAATGTAAACTTAGATGTATATTTAGACTGTTTTTCTGCTATCGATCTTCATCAGTTAACTTCAATCATTTCTTCATCGAAGCCATCAACCTGTCTGTTAGACCCGATCCCAACTAGGCTGCTTAAAGAAGTTGTTCCCTTAATTGGCACTTCTTTACTGGATATGATTAATCTTTCTTTATTATCAGGATATGTACCACAGTCCTTTAAAGTAGCTGTAATTAAACCCCTTCTTAAAAGTCTACTCTTGACCCAGGGGTTTTAGCCAACTATAGACCGATTTCTAACCTCCCGTTCCTCTCTAAGATTCTGGAGAAAGTAGTCGCCAAAGAGTTGTGTGACTTTCTACATAACAATAGTTTATTTGAGGATTTTCAGTCAGGATTTAGAGTTCATCATAGCACAGAGACAGCTCTGGTTAAAGTTAATAATGACCTTCTGACTGCTTCTGACAATGGACTTGTCTCTGTACTTGTATTATTAGATCTTAGTGCTGCATTTGACACCATTGACCATGATATTCTTTTACAGAGACTTGAGCATCAAATTGGCATTAAAGGAACTGCCCTAACCTGGTTTAAGTCATACTTATCAGATCGTTCTCAGTTTGTACATGTTAACGATGAATCCTCCATAAATACTAAAGTTAGTCATGGAGTTCCACAAGGTTCTGTACTTGGACCAATACTATTTACTTTATATATGCTCCCTTTAGGCAACATTATTAGGAATCACTCCATTAACTTTCACTGTTATGCAGATGATACGCAGTTATATCTATCAATCAAACCCAATGAAATTAATCAATTATCTAAATTACAAACATGTCTTAAGGACATAAAATCCTGGATGACCTGCAATTTTCTGATGTTAAACTCAGAAAAAAACGAAATTCTTGTTCCTGGCCCCAAAAACCTTAGAGACTCATTGTCTAAAGATATAGTCACTCTAGATGGCATTAACTTGGCCTCTAGCACCACTGTCAGGAATCTTGGAGTTATCTTTGATCAGGATTTGTCATTTAACTCCCACATAAAGCAGACCTCTAGGACTGCCTTCTTTCATTTACGTAATATTAGAAAAATTAGACACATCCTATCACAGACAGATGCAGAAAAACTAATCCATGCATTTGTTACTTCAAGGCTGGATTACTGCAACTCTTTATTAGCAGGTTGCCCCAATAAGTCCATTAAAACGCTCCAATTAATTCAGAACGCTGCAGCACGAGTACTGACAGGAACTAGAAAAAGAGATCACATCTCTCCTGTACTAGCTACTCTGCATTGGCTCCCTATAAAATGTAGAATTGAATTTAAAATACTCCTCCTCACCTATAAAGCTCTTCATGGTCAGGCCCCTTCATATCTTAAAGAGCTCATAGTACCCTATTACCCCACTAGAACACTACGTTCTCTGAATGCTGGGCTACTTGTGGTTCCTATAGTCTCTAAAAGTAGAACAGGAGCCAGAGCCTTCAGTTACCAAGCTCCTCTCCTGTGGAACCAGCTTCCAGTTGCGGTTCGGGAGGCAGACACCCTCACCACATTCAAGAGTAGGCTTAAGACATTCCTCTTTGATAAAGCTTATAGTTAGGGCTGGATCAGGTGAGTCCTGAACCATCCCTTAGTTATGCTGCTATAGGCCTAGACTATCGGGGGATTTCCCATGGTGCACTGAGCTACTCTCTTCCTCTCTCTTTCTGCACTCATTCATGTCCCTTTAATGCATGTTACTAACTCCACTTCTTCCCCGGAGTTCTTGTGCTTTCTCGTCTCGCAGGTTCTCATGGATCCTGGTGGAGCCTCCTGCCATGGTCCTGCTTGACTGCCATTGCCAATACTGTTGTTGCTGTGCACCTGTCTGTCTGTCTGTCGCTCTCTCTCTCTCTCTCTCTCTCTCTCTCTCTCTCTCTACCCCAACTGGTCGGGACAGACGACCACCCACCTAGAGCCGGAGGATCTGTCCTAGGTTTCTGCCTTTTAACAGGCAGTTTTTCCTTGCCCTTGTCGCCAAGTGCTTGCTCATGGTGGTACTGTTGGGTCTCTGTAATTAATGTTAAAGAGTTCGGTCTAGACCTGCTCTATTTGAAAAGTGTCCTGAGATAACTTCTGTTATGAATTGGCGCTATACAAATAAAATTGAATTGAATTGAATTGAATTGAATTTAACAGTGTCCTATAATGACTTTAGTCCCTCTGAAATTGATAATCTTGTCGATAGTGCTGCAGGCTCACTACGATCAACATTAGACTCTATCGCTCCTATAAAAAGGAAATTATTAAAACATAGGAGACTAGCACCTTGGTATAACCACCAAACCCGCCAGTTAAAACAAATAGCTAGGAAATCTGAAAGGAAATGGCGCTCTGCCAAATTATCAGAATATCGCTCAATTTGGCAAGATAATCTTAAAATTATTATAATTCAATTTTATTTGTATAGCGCCAATTCATAACAGAAGTTATCTCAGGACACTTTTCAAATAGAGCAGGTCTAGACCGAACTCTTTAAAACATTAATTACAGAGACCCAACAGTACCACCATGAGCACGACCTTGGCGACAAGGGCAAGGAAAAACTGCCTGTTAAAAGGCAGAAACCTAGGACAGATCCTCCGGCTCTAGGTGGGTGGTCGTCTGTCTCGACCAGTTGGGGTGAGAGAGAGAGAGAGAGAGAGAGAGAGAGAGAGAGAGAGAGGCAGAGAGATAGAGAGAGCAGGAGACAGACCGACAGACAGGTGCACAGCAACAACAGTATTGGCAATCGCAATCTAGCAGGACCATGGCAGGAGGCTCCACCAGGATCAACAAGAACCTGCGAGACGAGAAAGCACAAGAACTCCGGGGAAGAAGTGAAGTTAGTAACATGCATTAATGGGACATGAATGAGTGCATAAAGAGAGAGGAAGGGAGGAGCTCAGTGCACCATGGGAAATCCCCCGACAGTCTAGGCCTATAGCAGCATAACTAAGGGATGGTTCAGGACTCACCTGATCCAGCCCTAACTATAAGCTTTATCAAAGAGGAATGTCTTAAGCCTACTCTTGAATGTGGTGAGGGTGTCTGCCTCCCGAACCACAAATGGAAGCTTGTTCCACAGGAGAGGAGCTTGGTAACTGAAGGCTCTGGCTGCTGTTCTACTTTTAGAGACTATAGGAACCACAAGTAGCCCAGCATTCAGAGAACGTAGTGTTCTAGTGGGGTAATAGGGTACTATGAGCTCTTTAAGATATGAAGGGGCCTGACCATGAAGAGCTTTATAGGTGAGGAGGAGGATTTTAAATGAGCCAATGCAGAGAAGCTAGTACAGGAGAGATGTGATCTCTTTTTCTAGTTCCTGTCAGTACTCGTGCTGCAGCGTTCTGAATTAATTGGAGCGTTTTAATGGACTTATTGGGGCAACCTGATAATAAAGAGTTGCAGTAATCCAGCCTTGAAGTAACAAATGCATGGATTAGTTTTTCTGCATCTGTTTGTGATAGGATGTGTCTAATTTTTCTAATATTACGTAAATGAAAGAAGGCGGTCCTAGAGGTCTGCTTTATGTGGGAGATAAATGACAAATCCTGATCAAAGATAACTCCAAGATTCCTGACAGTGGTGCTAGAGGCCAAGGTAATGCCATCTAGAGTAACTATATCTTTAGACAGTGAGTCTCTAAGGTTTTTGGGGCCAAGAACAAGAATTTCTTTTTTTTCTGAGTTTAACATCAGAAAATTGCAGGTCATCCAGGATTTTATGTCCGTAAGACATGTTTGTAATTGAGATAATTGATTAATTTCATTGGGTTTGATTGATAGATATAACTGCGTATCATCTGCATAACAGTGAAAGTTAATGGAGTGATTCCTAATAATGTTGCCTAAAGGGAGCATATATAAAGTAAATAGTATTGGTCCAAGTACAGAACCTTGTGGAACTCCATGACTAACTGTAGTATTTATTGAAGATTCATCGTTAACATGTACAAACTGCGAGCGATCTGATAAATATGACTTAAACCAGCTTAGTGCTCAAAAGAATATCATGGTCAATGGTGTCAAATGCAGCACTAAGATCTAATAATACAAGTACAGAGACAAGTCCATTGTCAGAAGCAGTCAGAAGGTCATTATTAACTTTAACCAGAGCTGTCTCTGTGCTATGATGAACTCTAAATCCTGACTGAAAATCCTCAAATAAACTATTGTTATGTAGAAAGTCACACAACTCTTTGGCGACTACTTTCTCCAGAATGTTAGAGAGGAAGGGGAGGTTAGAAATCGGTCTATAGTTGGCTAAAACCCCTGGGTCAAGAGTGGGCTTTTTAAGAAGGGGTTTAATTACAGCTACTTTAAAGGACTGTGGTACATATCCTGATAATAAAGAAAGATTAATCATATCCAGTAAAGAAGTGCCAATTAAGGGAACAACTTCTTTAAGCAGCCTAGTTGGGATTTTAATAATTTCCTTTTTATAGGAGCGATAGAGTCTAATGTTGATCATAGCGAGCCTGTAGCACTATCGACAAGATTATCAATTTCAGAGGGACTAAAGTCATTATAGGACTCTGTTAAATTCAGACATGGCATTGAATTAAACACTGAAGGAATCTCCTCCTTAAATTTAGCTACAGCACTGTCAGATAGACATCTGCTGTAGGAAGTTTTGCCTAATGGCTTATAATCTAATAGTATGAATTCAAAAGTTACTAAATAATGGTCAGATAGGAAAGGATTATGTGGGAAGACTATTAAATGTTCAATATCAATGCCATATGATAGAACAAGGTCAAGAGTGTGATTAAAACAATGAGTTGGTTTATTTACACTCTGACAGAAGCCAATTGAGTCTATCAATGATATAAATGCGTTACTAAGGCTGTCATTGTCAACATCCACATGAATATTAAAATCACCTACAATAATTACTTTATCTGATTTAAGGACTAAACTTGATAAAAACTCTGAGAATTCAGATATAAAATCAGAGTACGGTCCAGGAGCGCGGTACACTATAACAAATAGAACTGGCTGCAGTGTTTTCCAGTTTGGGTGAGAAAGACTAAGAACAAGGCTTTCAAATGAATTATAATTTAGTTTAGGTTTAGAGTCCATTAAAACGCTCGAATCATATATGGCTGCTACTCCACCTCCTCGGCCAGTGCCTCGAGGAATGTGAGTATTAATATGACTGGGGGGGTGGATTAATTTAGGCTAACATACTCCTCGTGGGACAACCAGGTCTCAGTAAGACAAAGTAAATCAATATCATAATCTGATATTAATTCATTCACTAAAACAGCTTTAGAGGACAGAGACCTGATATTTAACAGTCCACATTTCATTTTTATTAGATTTTTATGTTGAACTCCTCTTGTTTTTATTTCTTTAAATAGTTTAGGTGGTCGGGGGACAGACACAGTCTCTATGGGGTTTTGGGTGGGTCACTGTTCTAAAGAAAGCGCAGAGAAGTGTGTAAGACAGCAGCTCTGCTTCCTGGTCCTAACTCTGGACTGTCAGGTTTTAGAAATAAACTTCACCATATTTCTAGATAAGAGAGCTGCTCCATCCAAAGTGGGATGGATGCCGTCTCTCCTAATCAGACCAGGTTTTCCCCAAAAAGGCTTCCAGTTATCAATGAAGCCCACATCGTTTTCTGGACACCACCTCGACAGCCAGCGGTGGAATGACGACATGCGGCTATACATGTCATCACTGGTCACATTGGGGAGGGGTCCAGAGAAAACTACGGAGTCCGACATTGTCTTAGAATAATTACACACCGACTCCACATTAATCTTAGTGACCTCCGATTGGTGTAAACGGGTGTCATTACCGCCGACGTGGATAACAATCTTACTGTATTTGCGTTTACCTTTAGCCAGCAGTTTTAAATTTGATTCAATGTCGCCCGCTCTGGCCCCAGGGATACATTTAACTGTATTGGCAATGGCAATCTAGCAATACAGTATATGATAAACAATAAACTCTTAGTTAAATATAGAAGGTAAACAATAAACAGTAAACAATAAACCCCCCCCCCAGCACACCACAGTGTAGAAGAGGACGCTGGTAACCACAGACTGGTAAAACATCCACAGCAGTTTGCTGCAGATGTTGAAGGATCGCAGTCCCCTCAGGAAGTACAGGTGGATGGTGTTTGTTGTCCAGTTTATTAGAAAATTAATTAATTTACACATTATTTTAATTTTACATTCAGAAAATGAATAATCATAATAACTTCACCTGAAAAGAAAACGTTATCATATATATACATTATTATAGATTGTTACAGGAAACATTTAGGACTTTTTTCTGAGTCTATGAGTTTTGCGTCACTTCCTGTGGAGGGAATTTAACCCGGAAGAGGGTGTAGTCCTGATCCTACGTTGGGTGTAGTCCTGATCAGGAAGCAGCGGACCGCCGGAGAACTGAACCTGAACAGCGACCAGGACCAGGACCAGAGCAGCCAGAAGGAGGTCCACACAGACCCCGACCCGCACTTTGTAATAACTTTATTGAGTGTTTCAGTGAGACAGCCGCTAGCTGCGTTCAGTTAGCCGCTAACAGCTAGCGCCGTGCTAACAGGGAAGTGACGGGTTCAGGTGAGGTCGGGCTCGATCCGCAGGTGTGTCTGTGAAGAGGACCCGGACAGGTAAGAGGGATCTCTTCGGTACAGCGCACCTGCTTTCTGTTAACGCTCAACTCCGCTAACATGCTAACATGCTAACAGGCTAACAGGCTAACAGGGCGGTGGTCCGCTGTTAGCATCAGGAGCTAACATGCTAACAGCACAACAACACGTCAGACTGAAAGACACCGTAAATGAGCATCAATATATCGATTATTATTGATCATAAATATATATACATTCATTGGTATTGCTCATACAAATATATCAATCAGTTATTGATCATAAAGATCAACACAGACCGTCACAAACAGATCGATCAGACTATTATTCAACTAACCTTATATTTGTTACAGTGAGTAAAACTGATCACTGATCAATAATCATGTTTCAGTGAAGTGAACATTTAGCTGAAACACATTTAAACTGCTCACTGAACAGATGTTCACATTAATCAATACAACAACACGAGGAGGAACTGATCAGATATTGACAGTTTACTAAACAACAACAACAACAACAACAATAATAACGGTGACCCCTGTCTGACTGGATCTCATTCAAATTAATCAAATACCTCAGTATATTGATCCCGGTATCAGATACAGTAATTATCCTGCTGGGTACAGGGTTCTGGGTTCTGGGTTCTGAGTGCTGGGTACAGGGTTCTGAGTGCTGGGTACAGGGTTCTGAGTGCTGGGTACAGGGTTCTGAGTGCTGGGTACAGGGTTCTGGGTACATGGTTCTGAGTGCTGGGTACAGGGTTCTGAGTGCTGGGTACAGGGTTCTGGGTACAGGGTTCTGAGTGCTGGGTACAGGGTTCTGGGTACAGGGTTCTGAGTGCTGGGTACAGGGTTCTGAGTGCTGGGTACAGGGTTCTGGGTACAGGGTTCTGAGTGCTGGGTACAGGGTTCTGAGTGCTGGGTACAGGGTTCTGGGTACAGGGTTCTGAGTGCTGGGTACAGGGTTCTGAGTGCTGGGTACAGGGTTCTGGGTACAGGGTTCTGGGTACAGGGTTCTGGGTACAGGGTTCTGAGTGCTGGGTACAGGGTTCTGAGTGCTGGGTACAGGGTTCTGAGTGCTGGGTACAGGGTTCTGAGTACAGGGTTCTGGGTACAGGGTTCTGGGTACAGGGTTCTGAGTGCTGGGTACAGGGTTCTGGGTACAGGGTTCTGAGTGCTGGGTACAGGGTTCTGGGTACAGGGTTCTGGGTACAGGGTTCTGAGTGCTGGGTTTGATACTGAGCTGAAGTGTGGAGGTATTTGAATCAGCTGTTAGAAGAACATGTAGTGAGTTCCAGTCTGACTGGGAGGAACACCCTCACCCCCTTACACCCTCTGATGATTTTATTGGTTTCTGAATGTGATTGATTGATTGATTGATTGATTGATTGATTGATTGATTGATGTTCTCTGGCAATAGAAGAAGAAGATGAGTGGAGGCGTGAACAGCATCGATGCGGTGAAGAAGAAGATCAAAGTGCTGCAGGAGCAGGCGGAGGAGGCTGAGGACAGAGCTGAGAGACTCCAGAAGGAGGTGGAGAAGGAGAAGAGGAGCAGAGAAGAGGTACACAGCTGTACAAGAGGAGGAGGAGGAGGAGGAGGAGGAAGAAGAAGAGGGTCTGTACTCATCAGATTGAGTCAGATGCCACAAATACTTCTGTGTATGTAAAGAGGGATGTATTACAACTGTAATAATACAGTAATACTACAGTAATAATCAGTGTTGGGCAAGTTACTTTTAAAAAGTAATTAGTTAGTTACTAGTTACTTCTTCCAAAAAGTAACTAAATTAGTTACTCACTTTCAAATTATAAAAGTAACTAGTTACTTCAGAAAGTAACTATTGCGTTACTTTCAAGTAAATTTTTAAATGCTCAAATGTGACCTCACCTCCACCCCTCTTTAACAGAACTTAAAATACATGTGCATGTTCAATTATTTATGATAAATCTGAATATTAATCTGAATATTATAATGAAATGGACACTTAATACAATACATTCTTAACAGAGACAATGTAGCCTGTGTACTACAGTGATACTACAGCCTGTGTACTACAGTGATACTACAGCCTGTGTACTACAGTGATACTACAGTTATACTACAGCCTGTGTACTACAGTAATACTACAGCCTGTGTACTACAGTAATACCACAGTGATACTACAGTAATACTACAGCCTGTGTACTACAGTAATACTACAGTGATCCTACAGTGATCCTACAGTAATACTACAGTGATACTACAGTAATACTACAGCCTGTGTACTACAGTGATACTACAGTGATACTACAGCCTGTGATACTACAGCCTGTGATACTACAGTGATCCTACAGTAATACTACAGCCTGTGTACTACAGTGATACTACAGCCTGTGTACTACAGTAATACTAGTGATACTACAGTAATACTACAGTAATACTACAGTGATACTACAGTAATACTACAGCCTGTGTACAACAGTGATACTACAGCCTGTGTACTACAGTAATACTAGAGTGATACTACAGCCTGTGTACTACAGTTATACTAGTGATACTACAGTAATACTACAGTGATACTACAGTAATACTACAGCCTGTGTACTACAGTAATACTACAGTGATCCTACAGTGATCCTACAGTAATACTACAGTGATACTACAGTAATACTACAGCCTGTGTACTACAGTTATACTACCACAGTAATACCACAGTGATACTACAGTAATACTACAGCCTGTGTACTACAGTAATACTTCACTGATACTACAGTAATACTACAGTAATACTACAGTCTGTGTACTACAGTAATACTACAGTGATACTACAGTAATACTACAGCCTGTGTACTACAGTAATACTACACTGATACTACAGTAATACTACACTGATACTACAGTAATACTACAGTGATACTACAGTAATACTACAGCTTGTGTACTACAGTAATACTACAGTGATACTACACTGATCCTACAGTAATACTACAGTAATAATCAGTGTTGGGCAAGTTACTTTTAAAGAGTAATTAGTTAGTTACTAGTTACTTCTTCCAAAAAGTAACTAAATTAGTTACTCACTTTCAAATTATAAAAGTAACTAGTTACTTCAGAAAGTAACTATTGCGTTACTTTCAAGTAAATTTTTAAATGCTCAAATGTGACCTCACCTCCACCCCTCTTTAACAGAACTTAAAAAACATGTGCATGTTCAATTATTTATGATAAATCTGAATATTAATCTGAATATTATAATGAAATGGACACTTAATACAATACATTCTTAACAGAGACAATGTAGCCTGTGTACTACAGTGATACTACAGCCTGTGTACTACAGTGATACTACAGCCTGTGTACTACAGTGATACTACAGTGATACTACAGTTATACTACAGTGATACTACAGTAATACTACAGCCTGTGTACTACAGTGATACTGCAGTAATACTACAGTGATACTACAGTAATACTACAGTGATACTACAGTAATACTGCAGCCTGTGTACTACAGTGATACTGCAGTAATACTACAGTGATACTACAGTAATACTACAGTGATACTACAGTTATACTACAGTGATACTACAGTGATACTACAGTGATACTACAGTGATACTACAGCCTGTGTACTACAGTGATACTGCAGTAATACTACAGTGATACTACAGTTATACTACAGTGATACTACAGTAATACTGCAGCCTGTGTACTACAGTGATACTGCAGTAATACTACAGTGATACTACAGTAATACTACAGTGATACTACAGTTATACTACAGTGATACTACAGTAATACTACAGCCTGTGTACTACAGTGATACTACAGTTATACTACAGTGATACTACAGTAATACTACAGCCTGTGTACTACAGTGATACTACAGTAATACTACAGTGATACTACAGTAATACTACAGTGATACTACAGTTATACTACAGTGATACTACAGTAATACTGCAGCCTGTGTACTACAGTGATACTACAGCCTGTGTACTACAGTGATACTACAGTAATACTACAGTGATACTACAGTAATACTACAGTGATACTACAGTTATACTACAGTGATACTACAGTAATACTGCAGCCTGTGTACTACAGTGATACTACAGCCTGTGTACTACAGTGATACTACAATAATACTACAGTGATACTACAGTAATACTACAGTGATACTACAGTAATACTACAGTGATACTACAGTTACACTACAGTGATTCTACAGTGATACTGCAGCCTGTGTACTACAGTGATACTACAGTGATACTGCAGCCTGTGTACTACAGTGATACTACAGTGATACTGCAGCCTGTGTACTACAGTGATACTACAGCCTGTGTACTACAGTGATACTACAGCCTGTGTACTACAGTGATACTACAGTAATACTACAGTGATACTATAGTAATACTACAGTGATACTATAGTAATACTACAGTGATACTACAGTTACACTACAGTGATACTACAGTAATACTGCAGCCTGTGTACTACAGTGATACTGCAGCCTGTGTACTACAGTGATACTATAGTAATACTACAGTGATACTACAGCCTGTGTACTACAGTAATACTACAGTAATACTACACTAATATTACAGTGATATTACAGCCTGTGTACTACAGTGATACTACAGTAATGTGTACTACAGTGATACTACAGTAATGTGTGATCAGGGTCCAGGTCTGTGTTTGTACCTGAGGTATACAGGTGTTGGGCTGACTGTACCCTGCTGTGTGTCTGACAGGCGGAGGCCGAGGTGACGGCTCTGGGTCGTCGTCTGCAGCTCAGTGAGGAGAATCTGGACCGGGCTCAGGAGAGACTGGCTACTGCCCTCCATAAACTGGACGAGGTGGAGAAAGCTGCTGACGAGAGCGAGAGGTCAGACACGCACACGCACACGCACACTGATCATGGTGTTGTTATTTCAGCATCATATTTATCCATTTATTGGCATTAAAACACAGAAACAGCTGATTACTGAGCCGTTGCTTTGTTTACTGTTTTGCACACTCTTGGCATTCTCTCGATGAGCTACATGAGGTAGTCACCTGAAATAGTTTTCCAACAGTCTTGAAGGAGTTCCCAGAGATGCTGAGCACTTGTTGGCCATTTGCCTTCACTCTGCAGTCCATCTCATCCCAAACCATCTCGATTGGGTTTAGGTCAGGTGACTGTGGGGGCCAGATCATCTGGCGCAGCACTCCAACACTCTCCTTCTTGGTCAAATAGCCCTTACACAGCCTGGAGGTGTGTTTGGGGTCATTGTCCTGTTGAAAAATAAATGATGGTCCAACTAAACGCAAACCGGTGACCATGATGCTGCAGGATGTTGTGGTAGCCATGCTGGTTCAGTGTGCCTTCAATTTTGAATAAATCCCCAACAGTGTCACCAGCAAAGCACCCCCACACCATCACACCTCCTCCTCCATGCTTCACGGTGGGAACCATGCATGTAGGTTTCTGCCTTTTAACAGGCAGTTTTTCCTTTCCCTTGTCGCCAGGGTTTTGCTCATGGTGGTACTGTTGGGTCTCTGTAATTAATGTTTTAAAGAGTTCGGTCTAGACCTGCTCTGTCGTTCCTCTTTACTTAGCTGATTGGTTCTTGCCATAATATGAATTCTAACAGTTGTCAAATAGGGCTGTCAGCTGTGTACCAACCTGACTTCTGCACAACTGATGGTCCCAACCCCATTAAGAAGGCAAGAAATTCCACAAATGAACCCTGACAAGGCACACCTGTGAAGTGAAAACCATTTCAGGTGACTACGTCATGAAGCTCATTGAGAGAAGGCCAAAGGTTTGCTGCTCTGTCAACAAAGCAAAGGGTGGCTACTTTGAGTTTGGTTATTTCACACTTTTTTGTTTACTACATAATTCCATATGTGTTCATTCATGGTTTTGATGCCTTCACTGAGAATCTACAATGTAAATAGTCATGAAAATAAAGAAAAACCATTAAATAAGAAGGTATGTCCAAACTTTTGACTGGTAGTGTATATACTGAATATATTACTGGATGGACCTGATCACTACCTCCACCCACAGACTCACTGCATCCTTCCCCTTTAAGAAAGTTGGATTGTGGATAACTGAGTGTGTGCTGTTGGAGAGTTATGGTGCTATCCATTTGTCTCGTAAATCCCCCGCCCGAGTTGCTCTGCCACGAGAACGTGACGTAATTGCCTGGCTTGTACCACTTATAGCGTTCTAGTTGTCTTTGGGCGTTACGAGTCAGAAAGAACATGGACGCCACCAGTGCAGCAGCTGTGTTGTTATTGATTGTGGCTCTTCTAAACAAGCTCAATGTGAAATAATGTTTTTCTACAGAAACACTAACATTTCAAGTAATTCCGTTATTGCAAGTCTTACATTTCAATAATATTTTGCCATTTTTGCCTATTTCAATGTCAACAAGTGCTGTGGCGTTTGTCTCGAGCCACCAGGAGCAACCAGGAGCCTCCAGGGGTTTCCAGGAGCCTCCAGGGGCCTCCAGGGGCCACCAGGAGCCTCCAGTGGCAGGCTAGTGTTATTGTTAGCTACATTAGCCTATTTAGCAAACCAGCTCGAAAACAAACCTTTACATTGTATTGAACTTACAGCAACACCGTGCAATGCATAAATTGGTGACCGGACTAAAGCAGCAATGTAAACAGTGTGTAGGAGAATTTAAAATCGACATTAAAACGACCAACGTAGCACAAATACAAAGAAAATACATCTCAACACCATGAAATATGGGCGCAGCCATCTTTGTTTTGCAGGTCGTAAATTCGTCCTCGTTTAGCTCGGTGAACTGTGACGTACCCCGAGCTGGACGGCTGAAATTACGACCAAAAGGGGGTGTGTCTCGGTGAGATGTCGCGAGATAGCTGCGAGATTTACACTTTACAACTCGGGCTGGGGATTTACGAGACAAATGGAAAGCACCATTAGCTGCTAGCAGTTCGACCTGCAGCTTCCAGGTCAGAAATGTATCAGAGTTTTATTAGGGCCCGAGTAACCGTACGAAGACCTTATTGTAATTGAAGGAATTATTATTATTATTATTCTTCCTAATGTGAAATTATATTTTCGTGACCTGTGAAATGAAACGACTGCTTCTGGAATTTTATGGGTCTTGAACATTTGTACGGGAATAATGTCTCGGCGGTGCCCCCTATTGAGTATGAAAAGTGGTTCACATGTAGATCATGTGACGACGTACATGAAGCCTCTTGAAGCCATACGTCAACCCCAACAGGAAGTCTTGTTTACGTTTTGGATTTAGCAGCCATTTTAGGCGTTCTGCACATATTGTATTTAATGAACTCCATCTAGTCCCGCCCTGAACACATCTACGTGCGAATATTCAGTCATAGTGATAGCGCCCCCTACTGGCAACAGGAAGTGCTTCATGCCAACTTTGATCTGATTTACATAACATTTTCATTTGAGTGCGAGGGCCGGTTCATGGATGCTTGCAGCCTTCATTTGTCTCTATCCTGACTCAGTGCTTACTAATGCCAGCTAGCACTAGCTTCCGCTGTCTGCTGTGACTCATAGCTGTCTGTCTGTCCGACTGTCAGAGGTATGAAGGTGATTGAGAACAGAGCTCTGAAGGACGAGGAGAAGATGGAGCAGCTAGAGGTTCAGCTCAGAGAAGCCAAACTGATCGCTGAGGAGGCCGATCGCAAATATGAAGAGGTAACGCACACATTCCACAATATACACAACGTACCACACACATTACACAATACACACAACGTACCACACACATTACACAATACACACAACGTACCACACACATTCCACAATATACACAACGTACCACACACAGGAGTCCTGTAGAGGTTTTATTGGAGTTTGTTGCTAACGCTACGTTAGCTAGCTGTCAGTCAGCAGATACTTTATAATGTGATTGATTAATGTCATTAGTATTGCTCATACAAATATATCAATCAGACCATCACAAACAGATCGATCAGACTAATATTCAACTAACCTTATATTTGTTACAGGAGACACAGTGAGTAAAGCTGATCAATCATCATCATGTTTCAGTGAAGTGAACATTTAGCTAAAACACATTTCAGAATCAGAATCAGAAATACTTTAATAATCCCAGGGGGAAATTATTTTCGTTACAACACTTCAGATATACAAACAATATAGAGAGATAGAGAGAGAGAGAGCGAGCGATAGATATATATATATCTATCATGTACAGTATTAATGTGCAAAAAGTGCAAAAGAATGATTGTCTATGTTTTGAGTCAGAATTACAGAGAGGGGGTGTCTGACTCTCTGAGGGAGGCGTTGTAGAAATTGATGACCACAGGCAGGAATGATTTCCTGTGGCGCTCTGTGGTGCATCTGGGTGAGAGGAGTCTTCTGCTGAAGGTGCTCCTCTGCTGGGCCAGTGTGTCGTAGAGAGGGTGAGAGATCAGTCTGCTTAGTCTGTTGTTGTCAGCGACCTTCAGCCCACTGCCCCAGCATGTGACAGTGAAGAAGATCGTACTGGCCACAACAGACTCATAGAACATCCTCAGCATCGTCCGGCAGATGTTAAAGGACCTCAGCCTCTTTAGGAAAAAGAGTCGGCTTTGGCCCTTTTTGTAGACCGCCTCAGTGTTTCTAGTCCAGTCCAGCTTATTATTAAAGTACACCCCCAGGTACTTCTACTCCTCCACAGTGTCCACAGGGACCCCCTGGATGGAAACAGGGGTCACTGGTGTTTTTGCCCTCCTCAGATCCACTATGATTTCCTTAGTCTTTGTCACGTTGAGCTGCAGATGATTCAGCTCAGTCCAAGTGACAAAGTTGCCCACAACAGTCATATATTCACTGTCATCACCCTTATCTATGCAGCCAACTATTGCTGAGTCATCAGAAAACTTCTGAAGGTGGCAGGACTCGGTGCCATAGTTGAAGTCTGAGGTGAAGAGGAAGGGAGAGAGGACAGTCCCCTGTGGGGCCCCAGTGTTGCTGACCACCCTGTCAGACACACAGTTCTGTAGGCGTACGTACTGTGGTCTGCCCGTCAGGTAATCAACAATCCAGGACACGATGGGGGCCTCCACCTGCATCGCAGCCATCTTCTCACCCAGTAGAGCCGGACTGATGGTATTGAAAGCACTGGAGAAATCAAAGAACATGACTCTCGCCGGCTTGTCCAGATGAGTGTAGACTCTGTTCAGCTTGGCTAAGTACTCCACACAGCTGGGGGCACAGGCTTTAAGAACCCTGGGAAATACACCATCAGGGCCTGCAGCTTTGCCGGAGTGGAGTCTTTTCAGCTGTCTTCTCACCAGGTCAGGCGTGAGGGGCACTGTATAGGTGACAGTGGGGGAAGGGGTGAGGTTCTCAGGTTGTGGAGGACATGATGCAGAGCAGGGGGAAGGGGTGGAGTAGGTGGGTGTGAATTGAGGTGGTGAGGAGCAGACAAGGGGTCTGTAAGGAGGAGGAGTAGGGGGAGATAAAGTGGCAGTTGTTGGGTAGCCAGCAGCAGAGACTTGTGGGGGATGGGCCGCAGTATCAAACCTATTGAAAAATAGGTTCAGTTCATTGGCCCGGTCGACATGGCCCTCCAACCCCATGCCACCAGTCTTCTGGAACCCAGTGATGGTTCTCATGCCACTCCACACATCCCTCATGTTGTTTCGCTGGAGTTTACTCTCCAGCTTTCTCCTATATTTGTCTTTAGCCTCCCTGATTTTAGGTTTGAGTACCCCCTGCACTCTCCTCACCTCATCACGGTTGCCATCTCTGAACGCCCTCTTCTTCTCATTCAGGATGGCCTTAATATCCTTAGTGATCCAAGGTTTATTGTTGGCATAACAGGTTACAGTCCGAGCTGGGACATTGCAGTCCACACAGAAGTTTAAATAGTCCGTGATGCACTCTGTGAGCCCATCAATGTCCTCCCCGTGGGGCTCACAGAGTGCAGGCCAGTCAGTCACTTCAAAGCAGGCCTGCAGTGTCTCATAAGCCTCCACCGACCACCTCCTCACAATCCTTGTGTTTGTAGGCTTCCTCTTCACCAGAGGCACATAGCAGGGTTTGAGGTGAACCAGGTTGTGATCTGTAGAGGGGGGAGAGAAGAGGAGATGTATGTATCCTTAATGTTAGCATACATCAGGTCCAGGGTCCTCTCCTCTCTGGTAGGACAGCTCACATATTGTTTGAAAGTCGGCAGAACTCTATCCATGGTGACGTGATTAAAGTCTCCCCACATGATGATGAGGGCACTGGAGTGTTGAGTCTGTAGTTTGGAGATGGTGGTGTGTATGATGCTGCAGGCAGATGTTGGGTTTGCAGAGGGAGGGATGTACAGGACAGCAATGATGACGTGCGGGATCTCTTTAGGCAGATGGTATGGACGGGGGAAGTCCAACGGCCAGCAATTCAACATCCGGGCTACAGAGCTGTTCTTTAATGGTGATATGACCAGGGTTACACCATCTGCTGTTTACTAGAATGGCAAGCCCCCCTCCTTTCCGCTTACCGCTCTCAATATCCCGGTCCGCCCGGACAGTGTGGAAGCCATCCACGGAGACGATCTGGTCCGTAATGTCCCTGTGCAGCCATGTCTCTGTGAAACACATCAGACTGCACTCCCGGTACTCCGGGTGGCTCAGCGTCAGCGCCGTTAGCTCGTCCATTTTGTTGCTAAGGGACCGTACGTTTCCCATAACAACAGAGGGGAGACACAGCTTAAATCTTCTCCTCTCCATAAGCCCGTCTCGTCTTGACCCTCCTTTCATTCCCCGACGTTGCTTCCCTCCTCTGCAACCTCGGTGTGTTTTCCTCCAGAGTTCAGGTAGGGGTGGGCGATATGGGCAAAAAATAATATCTCAATATTTTTTGGGATTTTGGCGATAACGATAATCAGTCGATATCCTTTAAAATGTGATTAGAATTGTCTGAGCTGGACTTGTGTCCACCAAACGCATTTACAGCGCTGAGAGCGCTCAAAAACTCATTTTCCGAGCGCCCAGCGGTGTTAAAAGTTGAACAGATTTCAACTTGAAGCGCTCTGAGCGCTGCGCTAAAAAAAACCCATCTCCGCTGACATCTTTTTACCGCTGAAGGCGCTTAGCGCTCTGAACGCTGAAGCCCATAGGACCCACGTCTCGCACTAAATCATCTGAAGTACCGGTAGCTTCAGGGACTGGAGGTGTTTGCATTTTCTCTCTATCATCACAACGCGCTGCTAAACTGTTGCAAGGAGGATGCTAGCGAGAGGTCACGTGATCACGTCATGTGATGCTGGGTTTGATGCTGAGCTGAATTGTGGAAATATTTGTATCAGCTGTATACTACAGTAATACTACAACCTTATCAATACTCTGGATATTTCTGTTCAACTCCAGCTCCAGTCTCTTTCTGTGATCAATCTCTGTCCCTGCTGGGGCTCATTAATAATATATAAACATTATTAATTGATCATTAGTGTTAGCTGTTTACTAATGAGATTAACAACAAATGTTTGTTTGTTTTTAATTAAAAATAAAAAAATGTTATTGTGTGTGTGTGTGTGTGTGATTGACAGGTGGCTCGTAAACTGGTGATGGTGGAAGGAGAACTGGAACGAGCTGAAGAGCGAGCTGAGCAGGGAGAGAGGTACACACACACACACGCACATACGCACGCATACATACATACATACATACATACACACATACGCACGCACGCACACACACACACTAACACCTGGTTCTAGCATGAAGCTGCTGCTGCTGCTTCTCTCACTGCAGACAGACAGGTAGACAGACAGACAGGATGAAGTGTCTACAAGAACTACAACTCCCAGGGTGCATTTCACCTACAAACATAAATATAAATCAGATTCTGGTTTCTTCTCCATGGCAACAGCAGCTGAGGCTCATTTTATTATTTAGAGACGTAAATGATTAAAGAAACTTCATTCAGTGTTCACTGTCTGTCAGAATACAGTTAGTGGGCGCCCGCTTGGCTCAGTGGGTAGAGCTCGCGTCCCACGTACCGAGGCTGAGTCGTTGCTGCAGCGGCCCATGGTTCGAATCCGACCTGCGGCCCTTTGCTGCGTGTCATCCTCTCTCTCTCTGCCCCCGTTTCCTGTCTGTCTTCAGCTGTCTCTGTAATAAAGGCAATAAAAACGAACTAAAGGAAGAATACACAAGTTAGCATCAAGTGAATGTCACTTTCTGTTCGATGGACTTTTGCCATCGCTGAGTGTGTGAAAGGGTGAATGTGGCACGTAGTGTAAAAGCTCTTTGAGTGGTTGAAAGACTAGAAAGGAAACTATACAGGTACAGCTCCATTTACCATGGATCACATTAGCTGGGGAAGCTAACGTTAGCTAGTGTTGCCCACTGTTGGCACTCGGAGCATAAAGGTCACAACCTTTGACCCTCATCCCTACATAGAGACACATAGAGACACATAGACACACAGGCAGCAGAGGGACAAAGCTACAACCTGTTCACTAATCAATAACCAGGATTCTTTACTGCAGTTTTTATCTGAAAAACCTTCAGGCTGCTAGTTAGCTACGGTTGCTAGGTAACGTTAGCTTGTAGTAGTACATACTCAGCTTTAACTGCATGACCTCACTGATGACCTCACTATGATGTCACACTGCTTCACTAACAGCGCTGTAATCTGACTACATCCATCTTTCTCTTCCTGTCTGTTTCCATGGAAACATGTTGCTGCTGCTGCTGCTGCTGCTGCATGTCTTGCTACCTGTCTGTGGTCCTGTCTTGCTACCTGTCTGTGGTCCTGTCTTGCTACCTGTCTGTGGTCCTGTCTTGCTACCTGTCTGTGGTCCTGTCTTGCTACCTGTCTGTGGTCCTGTCTTGCTACCTGTCTGTGGTCCTGTCTTGCTACCTGTCTGTGGTCCTGTCTTGCTACCTGTCTGTGGTCCTGTCTTGCTACCTGTCTGTCGTCCTGTCTTGCTACCTGTCTGTCGTCCTGTAACAGTAAGGTTCGGAGGTTGGAGGAGCAGTTGAGGAGTTTCGACCAATCACTGAAGAGCCTGCAGGCGTCAGAGGACAAGGTACTGAGGGTCACCTGACCTCCCACCTGCTGTCAATAACACCAAAGGAGCTCCTCCTCCTGTCCTCCCGCTGCCTCCCATGACCTCTGACCTTTAGCTGCTGCTTCAGCTCCTCCTCCTGCTGGTTTCTGCATGACTTTAACCTGCTGCAGACACCAAACTGCACACAACACCTGTCAGACACCAAACTGCACACAACACCTGTCAGACACCAAACTGCACACAACACCTGTCAGACACCAAACTGCACACAACACCTGTCAGACACCAAACTGCACACAACACCTGTCAGACACCAAACTGCACACAACACCTGTCAGACACCAAACTGCACACAACACCTGTCAGACACCAAACTGCACACAACACCTGTCTGACACAGTCTGTTTGTGATGTGACCTTTGACCTGCAGTAAGTGTCGGTTGTTGGAGGAGGAGCTGAAAACTGTCTTCACTAGTTCAAAGTCTCTGGAGGCCCAGGCTGAGAAGGTAGGAGGAGGAGGAGGAGCAGTCCTAATAAGCTGAGCTATTAGCTCACCTGTGAGCTCACCTGTGAGCTCACCTGTGAGCTCACCTGTGAGCTGAGCTGCAGAAAGAATGTCTCTGTTATATTTGATGCTAAAATGGTTCAGGTATCTGCAGACGTTACCGCTCTCGTCCACTAGGTGTGACATTGACATGTACATCTGTCTATCACCTGTACAGTGGACAGTTCACGAGTCTCAGATGGACCTGTAGCAGGTGAAAGCTACCTGAATGAGGATGTTTCACCTCCCACCTGATGCTACCATCAGTCCTCATTCCTGATTGGTTGTTGTTGTGTGTCAGTACACCTGGTCTTCTGATTGGCTGTCTCTGTTTCTCAGTACTCTCTGAAGGAGGACAGGTATGAAGAGGAGATAAAGAACCTGAGCAACAAACTCAAGGAGGTGAGACTTCCTGTTACCTGTACTTCCTGTTTACCTGTGTACTTCCTGTTTGTTACTGTGTACTTCCTGTTTGTTACTGTGTACTTCCTGTTTGTTACTGTGTACTTCCTGTTTACCTGTGTACTTCCTGTTTGTTACTGTGTACTTCCTGTTTACCTGTGTACTTCCTGTTTACCTGTGTACTTCCTGTTTACCTGTGTACTTCCTGTTTGTTACTGTGTACTTCCTGTTTGATACTGTGTACTTCCTGTTTACCTGTGTACTTCCTGTTTACCTGTGTACTTCCTGTTTGTTACTGTGTACTTCCTGTTTACCTGTGTACTTCCTGTTTGTTACTGTGTACTTCCTGTTTACCTGTGTACTTCCTGTTTACCTGTGTACTTCCTGTTTCCAGGCTGAGACTAGAGCAGAGTTTGCAGAGCGTTCTGTTGCCAAACTGGAAAAAACCATTGACGGCCTCGAAGGTTTGTTTCATTTTCTTATTGACTGCAGATACATTGATTGATTAGATCTATTGATTAATGACAGCACTGATGGATTAGATCTATTGATTAATGACAGCACTGATGGATTAGATCTATTGATTAATGACAGCACTTATGGATTAGATCTATTGATTAATGACAGCACTTATTGATTAGATCTATTGATTAATGACAGCACTGATGGATTAGATCTATTGATTAATGACAGCACTGATGGATTAGATCTATTGATTAATGACAGCACTGATGGATTAGATCTATTGATTAATGACAGCACTGATGGATTAGATCTATTGATTAATGACAGCACTGATGGATTAGATCTATTGATTAATGACAGCACTGATGGATTAGATCTATTGATTAATGACAGCACTGATGGATTAGATCTATTGATTAATGACAGCACTTATTGATTAGATCTATTGATTAATGACAGCACTTATTGATTAGATCTATTGATTAATGACAGCACTGATGGATTAGATTTATTGATTAGAAACTGTGCTCTGTGTTTTCAGACGCTCTGACTTCGGCCAGAAACGCCAACATGGAGCTGCAGGCGACTCTGAATCAGACCATGGAGGAGCTCAACTCCTGCTGAACCTCCTCCCCCTCCCTCCCCCCTCCCTCCCCCCACCACCCAGCAGGGACTCTGTGGCCAAAACATTCCTCCTCTACTTCCTGTTACTCCCCTCTTCTCCTCCCTCTTCCTCCTGGTGGAGGTCAGGGCTCAACTGTGGCCAAACATTCCTCCTTCCTCCTCCTCATCTCTCTGCCGGCTTCTTGGTGGACGTCAGATTCTCCTCCTCCTCCTCCTCCTCACTGAATGCTTTCACACATTCCTTCTCTGAACCTTTAAGTCACATTTGGAGTGTTGCTTTAATTTACTCCTCCTGTCTGGCCCTCCCTCCTCCATCCTCTTCCTCCTCCCCTCCCTCTTCCTCCTCCTCCTCCCCTCCCTCCCCCCGACAGTGCCAACTCCTCCCCTCCTCAGTATTAGAGGGAGGCCAGATGAGGAGCTGCTATAAGGGAGACTAACAGTGACTTACAGCCATTCCCTCGTTAATTAACAACTAATTAACCTCTGAGTGTTTGTCTTAACGGTTTATTGATTAGTTTTCTTTGCCACATTGATTAATGATTGATTGATTAGAGCCAATGTCCTGTAAGCCAATGATTTGTTGTGTTACCTCCCCCAGCCCAACAGGTGACCTTTGACCTGATGACATGAATAAATAAAGTTTGGAAATGTTTTTACCAGGAAGCCAGTGATGATGTCATCCCTGTGCTGATGATGTCACAGCTCATTGTAATAAATCATGAGACAGGATTTTATAAAATAAAAGCGCTGCCACTGCTCTGTAGATCCACACTGACTCTGTGCTTTTATTCTGAAACAATCCTTCATTAATTAATAATTGATCACTGATCATTAGTCGTTAATGTTTATATTGATTTGTGTGTAATAATTCTGTTAAAATAAAACTGCTTCAGTGTTTGAAAGAGTTCAAATAGCACCTCCTGCTGGTCAATGGCTCTTATTGATATTTATTCCAATAATCATTGTAAACACTGATCAATCATTTAATCAGCTCTGATTTGAAAGTTTACACGTCATTGGTCGAGGCAGATGACCACCCATCTAGTGCTGGGGTCTGATTTTAATTGATCAGTTCAATCAATTACAGTATTAAGACGTGTTCATACGTTAATCAAATAACGTAATCAATATAATCAATGACCATCAGAATGTTCAATGCAGAGCTCCACTGATGTGGGGAAAAAAACATTAAAACAATAATAATAATCAATTCTGTCTTTATTAGGAAATATTATTGATCAACCATAATAGACACAGATAATCAATCAGTCCCGTCTTTTATTTTGAAAGTGTCCTACTTTCCTTTAAATCATGGACAGATACTGTTAGTAATCAATAACAGGATGTCAGGTTCTATAAACTGATCTGCAGCTGTGGAACACTTTCTACTAGTGAACGCTGCAGTAAACGTTACTTTCCACCGCAAATCAATAAACATAAATATCAGTTCATCAACAGACATATTGGTATTATATTAATTATTATTATAGTTTTTACAGTGTAACGGTCCAGGTGAGAATCTCCCAGCAGCCTTTGCAACCTGGTCAGAAAAGAGACAGTGAATCCTGTTGCTCTTTATCAGTTATCAATAAAAATATTGATCAGTGGGGCACAATGTGGCCCGGGGTTCGATCACCCCTTTCCTGTGTATCTTCACCTGTCCTTTCAAATTAAAGGCATAAAAAGCCCCAAAAATGTCATTATTGACTTGATTATTGACATATATTGATCAGTGATTGTCAGCAGCTTCCTCTGCCAGCTTCAGGATCGGCTGCAGCTGCTCCTCTAACGAGAGGGCGTCGGCCTCGTTACTGATGATCCAATCAAATTCAATCCCGCTGTCCAACCCGCACTCTGACTCTGCGTCATCCACACCTGAGACAGACAGGTAGAGAGACAGGTAGAGAGAGTACAGAGTACATGTAAGTACAGGAAGTGATTTTACCTGCGGTGAAGCTCCACCCCCTCTGTTGGCGAGTTGTTTCTGAACTTTGAACTCTGACACTTCGAGTCTGTCGAGGAAACTCCGACCAGAACCACTGCAGGTCAGACAGCCGGCGGGCGTCACTCACCACCTGACCAATCAGAGCAAAGCGTCACTCACTACCTGTATATATAAACTGATCCCATTCACTCTAATGGAGATCAATGAGCTCAGTAAACAGTTTCCTGATGAGTTTCTGGTCTCAGTCTCTAGTTTCAGTCTTCTTCCATACAGCATGATGTTCATTTAGTAACTGATGGTCCCATTTAGAGTAAAACAGACCATAAAGCAGGGTATGCTTTAGGGCGGGGCTACCTTGTGATTGACAGCTCATTCTCAGTGAGTCCGTCCAGCTCAACGCACCAAACTCAGATCAAACTGTCAGACAGTGCTGACCGCTGGCTCAGTTTTACTGTCATGGCGACGGCCAAAACCCCAAACTCGAGGCTTCAAATCGCTTCACCGATGGGCGACGTACCCAGACAGGTTGCTGTGCTCCTCTGGTTGCTAGGCGACAGAAGAATCCGGGATCCTGCCGCCGTCGAGTCTCTCCCCAACGAATCATATCAGCCCGATACTGCTCCTTATAAAGACCAGGACCCAGCAGCTGGTCTAGGTCCAGACCATGTTCCTGCAGTACCACAGGAAACAGTGACTCAGCAATAACATTATGAGTCAGCAGTAACAGTACGAGTCAGCAGTGACATTATGACTCAGCAGTAACAGTAAGAGTCAGCAGTAACAATACAACTCAACATTAACAATACGACTCAACAGTAACACTACGAGTCAGCAGTAACAGTACGAGTCAGCAGTAACAGTACGAGTCAGCAGTAACAGTACGACTCAACAGTAACAATAGGACTCAACAGTAACAGTACGACTCAGCAGTAACAGTATGACTCAACAGTAACAATAGGACTCAACAGTAACAGTACGAGTCAGCAGTAACAGTACGACTCAGCAGTAACACTACAACTCAACAGTAACAGTACGAGTCAGCAGTAACAGTACGACTCAGCAGTAACAGTACGACTCAGCAGTAACAGTACGACTCAACAGTAACAATAGGACTCAACAGTAACAGTACGACTCAACAGTAACAATAGGACTCAACAGTAACAGTACGAGTCAGCAGTAACAGTACGAGTCAGCAGTAACAGTACGACTCAACAGTAACAATAGGACTCAACAGTAACAGTACGACTCAGCAGTAAACGTATGACTCAACAGTAACAATAGGACTCAACAGTAACAGTACGACTCAGCAGTAACAGTACGACTCAACAGTAACAATAGGACTCAACAGTAACAGTACGAGACAGCAGTAACAGTACGAGTCAGCAGTAACAATAGGACTCAACAGTAACAGTACGACTCAGCAGTAACAGTACGACTCAGCAGTAACAGTACGAGACAGCAGTAACACTACAACTCAACAGTAACAGTACGACTCAGCAGTAATAGTACGACTCAACAGTAACAGTACGACTCAGCAGTAACAGTACGAGTCAGCAGTAACAGTACGACTCAGCAGTAACAGTACGACTCAGCAGTAACAGTACGACTCAGCAGTAACAGTACGACTCAACAGTAACAGTACGAGACAGCAGTAACAGTACGACTCAACAGTAACAGTACGAGACAGCAGTAACAGTACGAGTCAGCAGTAACACTACCACTCAACAGTAACACTACGACTCAACAGTAACAGTACGACTCAGCAGTAACAGTACGAGACAGCAGTAACAGTACGACTCAACAGTAACACTACGACTCAACAGTAACAGTACGAGACAGCAGTAACAGTACGACTCAACAGTAACAGTACGAGTCAGCAGTAACAGTACGAGTCAGCAGTAACAGTACGAGACAGCAGTAACAGTACGAGTCAGCAGTAACACTACTAGTCAGCAGTAACAGTACGACTCAGCAGTAACACTACGAGTCAGCAGTAACAGTACGAGTCAGCTGTAACAGTACGAGTCAGCGGTAACAGTACGAGTCAGCAGTAACAGTACGAGTCAGCGGTAACAGTACGAGACAGCGGTAACAGTACGAGTCAGCGGTAACAGTACGAGTCAGCGGTAACACTACGAGTCAGCGGTAACAGTACGAGTCAGCGGTAACACTACGAGTCAGCAGTAACAGTACGACTCAGCGGTAACAGTACGAGTCAGCGGTAACAGTACGAGTCAGCGGTAACAGTACGAGTCAGCGGTAACACTACGAGTCAGCGGTAACAGTACGAGTCAGCGGTAACACTACGAGTCAGCGGTAACAGTACGAGTCAGCGGTAACAGTACGAGTCAGCGGTAACAGTACGAGTCAGCGGTAACAGTACGACTCAGCGGTAACAGTACGAGTCAGCAGTAACACTACGACTCAACAGTAACACTACGACTCAGCAGTAACAATAGGACTCAGCAGTAACAGTACGACTCAGCAGTAACAGTACGAGACAGCAGTAACAGTACGACTCAGCAGTAACACTACGAGTCAGCAGTAACAGTACGAGACAGCAGTAACACTACGAGACAGCAGTAACACTACGAGTCAACAGTAACACTACGACTCAGCAGTAACAATAGGACTCAACAGTAACAGTACGACTCAGCAGTAACAGTACGAGACAGCAGTAACAGTACGACTCAGCAGTAACACTACGAGTCAGCAGTAACAGTACGAGACAGCAGTAACACTACGAGACAGCAGTAACACTACGAGTCAGCAGTAACACTACGAGTCAGCAGTAACACTACGAGTCAGCAGTAACAGTACGAGTCAGCAGTAACAGTACGAGTCAGCAGTAACACTACGAGTCAGCAGTAACACTACGAGTCAGCAGTAACACTACGAGTCAGCGGTAACATTATGACAGTCATAGTGTTACTGCGTTACGGTTCTTCCTCAGATCTGGGCCGTGTGTCAGCAGGTGTTATCTCACCTGAGCGTACTGATGTTTGAGAGGTCCCGACAGACGCAGCACGCAGCAAACATCAGAGCCCAAACTGCAGCAGAAGAAACAGGAGAGTTAGACACAGATATTACTAACTCACAGAGGAACTGTAAACTGGCTCAGAGGCAGAGCGGGGCGTCCACTGATCAAAAGGTTGTTGGTTTGATCCCCGGCTCCTCCTGCTGCATGTCCAAGTGTCCTTCAGCAAGATACTGAACTGAATGTGTTTGTAGTAAATATAATATCAAACTACATTTTCACATGATTTTAGATCATTATTAATATTTATCACAAACACACACAGGTTGTAGTTTTTCACATTCTAATATATTTATATTTATATATACCTATTATAATCATTAAACATATTAAATATAATTCACTTTAAATAACCAATAACCAATATTGTTTTCAAACTGATCAGAGTGACACAGGTACTGATATTAAACCAATAATCAATAATGATCTGGTTTCAGTTACCGGTTCTGGATCAGGTCCGTCACATAGTCTTTCCCGGACTTCCGCTTCCCGCTGAAGACCAGAACCAGTTTGGGCTCAGAGACTCGATCCTCCATCAGGTTCCACTAATCACTGATCGATACTGCTGCTGCTTCCTTTCCGCTCCGTGTTCCCACTGTCGGACCACACCGGACCGGAACCGTAACTGTCAGAGCAAACAGGAAGCACTTCAAAATAAAACTGTTACAGACTGACTTTAAACGCGCTGCAGGGTCCACCCGATCAACAATCGATACTACACTGATTGGATATCGATCATCTAATGGGGGAAATTTGTTTGTGGCGAAAAACTGAAAATAAACCGGAATGTTTTTATTCTCTTACACACGTTACGGTAACACGTGACATCGTCACATTCTGGACTGAACCACCGCGGTTCATTGGGGGGGCAGAAACACGTTATTATAATAGTAATAATAAACACTATATTATTAATAATATTTATTTTTATATATAATATAAACTATTAGTTTCCGGTTTTACTTCACATCAGTTTCATATTTGATTAATTTTACAACTGACATAAAGTGTTTATTAAACAGAGATAATAAAACTATTTAATGGAGGTTGTTAAACTATTTTAAAGTCCTCTTACTGGCTTTTTCTGGAGCTTTCAACCACCTCGAATGATCAGTGATTATTGATTATTAACATGTTTAATAATCAATAAGTTACTTTAGTTAACTTCTCGAGCTCAACATGCAATAAATGTAGTTAATAAAATCAAAAGAAGAGATACTTTCTGTTGTATTATAATATTTCTATTGATCTTTTTGTTATAAAATAAAATATCTCTCCCTCCTTCTCTCCACTTGGTATGATCTGGGTCAAAGGTCAGGAGCTCTGAAACAAGATGGCGGCCGCTATGATTTGGAGGAGAGCAGCTTTTTTCGGCTCAGAGAGAACTTCTGTCGGCAGGGTGAGAAACTTTAATAAAGTCATCAACAATCAATAATCAATGATCAATAGTCTGAAACAAACTCTGAGAAAAGTTCAACAAACAAAGAGCGGCTGTGGCTCAGAGGCAGAGCGGGTCGTTCGATCCCCGGCTCCTCCCGTCACATGACAAAGTGTCATTGAGCAAGAGACCGAACCCCGAAGTGTGTGAGTGGTCGGGAGACTAGAAAGTACTGGTTATTATTATTATTATATTATTATTATTATTATTTTATTATTATTATTATTATTATTATTATTATTATTGTTATATTATTATTATTATTATTATTGTTATATTATTATTATTATTATTATATTAGTTATTATTATTATTATTTTATTATTATTATTATTATTATTATATTAGTTATTATTATTATTATTATTATTTTTTATTATTATTATTATTATTATTATTGTTATATTATTATTATTATTATTATATTAGTTATTATTATTATTATTTTATTATTATTATTATTATTATTATTATTATATTAGTTATTATTATTATTATTATTATTATTATTATTATTATTATTATTATTATTATTATATTAGTTATTATTATTATATTATTATTATTATTATTGTTATATTATTATTATTATATTATTATTATTATTATTATTAGTGTTATATTATTATTATTATTATTATTATATTAGTTATTATTATTATTATTATTATTTATTATTATTATTATTATTATTATTATATTAGTTATTATTATTATTATTATTATTATTTTATTAGTTATTATTATTATTATTGTTATATTATTATTATTATATATTGTTATATTAGTTATTATTATTATTATTGTTATATTATTATTATTATTATTATTATTATATTAGTTATTATTATTATTGTTATATTATTATTATTATTATTATATTAGTTATTATTATTATTATTATTGTTTTATTATTATTATTATATTAGTTATTGTTATTGTTATATTATTATTGTTATATTTTTATTATTATTGTTGTATTATTATTATTATTATATTATTATTATTATTATATTATTATTATTATTATTGTTGTTATATTATTATTATTATTGTTATATTATATTATTATTATTATTATATTATTATTATTATTGTTATATTATTATTATTATTGTGGTATTATTATTATTATATTGGTTATTATTATTATTATATTAGTTATTATTATTATTAGCTAGTTATTATTATTATAGCTAGTTATTATTATTAATATTATTAGTTATTATTATTATTATTATTATATTATTATTAGTTATTATTATTATTATATTATTACTAGTTATTATTATTAATATTATTAGTTATTATTATTATTATTATATTATTATTAGTTATTATTATTATTATTATATTATTACTAGTTATTATTATTAATATTATTAGTTATTATTACAGGTTAATTTACCATTTACCATCAAATGGACCCTAACTGAGTTTGACCTTTCGCCCACCTGTGTGCGCGTGCTGCTGGAGGCACAAAGTTTTATTTGCTGAAAGTTTGTTTTTGTTTTCAGTTTTATTGAGAATAAACAAAATGTTTTTATATCACCTGAAAAAGAAAATAATTCTTGCTGCTTCCTGTTTGTGGCTCTTCTTCTTCTGCAGCTTTAATGCTGCTGAAACATCAAATAATAACGCTTTGTTTTCTTTTTTAAAATAATTTAATTTGAATATAAAAACAAATCACAAACAATCACACCTGAAGTCAAACAAACAAAAAAATACAATTTCAGTGAGAAACAAACAAACAAACAGAATTAGTCCCCTTCATAAGTAACAAAGTTATTATTGGATAATTTTACAAAATGATGCCATCTGATGTATTTTCAACCATTTTTCAAATGATGTATTTATCTTTCAGAAACCACAAAGGAATCCTGTTCTCTTGTTTTCTTCCAGTCCTGGTTCCACAGTGCAGCCGTTCTACCTCAGCAGTCTGGTTCTCCTCCTCCTCAGTCGGCGTTCTTCCCGCCGGCCGAAGGCGTGATGCTGCCGACAGGAAGTTTCAACAACAGAGTGGCATTCATCACAGGAGGGGGGACGGGACTGGGCCGAGCCATGACCACTGCCCTGTCACAGCTGGGAGCTCAATGTGTCATCGCCAGCAGGTCAGAGGTCACGTTACACTAACCCTGCCTGCTCATGTCAGAGGCCATCTGTCCTATAGAAGAACCCTGAAAGAACAAATAATGATGCTCTTTGCCGATGACACTCAGCTTTATGTTCACAGTGAGAGGAAAGCGTTAAATCAAAAACCATTTCCCCCTGGGATTATTAAAGTGTTTCTGATTCTGATATTTATTTATCATTTGTATATTTCTGTGTATTATTTATTATATTTAGGCAGGTCTACATGTGTCTACTGTTACTGACTTTGATTTTATGACCTTTTCTTTTTGATTTTTTTTTTCAGGAAGTTGGACGTCTTGCAGAAAACAGCCGAGGAGATCAGCAGCCAGACCGGAAACAAGGTGTCAAACTAGAACCAGAACCAGACTGAAACAGACTGACCTGGACACCTGTGTTGTATTCACTAAACAGGACTTCAGACGCCAGCACCACATCTGCAAAAGTTTAGATTTATAAGAATAAAGTTGCTCTTGTACAGAAACTGAACAGGTGTAAAACAGGTGATTATTGCCATACAAGGCTTACTTCCTGTTGCCAATAGAGGGTGCTGTGGCAGTGACTGAATTTTGGTGTATAGATGTGTTCAGTGCGGGACTTTTGTCAGACATGAAGTTGGGATGACGTTACATGAAGTTACAACAATGACCAAAACCCAATGACCAATGACATTGAGCTTTACTGAGTATAAACTGGACATTGGACGTGCCAATGTATTAATCATATAAATAACCTCAAAGTGAATCACAATCAGCCCACTGGAAGCTGATTTAAACCTCCATTTTGTGAATTTTCAGAAATGGATTCAGCATCCTCAATATCCCCCAAAACCACTCCTATATTGTCCAAATCAGCCAATCAGCTGCTGAAATATTGTCCATTTAGCTGATTATTAATGCTAATTATGCAAATTGCTAGTTTTATGAGTTTGGCATGTTAAGGCTGCCAAAAATGTGATTTACTGGGTAGAAAAATCATTTCAGTAGGACCTCAGCGTGGTGGCTGCTTGGATCCTAATTAATATTCATGAAAAATGTAATTCTCATAAATTAACACAAATCCCTGGTCTGACATGGTCCTCTCTCTGTCCTCAGGTCCATGTGGTCCAGTGTGATGTCAGAGACCCTCAGGCTGTCTCTCACTGTGTGGACCAGGTGGAAACACTGACCGGACTTCCTGATGTAACTCACACACACACACACACACACACACACACACACACACACACACATCTTTATTGTGATAGTCAACTGTGATGTCAGAGACAAAATTAAACTATTCATGATGGCATCACACTGCTTGTGTGTCCCGATTGGTCCAGGTGATAATCAACAACGCGGCGGGAAACTTTGTCTGTCCATCGGAGCGTCTGTCTCCAAACGGCTGGAAAAGTATAACTGACATCGTCCTGAACGGGACCGCCTTCATCACCCTGGAGCTGGGCAAGAGACTGATCCAGAGGCAGAAAGGTCAGAGGTCACAGAGAGTCCAGTCCAGTCCCCTCCAGTTCAGTTATCTTTATGATCCCAAATGGGAAACTTGATTTGCAGTCAGGGGCACAAACAAGGAAAACAAAAAACAACACAAACACAAAAATGGTTCCTTCACATATAAGATACAGTAAACAGTAATAAACAACATATAAGATACAGTAAACAGTAATAAACAGCATATAAGACACAGTAAACGGTAATAAACAACATATAAGATACAATAAACAGTAATAAACATATAAGATACAGTAAACAGTAAAAAACAACATATAAGATACAGTAAACAGTAATAAACAACATAAGATACAGTAATAAACATATAAGATACAGTAAACAGTAATAAACAACATATAAAAACAGTAATAGTAAATAGTGAAAAGTAAAGAGTAATAGTAAATAGTAAACAGTAATAATGAACAGTAACAGTAAACGGTAAACAGTAATAGTGAACAGTAATAGTAAATAGTGAACAGTAAACAGTAACAGTGAACAGTAACAGCAACATTAAACAGTAAAAGTAACAGTAAACAGTAAATAGTAAACAGTAACAGTAAATAGTAAACAGTAACAGTAACAGTGAACAATAAATAGTCAACAGTAAAAGTAAATAGTAAACAGTAATAGTAAACAGTAACAGTAAACAGTAAAAGTAAATAGTAAACAGTACTAGTAAACAGTAACAGTAACAGTGAACAATAAATAGTCAACAGTAAAAGTAAATAGTAAACAGTAATAGTAAACAGTAACAGTAAACAGTAAAAGTAAATAGTAAACAGTACTAGTAAACAGTAACAGTAATAGTAAACAGTAATAGTGAACAGTAACAGTAAACAGTAACAGTGACAGTAAACGGTAACAGTAATAGTGAACAGTAACAGTATACAGTAACAGTGAGCAGTAACAGTAAACAGAAACAGTAACAGTAAACAGTAAACAGTAAACAGTAACAGTAAACAGTAACAGTGAGCAGTAACAGTAAACAGAAACAGTAACAGTATACAGTAACAGTGAGCAGTAACAGTAAACAGAAACAGTAACAGTAACAGTAAACAGTAACAGTAAACAGAAACAGTAAACAGAAACAGTAACAGTATACAGTAACAGTAAACAGAAACAGTAACAGTAAACAGAAACAGTAACAGTAAACAGTAACAGTAAACAGAAACAGTAACAGTAAACAGAAACAGTAAAGTAAACAGTAAACAGTAACAGTAAACAGAAACAGTAACAGTAAACGGTAACAGTAAACAGTAACAGTAAACAGAAACAGTAACAGTAAACGGTAACAGTAAACAGTAACAGTAAACAGTAACAGTAAATAGTAAACAGTAACAGTGAACAGTAACAGTGAACAGTAAATAGTCAACAGTAAAAGTAAACAGTAAACAGTAATAGTGAACAGTAAAAGTAAATAGTAAACAGTAACAGTTAACAGTAAATAGTAAACAGGAAACAGGAAACAGTAAAATGAAATAGTAAACAGTAACAGTGAACAGTAAATAGTCAACAGTAAAAGTAAACAGTAAACAGTACTAGTAAACAGTAACAGTAAACAGTAACAGTAATAGTGAATAGTAAACAGTAACAGTAAACAGTAAGGAGTAAGGAGCTTGGTAACTGAAGGCTCTGGCTCCTGTTCTACTTTTAGAGACTATAGGAACCACAAGTAGCCCAGCATTCAGAGAACGTAGTGTTCTAGAGGGGTAATAGGGTACTATGAGCTCTTTAAGATATGAAGGGGCCTGACCATGAAGAGCTTTATAGGTGAGGAGGAGGATTTTAAATTCTATTCTACATTTTACAGGGAGCCAATGCAGAGAAGCTAGTACAGGAGAGATGTGATCTCTTTTTCTAGTTCCTGTCAGTACTCGTGCTGCAGCGTTCTGAATTAATTGGAGCGTTTTAATGGACTTATTGGGGCAACCTGATAATAAAGAGTTGCAGTAATCCAGCCTTGAAGTAACAAATGCATGGATTAGTTTTTCTGCATCTGTCTGTGATAGGATGTGTCTAATTTATGTAATATTACGTAAATGAAAGAAGGCAGTCCTAGAGGTCTGCTTTATGTGGTAGTTAAATGACAAATCCTGATCAAAGATAACTTGACTAACTGTAGTATTTATTGAAGATTCATCGTTAACATGTACAAACTGCGAACGATCTGACAAATATGACTTAAACCAGCTTAGTGCGGTTCCTTTAATGCCAATTTGATGCTCAAGTCTCTGTAAAAGAATATTATGGTCAATGGTGTCAAATGCAGCACTAAGATCTAATAATACAAGTACAGAGACAAGTCCATTGTCAGAAGCAGTCAGAAGGTCATTATTAACTTTAACCAGAGCTGTCTCTGTGCTGTGATGAACTCTAAATCCTGACTGAAAATCCTCAAATAAACTATTGTTATGTAGAAAGTCACACAACTCTTTGGCGACTACTTTCTCCAGAATCTTAGAGAGGAACGGGAGGTTAGAAATCGGTCTATAGTTGGCTAAAACCCCTGGGTCAAGAGTGGACTTTTTAAGAAGGGGTTTAATTACAGCTACTTTAAAGGACTGTGGTAAATATCCTGATAATAAAGAAAGATTAATCATATCCAGTAAAGAAGTGCCAATTAAGGGAACAACTTCTTTAAGCAGCCTAGTTGGGATCGGGTCTAATAGACAGGTTGATGGCTTCGATGAAGAAATGATTGAAGTTAACTGATGAAGATCGATAGCAGAAAAACAGTCTAAATATATATCTAAGTTTACATTAGTAAAAGTCCCTGAACTTGGAGAGCCACTGATAACCGTTGATGGCAGTTGGTGATTAATTTTTTCTCTGATAGTAATAATTTTATTATAGAAGAAGCTCATGAAGTCATTGCTACTTAAGTTTATGGGGATATGTGGCTCAATAGAGCTGTGACTCTCTGTCAGCCTGGCTACAGTGCTGAAGAGGAACCTAGGGTTGTTCTTATTTCATTCTATTAGTGCTGAGTAATAGGCTCCTCTGGCATTACGGAGGGCCTTTCTATAAATTTTAAGATTATCTTGCCAATTTGAGCGATATTCTGATAATTTGGAAGAGCGCCATTTCCTTTCAGATTTTCTAGCTATTTGCTTTAACTGGCGGGTTTGGTGGTTATACCAAGGTGCTAGTCTCCTATGTTTTAATAATTTCCTTTTTATAGGAGCGATAGAGTCTAATGTTGATCGTAGTGAGCCTGTAGCACTATCGACAAGATTATCAATTTCAGAGGGACTAAAGTCGTTATAGGACTCTGTTAAATTCAGACATGGCATTGAATTAAACACTGAAGGAATCTCCTCCTTAAATTTAGCTACAGCACCGTCAGATAGACATCTGCTGTAGGAAGTTTTGCCTAATGGCTTATAATCTAATAGTATGAATTCAAAAGTTATTAAATAATGGTCAGATAGGAAAGGATTATGTGGGAAGACTATTAAATGTTCAATATCAATGCCATATGATAGAACAAGGTCAAGAGTGTGATTAAAACAATGAGTTGGTTTATTTACACTCTGACAGAAGCCAATTGAGTCTATCAATGATATAAATGCGTTACTAAGGCTGTCATTGTTAACATCCACATGAATATTAAAATCACCTACAATAATTACTTTATCTGATTTAAGGACTAAACTTGATAAAAACTCTGAGAATTCAGATATAAAATCAGAGTACGGTCCAGGAGCGCGGTACACTATAACAAATAGAACTGGCTGCAGTGTTTTCCAGTTTGGGTGAGAAAGACTAAGAACAAGGCTTTCAAATGAATTATAATTTAGTTTAGGTTTAGGGTCCATTAAAACGCTCGAATCATATATGGATGCCACTGAATGAATGTGAGTATTAATATGACTGGGGGGGGGTGGATTCATTTAGGCTAACATACTCCTCGTGGGACAACCAGGTCTCAGTAAGACAAAGTAAATCAATATCATAATCTGATATTAATTAATTTACTAAAACAGCTTTAGAGGACAGAGACCTGATATTTAACAGCCCACATTTCATTCTCTTATTTTGTGCTACTGAGGAGTTGGTTTTAATTTTTATTAGGTTTTTATGTTGAACTCCTCTTGTTTTTATTTCTTTAAATAATTTAGGTGGTCGGGGGACAGACACAGTCTCTATGGGGTTTTGGGTGGGTGACTGTTCTAAAGAAAGAGCAGAGAAGTGTGTAAGACAGCAGCTCTGCTTCCTGGTCCTAACTCTGGACTGTCAGGTTTTAGAGATAAACTTCGCCATATTTCTAGATAAGAGAGCCGCTCCATCCAAAGTGGGATGGATGCCGTCTCTCCTAATCAGACCAGGTTTTCCCCAAAAAGGCTTCCAGTTATCAATGAAGCCCACATCGTTTGCTGGACACCACCTCGACAGCCAGCGGTGGAATGACGACATGTGGCTACAATGTCATCACTGGTCACATTGGGGAGGGGTCCAGAGAAAACTACAGAGTCCGACATTGTCTTAGCATAATTACACACCGACTCCACATTTATCTTAGTGACCTCCGATTGGCGTAAACGGCCAACTTACCGCCGACGTGGATAACAATCTTACTGTATTTACGTTTACCTTTAGCCAGCAGTTTTAAATATGATTCAATGTCGCCCGCTCTGGCCCCAGGGACACATTTAACTATGGCCGCTGGCTTCGCTAACTTCACGTTTCTGACTATGGAGCTGCCAATAACCAGAGTTGGTTCCTCAGTGGGTGTATCGCTGAGTGGGGAAAATGTATTAGAAACATGAATGGGTTGGTGGTGACCTGTGGGCTTCGCCGTTTTAGTCTTCCTTCGCTCAGTCACCCAGCCTCCCTGTCTTCCCGGCTGCTCGGGAACTACCGGGGGATCTACATATCTAACAGAAGCTACCTTCGGTCACGTGACCAATCAATGACCATCTCTTTGGTCTTTGTTAATTGGTGTGATGAGGCCTTTCTTAAATTAAACTCTCCCAGCCGTCCAGGCTCAGATTCATCTTTATGGAGCAGACTGATGGTAACAGGGTTTTAGGATGTGCCTGTCCCCATGCTGGTAAGGACAATGTAAAGGGGACACGGACACAGCCCTGAAGAGAGCCAGTAGAAGAGGAGCGCTTACTCTCCCCCTCTGAGACCTGCAGCATAAAGTCTACAATCCAGACCACCAAGGTTTCAGCCAGATTAAAATCAAAAAGCAGTTCCTCAGCTCAAACATGTGGCTGAAAAGGGTTGAATTCAGATGAGTTAAAAATAAAAGTCACTAAGAGACAGAGAGGTCCGAGGTCAGATGTTGATATTAAAGGAGGTGTCAGACAATGAGGTAAACGTATGTACCGAACAGTCACCTATTAAGATCAATAATGGTGATTGGGTGTCTTGCTCACCCGTGTCCTGCTTATTGTTTATTATTTACTGTTGTGGTTGTTGTTATTTAGGTGCATCTTTCCTGGCCATCACCACCATCTATGCTGAGTCTGGTTCTGGTTTCGTGGTCCCGAGTGCGTCGGCGAAGGCTGGAGTCGAGGCTCTCTACAAGTCAGTCTGACCTTTGACCTTTCAGCAGTACACTGACCTCGGATCAGCCGGTTGTGTGGTTCCATTGGTAACACTGTTGTTGTTGTTGTTGTGTGTCAGATCTCTGGCTGCAGAGTGGGGGCGCTACGGCCACAGGTTCAACATAATCCAACCTGGACCAATCAAAACCAAGGTACGGCCCATCTGACCGCAGCAAGTTTGTTTGTTTGTTTTTAGTTTACAATTTACAGTTTGTTCAGTTGTTTACCTGTTGTCTGTCTGTTGCTTGTTGTTTTTAGGGGGCGTTCAGCCGCCTGGACCCAACCGGATCCTTTGAGAAGGCGATGATCGGTCGGATCCCGACAGGTCGACTCGGAAGACCAGAAGAAATCGCAAACCTGGCGGCATACATGAGCAGCAACTACGCTACCTGGATGTCTGGAGCTGTGAGTTCGCTGATCTGAGGTCAGACTGATCTGAGGTCAAAGGTCAGATTTTAATAACTGTTTGTTTCCAGGTGATCCGGTTGGATGGAGGAGAATATGTGTCGATGGCCGGAGAGTTTAACGAGCTGCGGAGGGTAAATTAAACTGTGTCACACTAAAATCTGTCCCTCAGAAACATGAGTCATCATTATTAATAAGCAATAGGATGATGGAATGTCTGTTGGTGTCTCAGGTGACTCCAGATCAGTGGAACATGATGGAGCAGATGATCAGAAGCACTAAAGGATCCTAAAAGCATTCCTCATTGGACCACAACAGCCAATCAGAGTTCAGGTGGACCCACCCACCTGTTGATGTGATGATGATGAGAGAATGCGACTGACGATTGATCGGTGACTATTGATACAGAGCTTCACTGTTAGGATATAGTCATGTGACTGACTGAACATGCTCAGTGTGAGCACAGTCTGAATCCGCAGACTGAATGTTGATACAAGGTTTCTGTTTCTGTTTACGTCCAGTCTGGTTGTTGTTGTTGTCATTAAAACGAAAAGTTCTGAGGCATCTTCTTCTTCTGGTGTTTTTGTCAGTTTCTAAACAGCTTCAGGTGCATCAGAACAAACTCTGACATAGTCCAGAAAACTATCTATACTAATCTATTAAGGTTTCCAGCTGGTATCAACCTGCGTCTGTGGACAGTCTTAAATACAGTGTAAACCACCAAAGAGAATCACTGTGATCTGATCGCCCAGACTCAGATTAATACAGCTGTAAACAGCCTCTTTGATCTGATTTGGATTTGGTCTGAGACTTGAAGTGAAATAAGGTTAAAAACAAACTTCAGGGCGCCTAGTTAGCTCAGTCAGCGACCCATGTACGGAGTTGCTGCAGCAGCCCAGGGTTTGAATGCGACCTGAGGCCCTTTGCTGCATGTCATCCCCTCTCTCTCTGCCCCCCTTTCCTGTCTCTTTTCAGCTGACACTATCGAATAAAGGCAATAAAAGGCCCAAAAAAAAAAATTCAGACTGAGTTTCTTCAACAGAGCTGATGACGATGTCGACTAAAGAGAGACAATAAAGCAGATTTCTGTTTGTTAAAGCTAATGTTAATATTACAGACATTCCCACTAATTGATCCTCAGTCAGCTGACGTTAACACAGCGACAGGATCATCAAGAGGAGGTGTGGCCTGTTGGCACACTATGTAAGGTGTGTGTAAGTAGAGTCTAATGAACCAGGACACCCCTGGATTGTCTCTGAGCATTTTATTCTCCAACTAGCTGTAACAGCGACAGTTTTCTGTTATTGTGGAGAAAGAAATCTTTTTGGTGCGTTGCCTGGACGGACTCACTGAGAATGAGCTGTCAATCACAAGGTAGCCCCACCCTAAAGCATACCCTGCTTTATGGTCTATTTTACTCTAAATGGGACCATCAGTTACTAAATGAACATCATGCTGTATGGAAGAAGACTGAAACTAGAGACTGAGACCAGAAACTCATCAGGAAACTTAATAAATCAACTTATCCATAAGATGGTAAATTGACTATATTTGTATAGCACCTTTCTAGTCTTCCACACATTCACTCAGTGATGGCAAAGCCATCAACCAGAAACTAACTCATTCACATTCACACACCGATGTACAACATCAGGAGCAGTTTTGGGTTCAGTATCTTGCTCAAGGATACTTCCACATGCAGCAGGGAGGAGCCAGGGATCCAACAAAAACACCTTCCGATTAGTGGACGACCTCCTCAGCTTCTGTGCCACAGCCACCCCTATAAGACTCAAGACTATCATCCAGCAGGGGGCAGCTATCAGCTAGACATTAGAGATAATCCAGGTTTGTTATAAACATTATCAGTGACACAGAGTTACAGACACAGTCACAGACTCACTGCAGTTTATTAACAGAACACCTGACACTAAGAGAACATTTATAGTCAAATATTATTCAGTGCTGAGAGTGCAGTGGTGGACTCTTCTGAAGCTCTGTTAATGTGTCAGTAGTTAATGGGTGTTGATGTGTCAGTAGGTGTTGTTGTGTCAGTGTGTGTTGATGCTCTGCTGTTGGCAGCGAGAGATCAACATGGTGACAAGTTTCTGCAGAACCTCCGCCCTCATCTTACTGATCTCAAGAACCTCGTCGTGGTTCACTTTCTCCTCCCGACTGTAGTCCAGAGACACCTGCAGCACGACACAGGACACAGGTATGTAAGCAGCAAGTTGCAGCTTTTGACTGGGCCAAAATCAATCAGCATCAATCACCGTTTCATTTTAATAACCAACCTTGTTGGTGATGAGGGACAGACCAAGAACTCTGAGTCCACAGTGCTTTGCCACCGTCACTTCAGGAACTGTACTCATACCTGAGGAGCAGGAGGAGGAAGAGTGAGGTAACAGAAAAAGAATGTGTTCACCTAATTAAAGTTAAGAACCTTCACTGATATATTCGATCTTCTGAACATCAATGTACTCTACAAGCAAACTTTTCACTGAAAAGGTTCTGATATTTCTCTCAAAGTGAAAAATTTAATTAAATCAATGAAATAAATAATTAAATAGTAGTAATATAATATAGAAATAATTTATAATTCTGTAAGTTAATGTTTCCATTGACTCTACAAGATCATTGATCTTCTTCATTGTGCATACTCACCGTTCCTGACCTGTAGCTTGACAATGTGAATTCACGGGAGCGGCGTAACTATTTAAACTTGCACGTGGTGGTCGCGACACTAGTTGCAGTCTATATATGGCCTCCTCTTTTCCAGCATTCATGGCGAATTCTGGCACCTCTGAGCATCTCTGTGTTCCTTCATTGAAGGATCGTACAGATTGGCGAGTATGTAAGAGCTTTAAGAATTCTTCCTAGGGAACCCTGGAACCCTTAGAGGTGTCTCAAGTACCTAAGACTATTCTCAGGGACACAGGCCTTTCTCAAGGAACCCTAGAAGCTTGTGAAGGACCCACATAAACTTTACACGACCCTGAGTGCTTCTCATGTACCCTTAGAACAATATAAAAAGCCCCTAAATCCTCTTCAAGGACCCCCAGAACGTTCTCTGAGAAACACTGACTCTTTCTGGAAGATTGATAGAACCCTCTCCAGAAATCATAAATTCTCATTGAGATCCCATAGGTTTTCTAAAGAACTGTAGAAGCTTCTTTAGGACTGCCAGAAACTTCTGAAGGACCCTAAACCTAGAGAACCACACATCACTTTCCACACTACAACTGCCCTTCAGTTAACAACAATAATGTTAATACTGTTTTGATATGATCTCTGGTCAGATCAACACTGAGAGCCAATCTTCGCTCTCCTTGCTGACGCATTAGTTAAAAAACTCACCAGGAAGGTTCCCCCTCGATGAACAATCACAGACAAACCCTTACCCACAGAGTCACAGCCCAGGATCAGCAGCATTCTGGCCTCAGCGATGGTTTCGAAGTTTGGTCCGCTCACCATACAGTAAACCCCCTCTCTGATGAAATCACTGCAGCCAAGCTCGGAGCCAACATCCAGTGCCAACCGCCGCAGATCCTTACTGTACGCATCGGACATACAGGGGAACCGGATCCCAAAACTACAGACACACAGACAGTCAGAAAGTCAGACAGACAGACAGACAGACAGGGGGACCAGATTTAATTTCTAGGGTCAGGTTTAGATGTATGATACAAGTCAAAAATCTGTTTCAAACCTATAGCTGCGACTACATCAGTACGCAGATCGCTGGATGGATCTAAGTGTACCATAAACTAGTCGATGGTCCGATTTTAAAGTTATGAATCTGTTGACTGAAGCTTTGCTGCTAACAGCGTCTCCACTTTCATTAAAGGTCACAAGAGTGACGAGAGTAAGCACAGCATAGCTCACCAAAAAGGCTGACACGATTTGCAGTGCACCACTGCAGAAAGTTTTTCTGTCTGTTGGAAAAGCAACAAACACAATGACTGTAATTTAGTCAGGACCACCTTTGTCAAAATAAACTTATTCCAAATGCAGAATGTTATATTTGTTCTGTTCTGGGAGAGCAGCAGCAAAGACCCTCAGGGTACAGAACAGAGCAAGCATCAATGGCAATCAGAAATAACATTGATTAAATCAGATACAGCAAAAGGAGGAGCTGGGGTGGAGGTGGGTTGCAAAGAGGCTTGCAGAGGAAGCAGCAAAGATAGGCATGCTAATTCTCATAAAGAAACAAATACTTGTGGTTCCCTGTTTTTTAAATAAAATATATGTATTTGAAGGTAATAATGTCACTTTTATAGAATTGGCTTATTTTAATTTCGAAAGGAAAATAAATGTCTACATTAAATGTTAAGAACTGTATCAGATTGCATGGAACCACATTGAATCACATTGTTCCAGATTAAAATGTCCCTGAATGGTATCGTAGCCCAGGTATCTAGATACAGAGCACCTGTCTGTCTGTCTGTCTGTCTGTCTGTCTGTCTGTCTGTCTGTCTCTCTCTCTCTCTCTCTCTCTCTCTCTGTCTCTCTCTCGCTCTCTCTCTTTCACCCCAACTGGTCGAGGCAGACGACCACCCACCTAGAGCCGAAGGATCTGTCCTAGGTTTCTGCCTTTTAACAGGCATTTTTTCCTTGCCCTTGTCTCCAAGGTCTTGCTCATGGTGGTACTGTTGGGTCTCTGTAAATAATGTTTAAAAGAGTTTGGTCTAGACCTGCTCTATTTGAAAAGTGTCCTGAGATAACTTCTGTTATGAATTGGCGCTATACAAATAAAACTGAATTGAATTGAATTGAATCAGATCCTCTTTACTCTAATATAGTTGATTTTAATCTCAGGGTTCATATAGAGTCGTCTGTGTCTCTTCCTGACTCTGTCTGTTTTCCTGTGTGTCCATACTCCTGTCTCACCGCTCATCATTGGGTCCACACAATGGATGCTGTCCAGCAAATCCTGGCAGGTTGATGTGGTCTTTGATCAGCATAATATCACCAACTTTAAAGTCCGGACAGATTCCTCCAGAGGCATTGGTCACCAGCACAGTCTCCACCCCCATCAGCTTAAAGATCCTCACTGGGAATGTCACCTGAGACAGGTACACAGACAGGTAGACAGTCAGGACAGTCAGTCCTGTATAATCCCTCAAGTGTGTTCTGATCTCTGTTGAACCACCTCTCTGAGCTCCTCAGCCCGTGTGTGAGGCATAGCTCAGATCTTATCAGTATTGGTACGCAACAGCGTGAACTCATAGCTGTGTCCAGGCTCAAAAAACACCCAACTCTAAGTCATAACTCTCTGACCTACTTGCTTATATATCTGGAGTGCAAATAGCCACCAGATTGTGGCCCCCTGCCACTAAACTAAACTTAACGTTTTCAATGCTGCATCTCATTCTTTTTATGTGAAATCCCACCTGATGTGGACACACCTCTGGTCAGCAGCACAGATGGCATTAGAGTTGGGCAATTGTTTCTATTTACAGCTACTCCAAATTGCAGATTTGTGATCTGATCTCCAGGTATGATGGAAGGAAGAGAGTTATGAGGTTCAAGAACTGATGGTTTATAGTGTGAAGAAGACAGAAAAGAGGGGAGAGAGAGATGGGAATGTTCAAATTTCAACAGAAGATGTTTGACCGATGAGCGGTACACACAATTTCACTGGAAAAAACATTACTGTAGATCATCATCTGTAATGTTTCCCTAAAAACGTAACTGGCAAATAAAATTATTAATATATATATTATCCATTGTCTTGTCTTGACGCCATAAAGAGGATGTTTGAGATGAGTAATGACGGACCCTCGTCCCTGTTTAGTCTCTGCTTCAGTTAACCTTAACATTAACATTAATTAATGTTAAAGAGTTCGGTCTAGACCTGCTCTATTTGAAAAGTGTCCTGAGATAACTTCTGTTATGAATTGGCGCTATACAAATAAAATTGAATTGAATTGAATTGAATTGAATTGAACCTCTGTGAACTGAATCCCACGCTCAGAGCACGGCTGGCGACGTACCAGACGACAGTGCCGTTTAATGTAAAATGCATGTTGGGACACAAGTCAGCTCCTTCAGCATGTTGGGTAAAGTGTTACTGCGGTGACAAGGACTCACCTGACAGAGGGAGTAACCTTCGTACAGGTGGAAGTGACCCTGCATGAAGACACAGGAAGTGTCCTCGATCGTCCCAAACACCAGGCAGCCTTCATGACCTGCGACTGAGAGAGAGACATTATATCAGAGAGAGAGAGACATTATATCAGAGAGAGAGAGACAGAGGCTTTGGGCAGGGCAGACTCACCTGTGCTGACAGGGAAGTTGGGGATGTCCTGGTACCTGAAGGTCTGTTTGTTGGCAGCTCCGTCAGCCAGCAGGCCGAGTCCTGAACCACAGATCACTGCAACCTTCGGACGGTGACTCGTGTGGTTTAGCAGCCACTCTGTGGTCAGTTTGTAGTCCTCAAAGGAACAGCAGCTGGGGGCAAGGGGGTAAGTAAAATAATTAATGAATAAACTAATTTTATAACTGATTAATCTTTTTAAAAAAATATGAAAACATACAGAACTTTCTTAGTTACTGCTTAATTTTTCTTAGCTGTAGTCAGCCCAAGGTCAGTCTGTAGTCGGCTAAAGATCCGTCTGTAGTTGGTGGTAAGGTCGGTCTGTAGTCGGCTAAAGATCCGTCTGTAGTCGGTGGTAAGGTCGGTCTGTAGTCGGCTAAAGATCCGTCTGTAGTCTGTGTTAACCCTTTAGGCACCGGGTTTTATTTTTAAAAATACTAGATTCTGACATCTAAATTTCAGAAGGCTCTGGCTTTAAAGTAGTTTGAGATAAAGACAAAGTGTAAATGAGACAAATATTGAGAATGACCTAAAGTTTATCTAGGAAGTAAATGGTCCCATCTAATTTGCATATTATGACGTCATATGGCGGCGGCCATATTGGATTATGTAATTTCCATGAAATACCTGATATTTTGAAAGAGAGTTGAATTTATTTCACCAGATTCACCCCCATCCATCCATTTGTTATGTTGTCCACATATCAAATGAACAGGGAAAAAGTAAATTGTAAGCCAACAGTCGTAAACTAGAACTATTACTATACCACAAAACTCATGTAAACAGTATGCGTTTTTTATGATTTTTTTTTCAGGATCAGCGAATAGATACAAGATGTAACACTCTATTCAGAGAAAACAGCTGTTTGATTCAGTATCACGTTGTGTCGCAATTTTGCGACTTTGGCGCTTAAAGGGTTAAAGGTCGGTCTGTAGTCAGCTAAAGATTAGTCTGTAGTCGGTCTTAAAGGTCGGTCTGTAGTCTGTTAAAAGTCGGTCTGTAGTCGGTGTTAAAAGTCGGTCTGTAGTCGGCTGAAGGTCGGTCTGTAGATGGTGTTAAAGGTCGGTCTGTAGTCGGCTGAAGGTCGGTCTGTAGATGGTGTTAAAGGTCGGTCTGTAGTCGGTGTTAAAGGTCAGTCTGTAGTGGGTGTTAAAGGTCAGTCTGTAGTCTGTGTTAAAAGTCGCTCTGTAGTCTGTGTTAAAAGTCGGTCTGTTGTCGGTACTAAAGGTCGGTCTGTAGTCTGTGTTGAAAGTCGTTCTGTAGTCGGTGTTAAAGGTCGGTCTGTAGTCTGTGTTAAAAGTCATCTGTAGTCGGTGTTAAAAGTCGGTCTGTAGTCGGCTGAAGGTCGGTCTGTAGATGGTGTTACAGATTGGTCTGTAGTCGGTGTTAAAGGTTGGTCTGTAGTGGGTGTTAGAGGTCGGTCTGTAGTCTGTGTTAAAGGTCGGTCTGTAGTCGGTGTTTAAGGTCGGTCTGTAGTCGGTGTTAAAGGTCGGTCTGTAGTCGGTGTTAAAAGTCGGTCTGTAGTTGGTTTTAAAGGTCGGCCTGAAGTCGGTGTTAAAAGTTGGTCTGTAGTCGGTGTTAAAATTCAGTCTGTAGCTGGCTGAAGGTCGGTCTGTAGACGGTGTTAAAAGTCGGTCTGTAGTTGGTTTTAAAGGTCGGTCTGTAGTCTGTGTTGAAAGTCGTTCTGTAGTCGGTGTTAAAGGTCGGTCTGTAGTCTGTGTTAAAAGTCATCTGTAGTCGGTGTTAAAAGTCGGTCTGTAGTCGGCTGAAGGTCGGTCTGTAGACGGTGTTAAAGATTGGACTGTAGTCGGTGTTAAAGGTCGGTCTGTAGTGGGTGTTAAAGGTCAGTCTGTAGTCTGCATTAAAGGTCGGTCTGTAGTGGGTGTTAAAGGTCGGTCTGTAGTCTGCATTAAAGCTCGGTCTGTAGTGGGTGTTAAAAGTTGGTCTGTAGTCGGTGTTAAAATTCGGTCTGTAGCTGGCTGAAGGTTGGTCTGTAGACGGTGTTAAAGATTGGTCTGTAGTCGGCTGAAGGTCGGTCTGTAGTGGGTGTTAAAGGTCAGTCTGTAGTCGGTGTTAGAGGTCGGTCTGTAGTCTGTGTTAAAAGTCGGTCTGTAGTTGGTGTTAAAGGTTTAATAATCAGGATCTTTACATTCACTGTAACTAAAGGTCCAGTGTGTAACACTCAGGAGGATCTATATGTTTTTATTGGGGATATTATAATAATCTAACTGCACTGACAGATTGATTTCTCATTTGAGATAAACTGTGAAGTTGCTGACGATCAGGTGTTCTGCAGTATATCTACAGTATATATTACCTATAGATACATATCTCAACACCTCAGAGATGATTAACAGACGAACAGAGGAAACATCAAGAAAAGTGAGCTGACAGCAGATTTTTACTGAAGAAACTGTAAAAAGTGGAGTTTGACTGTTGTTCAGGTTCAAAGATCAACATTTTATTGTTCAGCAAACAGCCTGAGAGGAAGAGGAGAGCTGAACTAATCTGTGTTCTGATAATGACAGCGAGTCCTCAAGGTCAGACATCTCACATTAATGTGAACTTATTCTGCTTTCTTCCTTTAAGTTTGAGTCAACTCTGAGTTGTAAAATATCTGAATATTTATAAAATAACAGAATAATACTTTTTTAATATAATATAATGTAATATACACAATATACTGCGTTTATATTCTGCGCTCTATGCACACATCACATTGTTGCTATTATTGATAAATCTCCAGATTATTGAACACTTCACTGATAAATTCAAAAAGCTGGAAACAGAAACTGACTGAAGATTATAAAACTGAAGATGTTGATGAAATATTTCAGATTTCAGAACATTTTGTGTTTAATGAATTAATGAAGTTTCTTGAAGTAAAACAGTTTATTTAGCTGATTTATGATTGATTTCAGGAACAAGAAGATGATCAATGAGTCAGCAGAAGTTCAGAGTAAAACAGAATATTTAAATAAACATTCAATATTCTTACCAGGAGTTTCCTTTGCAGTGCATCGTCACACTGCAGAGATACCAGAAGAAGAAGAAGACAGACAGACACACAGACAGACAGACAGTGAGAATGTGCCGTACTCTGATTGGTTGAATCAGAGCCTGTAAACACAGTCGAGGTCATTGACTCTGCGTGTCTGTGACCTTTGACCTCTGCAGTTTGGACCGTGGAGGGTAAATATTCAGCAGGTGGCTTCAACAGCACCATCACATTAATATGTATATACAGAACATTATATACTACAGTTTATACTTTTGTTAAGTTTAAATCTTCTATACAGGCACATCTGATTTTACATGATTAGAGCCAACTGAACTTTGTCTTTACAGGAACAAAATAAAAATGGGTTCAAATGTACATTTTCTCCATCTGATGGCTGAACTGAGATCAGTTCCTCATCAGTACAGCATCCCACCTTAACTCCTCAGATATTAATGAAGACTTTAAAAACATTTTAGCTTCTTAAATTTCAACTTTCCCTTCTTGAGAAGTTTAGTATAAATAATAATCCTCTTATAAATGCTCCTCTCTGATTATTGTTGCTGCATCATTAACATACACTTATCCTGACAGATTTGATATTTAGACACTTTAAGATCAATTCAGTTCAGTTCAATTCAATTTGTATAGCGCCAATTCAAAACAGAAGTTATCTCAGGACACTATTCAAATAGAGCAGGTCTAGACCGAACTCTTTAAAACATTATTTACAGAGACCCAACAGTACCACCATGAGCAAGACCTTGGAGACAAGGGCAAGGAAAAACTGCCTGTTAAAAGGCAGAAACCTAGGACAGATCCTTCAGCTCTAGGTGGGTGGTCGTCTGCCTCGACCAGTTGGGGTGAAAGAGAGAGAGACAGAGAGAGAGAGAGACAGGAGACCAGCAGACAGACAGACAGACAGACAGACAGGTGCACAGCAACAACAGTAGCAACAACTACACCAATAGTAGTGACTGATGATGGTGAACATGAAGAACACGATGATGATGACAACAGCAACAAGATCAGGACAATTTAAATTAAGTTTTGTAATTTAAAAGGAAATAAAGTCATTAAAATCAAGTTCGTTAACTCTGTACATTTACTCTATATTTACATGATACATATATTCTTCTCATTCATCTGCTCTCACTGTTTAATTCATCTAATTTCACTCTCAACCTTATGGGAGTTCAATTCAAGGTCCACTTACTACTGTTGACTACTGTCACAACCTGGTTAAAAAGTGTGAGAGGGAGACCACAGTCTGCGAATAGTTAATTTAATTAAGCAAAATAATCAATATAGTTTAATCTGTCTGTCAGTAAATCAGTATGTCTGCAATGTCTGTGTGAGTGAAAGCTGACGTGTATATGTATGAATGTAAAACCCAGAACACAACCAACAACCAAGAGTGCGGGCGCCTGGTTAGCTTAGTTGGTAGAGCTGGCAACCGATATACGTAGCTGCTGCAGCGGCCCGGGTTCGACTCTGACCTGCGGCCCTTCGCTGCATGTCATCCCCTCTCTCTCTGCCCCCCTTTCCTGTTGATCTTCAGCTGTCACTATCAAATAAAGGCAATAAAAGGCCAAAACAATTACTAAAAAAAAAAACGAGTTCAGTCAGCAGGTCAGAGGAAGAGACTGAGAAAGCCTTGCAGGTGTGTTTATAGCCTCTTAGCTCCACCCCTTACTTCCTGAAACAAAGATGGTAAACAACCAAGAGAGAGGAACAGAACAGGGCTGACACTCAGGCTGTCACTCTCTCTGTTTATTGATATGCACCATTTTACAGACAAATTCCTTGTATGTGAAAACCTAAAAATAAACCTGATTACTGTGGTTGTTGTTGTTGTTGCTGACACTTTATTCACGGACAGTCAATCTGTTTCTATTCTCTGTCCACTGACTCTACTGTTGTCTCTTATTTATGGCCTGCAGCTACAGGCTCGACCCCCCCCCCATCACCAACGGCATGAGCTGTCCACGCGTCCTCTCTTCACTTTGATTGGCTACAGTTGTTCAAAGAGGTTGCACCAACCAATCACAGAGCTCCGTCCACCAGCGGCTCCGTGTGTCCACACTATGACCTCGTGCTGCTTAGTGAGGTAACGGGACACCAGGACCCCCCCCACCACCACCACTACCACCTCTGGCTGTATAAAACTGACCTCCGACTCTTTACTGACACAGAAACACCGACAGACTGCTTCAGCTCATTGACCAGAACAGTTTTATTTTAATTATATTTATTATTTATCAGAACCAGAACCAGAACCCCAACCAGAACCAGTACTGACACCAGCACCAGAACCGGCACCAGCACCAGAGCCAGAGCCAGCACCAGAGACAGAGCAAGCAACAGAGCCAGAGCAAGCAACAGAGCCAGCGCCAGAGCCAGAGCCAGAATCAGAACCAGAGCCAGCACCAGAGCCAGTGCCAGTGCCAGAGCCAGAACCAGAGCAAGCAACAGAGCCAGCACCAGAGCCAGAGCCAGAACCAGAGTCAGCACCAGAGCCAGAGCCAGAGCCAGAGCCAGAACCAGAGCCAGCACCTGTACCGACACCAGAACCAGAACCAGAACCATCATGGTTCTGTCTCCAGCGACCAACAAGCTCAGAGTGTTCCAGCTGGTCTTCTCAGATCCGGGCCGGTCCTTCTACAGCAGTGGGGACAAGTTGTCCGGCTCTGTCCAGCTGGAGGTAGCCCAGCCCTGCAGGCTGACCGGACTCAGGGTCTCCGCCGCCGGCTGCGCCCATGTGGTCCACCGTGGTGGGAAGAACCGTAAGAGCAGCAGCCAGGAGGTGGAGTACCTAAAGTACGAGGAGGAGCTGAGGCTGGAGGAGGAGCTCACTAAAGGTACGGAGGACTTTTACTGTTCGGGGAGAAAGGAGGCTATGGAAGCCCGTTAATGCCACTAATCCTAACCCATAACACAAAATCAGATGGAAAATTCAAAAACTAAAAGTCACTTTTTTTATCATCAAGGCTGTTTTAATCTTAGGTTTTATTTACTGCCGTTGTTGACGTTAAGAGTTTCTAAAAATTGCGATGTTGTTTATAATAAAACTGTTTTGTATAATGATTAAAAATAGAAGGCAACTTGTTCCTGCGAGAATAAATTGTCTGTAATATGAGCAAATATTAAACTGCAGTGATTGAGTCAGTGTTGCTACCTTGCTCATGGACGATCTCTGCCCTCAGACTCAGACGGCTGCTTCCTGCTTCAGTCCGATAAAACATACAGCTTCCAGTTCGGCTTCGAGCTGCCTGCTGCCGGGTGAGCCTCTGCGATTGATTACAGTGATGACTTATTGATTATAGGTCTGATCGCAGTGTCCTGAACACGTGTCCTCTGTTTCAGACGTCTGGTGTCGTCCTATAAAGGAAAGTTTGGTTACGTCCGGTACTACGCAAGGGCCGTGCTGGATAGGCCTTCCCAGCATGCTTTGCAGTGTGAGAGGGAGTTTGAGGTGGAGGAGCCGCTGGACGTCAACCGACCCGACCTGCTGGTATGAAAACATACTAAAATTTTATTAACATGATATCAGCAAATTGTTAAGATGTTATTAAGACGTTATTACATAAATATATCAACCATTAAAGCTCCAGTGTGTCACATTAATATAATATCCATAGGTTTGTTTTCATTAGTCTTTAAACACCTGAACATAAGAATCATTGTGTGTTTGTTACCTTAGAATGAGACATTGTTATCTACAGAGGGAGCGGCTCCTCTTCTGGCGGATCGCCATGTTTCTACAGTGGCCCTGAAAGGACAAACCAAACAAGATTTTTTTACTGTTTGACAAAATAAATAATATATATATATATATAAAGGTTATATTTACAGAAGCCAATATGTCAGACCAAAACAATGGTTGCTACAATTTACCAGACTCCATTAACAAAACCAGTAACCAGTAATTTTACCTCAACAAAAACAAAATAAAACTCATTAAACAGTCTTTGTTAGTGTTTCCAACAATCACCAACTCTGGTTTGGTGGAAATAAATCCTTCATTCACCGACGTAGATGATAAAAACAGCAGTTTCAGTCGGAGCAGACCGGCTATGGAAACAAACCACAGAGAGGCTGCGATACAACACAGGCAGAGGGAGAGAGACACCATATGACTCTGTATCTTTATATAGAGAATATAATGTTTAATATCTAATTTATAACTTTTAAGCCAGGTCTAACTTATGGTAAAATAGTGAGTTTAAAAGTTAGAAATGTCTTTAATCTTTGACATTGTCCTGGGAGGCAAAAACATTCTAAATACTTTTGAACTGAAAATGTTCTGAGAACTACAATTCAGTTAAAAAATGACCTTTCATAATGTCATGTGAAATCAAACAATCTGTGAGATGATGATGATGATGATGATGATATTAGAGATGAAGGTTAGAAATCCAGCCCCTCACAGACCAGTTGACTGTCCCCCCTCAGGCTCCAGCGGCGGCCTCCAAACAGAAGAAGGTCACCTGTATGTTCATCCCTGACGGCCAGGTGTCCATCAGTGCTCAGATCGACAGGAAGGGCTTCTGTGAGGGCGAAGACATCAACATCAATGCCAAGTTTGAGAACACCTGCTCCCGAATTGTAGTGCCGAAGGCTGCTATCATTGCCAAACACTCGTACATCGCAGACGGACGCACCAAGGTGACGCACAAACACGAGGAGGAAAACTTCCTGTCTGGTTACGGGGACTGCAGGCCTCTGATCTCTCATCTCTGTGTTCCAGGAGGTGCGTCAGAAACTGACGGCGGTCCGAGGAAACCACATCATCTCTGGGATGTGCGACATGTGGCAGGGCAAGACCATCAGAGTCCCCAAACTGAGGCCGTCCCTGCTGGGCTGTGACATCATCAAGGTGGACTATGCCCTCATGGTGAGCTGTGGTCGATGACATCAGACCGATAATAAATAAATAAATGTTTATTACAGACATAGTTAGATTTTGGCGTCTAGGCTCCGACCTCATCACTCCCGGCAGATGTGTAAATGGTAAATAGACTGTACCTATATAGCTTTCTAGTCTCTCAACCACTCAATACGCTGTACACTACAGCCACAATCACCCCATTCATACACTTTCATACACTGATGGCTGCCATCGAGCTGCCAACTGCTCACCAGAACAGAAACTAATCATTCATACACATTCACACACCAATGCACATCGGGAGCAATTTGGGGTTCAGTGTCTTGCTCAAGGACACTTCAACATTTGAGAGGAGCCGGGGATCAAACCAACAACCTTCCGATTAGTGGACGACCTCCTCTATTTCTAAGCCACAGTTTCCATAGAGATATTGGGGAGTGAGGAGCAAATAACTTAAACCCAGAGCCACAGCCTACAGGTGGATGCTGGGGTGGTGGTGGAGGGGCATACAGAGCAGAGGGAGAGCTGGTAAAATGTGCAGCTTAAATAGACCACCAGAGTGGAAGGATGTATGTGTATATATGATGAAAATGATCTGACCCCCCTTCCAGATCTACCTGCACATTCCGGGCAGTGAGAAACTGGTCCTGGAGCTGCCTCTGGTCATTGGTACGATCCCCTTCAGTGGTGTCGGCAGTAGGACCAGCAGCATGAGCAGCCAGGCTGGGTCCATGAGCAGCTGGTCCTCCTTTCCCTCTGCCCCCCCCAGCTACAGTAACATCCACAGAGACCTGAGACTAGACGGCCCCAGGACCCCCCTGCTGCAGGACTACGATGGCGGGGAAGACCAGGATGAGGAGGATGGCGGGCTCTTCATGAGAGTGCCTGAACTGTACTACCCCCCTCCCCCTGCATACAGCGAGGTCTGTCTGTCTGTCTGTCTCTTATAAATAAATCATAGTAATATAACATAACATATGTAACATATGAACAGTATAAAGTAATAATAGTAATTTTTTCTGACCTCTGCCCTGTATCTACAGCACTAACCTGCTCTCTGAAAACTTCAGGGGACTCAATCTTTAAAAATCTTTAATCTTTAACTGTCTCTGAACGACAATTAATGTAAAAATAATTGGACTTCACTAAAACCTATGAAATTAAATTAATATTAATATTGTCATAACTGTTATATGAATCAAATGGACTGTACAGACCTCTGACCTGTATCAACAGCACTGACCTATATAACAATAAATATTCATTTTAATTTGAAATGCTTAATAACCACCCACATGGTGGCGCTATTTAATAATATTTAATTGAATGTGTTTATCTCCAGGGGGCATTTGTGTACCACGTTTGATGACTTTAGCATTTTTAGTATTTGAGATATTGATTATAACAGTCCAAAAAACTTATGGAAGAAGAAAAAGAATCATAAGTAAAATTAAGCTGAAGATAACTAAATAAAATTGTGCAAGCAGCAATCACACAATTATAGATGATTGTAGATAATCATGTCTTATAATCTTGTGTTTGTTGTCTTTAGGTTGATCAGGACTCTGTTAACCCTCCTCAGGCTGTTCAGGTCTTCTGAGGACCACTTCCACACGGGTCCACTGCTACAGACTGAACCCCTGAAACCTGATCTTCACTTCCTGAAGCCAGTCTCAGAACTGTTGAGATGATGACTCAGTCTTTGATATTTGTTAGTTGTATTTGTTGTTTATACTACTGTAGTTACAGGAAGTTACAGTTGTACATATGATGTAAATAAGAGCAGATATTTATTTTTATACTCAATAAATCAGTTTAACTTTGACTGTTGGTGTGTTTCACTGAAATAAACCAACAATATTCTTACTTTACAGCTCATAAAAAAAACAATATCACCCTCACCGGCCCAGACGGACCAGTTGCATCCGGGCTCGAAGACTCTCCCATCCCCCGGTGGCGAGCAGTAAGACTCCACCAGAAGTGGATTCGCAGTAGGGCACGTAGATTGTCGACCAACGGCAATTGCAGGCACGAACCGTGGAACGGGGCCTTGCCAGTGCCCCAGACCCCCTCCCCAATTCTAGGGGAGGGTTAACATGTAAAGAAAATCGTGAGCTATACAAATCAAATCAGGGCAGGGACGTTTCAAAAGGTAAAAAATCCAAAAAGATCAGGCCAGTAACCGATTATAGACTGTTAAATTTAGCTGAATTGATTTATTTCAAAGTATGCAGATTAATTATGTGATGTCATTAGCAATGGCAAATTTATGTAAAAAGATACACAAATTAGTAACGTGAAAATAGAAAATATATATATGTCCTCAGGTCCATTAGGGGCGAGTAGTGTACCGTGGGAACAATAGATGGAAAGAAGAAGAATTAGTCCTGTTTACGGGAGATGGACGTGATATACACTGTGTTTGTCAGGAACAAAAAACTTCCCCATGTTCGGAAGAAGCCTCCAGTGAGTTACTACAACAAAATAATTTATTTCAACAATTAGAAGAAACTGCTGAATGCCATCAGTGGGCGCCAGCTTACCTTTGTGCGATGGAAGACAGTTCACCAACTCAGCAGTTCGGTTATCTCCAGGTTCGTCCAGAGGAAGGTGGCGCTTGAGTAAAAACGTGCGGAGACCTAAGAAAAAATGCACAATCCCAAGATGGGTAAAAATGTTCAGTGACTGCAGCTAAGCTAAAAGTAGCCAAAACAAAGGTTTTTAAGTAGCCCAAGCAAAAGTACCCTAGTAGCCTTGTAAAAGAACAAGACGAACCAGTTAAGCCTTATAAAAGTGTATTTTTGTCTTATAATTTACAGGAAGCAGTCGCCGTCTCACAACTGAACAAATGTGGCCACGACCGGACAAGGGAAGATTTAAAGAATATGCTTCATCTACTGTATAAGGAAAAGATACGTTAATAGAACCAATCTAACCGACATTTGTTTCCACAGACAACCCCTCAAACGAGGCCGTGACGTCCCATTGCCGGAGCTATGTCGCAAGTCCAGATTTACACGATGCAAATGACACATGTGTAAGTAACTTTACTGTTTCCCTTCCTTGTTTCATTTTAATTCAATTCAATTCAATTTTATTTGTATAGCGCCAATTCATAACAGAAGTTATCTCAGGACACTTTTCAAATAGAGCAGGTCTAGACCGAACTCTTTAAAACATTAATTACAGAGACCCAACAGTACCACCATGAGCAAGCACTTGGCGACAAGGGCAAGGAAAAACTGCCTGTTAAAAGGCAGAAACCTAGGACAGATCCTCCGGCTCTAAATTGTACTGTGACCTAAGTTTTTTATTCATACCACTCCATTTAATTGTTTTCCAGCTGCCGAAGACCTATTACGAGACAGTACGCAGGAGCTTCAAACAAACAACCAGACCTGCACCAGGCGGAGCAAGAGTTCAGCTCAGAGTCGATCGAGAAGAAAGAGGGTAAGACTTTTTGGGACTATTTTCAGGTGCATTAAAAGATGTGTTGTGTCCATACGCAGTGCATCGCATACTGATTGTCTTTATTGATTGCTTTACAGCTGCGGAAGTGAGACAGAGGTACTAGATGAGGAAGAGGGGAACTTGAACCCACCACCATAGACCTGATGTCGATGAGGAAGGCGCACGTTGGCGGGGTGTCTGGATGGATGGCAACCCCATCCTTCGCAGCCAGGAGCCACCAAGCCGTGCCACGCGCAGTCGAGATAGGGCGACAGTACAGGGCAATGCACCACAGACGTCTGTAAAACGGGCCAAATTCAGACAGAATGCCGCAGTAACACAGCTCGAGGCGGCAAACAGCCACTCGGTGCGTAGGATTTGGGCTTCCGGAGCTATACAAGTGTGTGTTTGGCTAATAAAGCTCTTCTTAATAAACATGTCCTGGCAAATTCCCTTCCTCAATAAATTCATTCAGTCCTGATGGTAATAATAGTGTAGTCCAAGGAAACAATGACATGAATATACAACATAAAGCATATCATAGAATATATTATTTTATTAATGGGGGTTGCATTTATAATGACCCAGGGTGACCAATAGTGACAATAGATCTGTCAACCAATCACAAGGAATTTTCTTGTTTAAAAGTAGTGGTTCACTAATACTGAGTAAGGAAATTCATGCCAGAACTGGGCAGACGTGGCTTCACTGCTATTCATATGCTAATTAGATCCATTAGCACTCGCAGCCTCCACATATGTCATGGTTCGTTACAATATGTGGCACAGACAAACACGTTCACAGGCTAAATTGTCGTAACGCGAAAATAGGGAGATACCGGCGTTTAAAGGGACGAAAATCTTACTTTTCACGCAGTGTCTCTCTCTCTCTATCTTCCCCTGGTGGCTGACTGCAGTATAGACGCTCTCTCTCTATCTCCCCCTGGTGACTGACTGCAGTATAGACTCTACTTGGTTTTAATTAGTTATTTGAAGATATAAGAAGGGGGTTTCACGTCATGACAGACAGACAGACAGACAGACAGACAGACAGACAGACAGGTGCACAGCAACAACAGTATTGGCAATGGCAATCTAGCAGGACCATGGCAGGAGGCTCCACCAGGATCGATAAGAACCTGCGAGACGAGAAAGCACAAGAACTCCGGGGAAGAAGTGAAGTTAGTAACATGCATTAATGGGACATGAATGAGTGCATAAAGAGAGAGGAAGAGAGGAGCTCAGTGCACCATGGGAAATCCCCCGATAGTCTAGGCCTATAGCAGCATAACTAAGGGATGGTTCAGGACTCACCTGATCCAGCCCTAACTATAAGCTTTATCAAAGAGGAATGTCTTAAGCCTACTCTTGAAAGTGGTGAGGGTGTCTGCCTCCCGAACGACAACTGGAAGCTGGTTCCACAGGAGAGGAGCTTGGTAACTGAAGGCTCTGGCTCCTGTTCTACTTTTAGAGACTATAGGAACCACAAGTAGCCCAGCATTCAGAGAACGTAGTGTTCTAGTGGGGTAATAGGGTACTATGAGCTCTTTAAGATATGAAGGGGCCTGACCATGAAGAGCTTTATAGGTGAGGAGGAGGATTTTAAATTCTATTCTACATTTTACAGGGAGCCAATGCAGAGAAGCTAGTACAGGAGAGATGTGATCTCTTTTTCTAGTTCCTGTCAGTACTTGTGCTGCAGCAGCGTTCTGAATTAATTGGAGCGTTTTAATGGACTTATTGGGGCAACCTGATAATAAAGAGTTGCAGTAATCCAGCCTTGAAGTAACAAATGCATGGATTAGTTTTTCTGCATCTGTCTGTGATAGTATGTGTCTAATTTTTGTAATATTACGTAAATGAAAGAAGGCAGTCCTAGAGGTTTGCTTCATGTGGGAGTTAAAAGACAAATCCTGATCAAAGATAACTCCAAGATTCCTGACAATGGTGCTAGAGGCCATCTAGAGTAACTATATCTTTAGACAGTGAGTCTCTAAGGTTTTTGGGGCCAAGAACAAGAATTTCGTTTTTTTCTGAGTTTAACATCAGAAAATTGCAGCTCATCCAGGATTTTATGTTCTTAAGACATGTTTGTAATTTAGATAATTGATTAATTTCATCGGGCTTGATCGATAGATATAACTGCGTATCATCTGCATAACAGTGAAAGTTAATGGAGTGATTCCTAATAATGTTGCCTAAAGGGAGCATATATAAATTCAATTCAATTCAATTTTATTTGTATAGCGCCAATTCATAACAGAAGTTATCTCAGGACACTTTTCAAATAGAGCAGGTCTAGACCGAACTCTTTAACATTAATTACAGAGACCCAACAGTACCACCATGAGCAAGCACTTGGCGACTAGGGCAAGGAAAAACTGCCTGTTAAAAGGCAGAAACCTAGGACAGATCCTCCGGCTCTAGGTGGGTGGTCGTCTGTCTCGACCAGTTGGGGTGAGAGAGAGAGAGAGAGAGAGAGAGAGAGAGAGAGAGAGAGAGAGCGACAGACAGACAGACAGGTGCACAGCAACAACAGTATTGGCAATGGCAGTCAAGCAGGACCATGGCAGGAGGCTCCACCAGGATCCATGAGAACCTGCGAGACGAGAAAGCACAAGAACTCCGGGGAAGAAGTGGAGTTAGTAACATGCATTAAAGGGACATGAATGAGTGCAGAAAGAGAGAGGAAGAGAGTAGCTCAGTGCACCATGGGAAATCCCCCGATAGTCTAGGCCTATAGCAGCATAACTAAGGGATGGTTCAGGACTCACCTGATCCAGCCCTAACTATAAGCTTTATCAAAGAGGAATGTCTTAAGCCTACTCTTGAATGTGGTGAGGGTGTCTGCCTCCCGAACCACAACTGGAAGCTGGTTCCACAGGAGAGGAGCTTGGTAACTGGAGGCTCTGGCTCCTGTTCTACTTTTAGAGACTATAGGAACCACAAGTAGCCCAGCATTCAGAGAACGTAGTGTTCTAGTGGGGTAATAGGGTACTATGAGCTCTTTAAGATATGAAGGGGCCTGACCATGAAGAGCTTTATAGGTGAGGAGGAGGATTTTAAATTCAATTCTACATTTTATAGGGAGCCAATGCAGAGTAGCTAGTACAGGAGAGATGTGATCTCTTTTTCTAGTTCCTGTCAGTACTCGTGCTGCAGCGTTCTGAATTAATTGGAGCGTTTTAATGGACTTATTGGGGCAACCTGATAATAAAGAGTTGCAGTAATCCAGCCTTGAAGTAACAAATGCATGGATTAGTTTTTCTGCATCTGTCTGTGATAGGATGTGTCTAATTTTTCTAATATTACGTAAATGAAAGAAGGCAGTCCTAGAGGTCTGCTTTATGTGGGAGTTAAATGACAAATCCTGATCAAAGATAACTCCAAGATTCCTGACAGTGGTGCTAGAGGCCAAGTTAATGCCATCTAGAGTGACTATATCTTTAGACAATGAGTCTCTAAGGTTTTTGGGGCCAAGAACAAGAATTTCGTTTTTTTCTGAGTTTAACATCAGAAAATTGCAGGTCATCCAGGATTTTATGTCCTTAAGACATGTTTGTAATTTAGATAATTGATTAATTTCATTGGGTTTGATTGATAGATATAACTGCGTATCATCTGCATAACAGTGAAAGTTAATGGAGTGATTCCTAATAATGTTGCCTAAAGGGAGCATATATAAAGTAAATAGTATTGGTCCAAGTACAGAACCTTGTGGAACTCCATGACTAACTTTAGTATTTATGGAGGATTCATCGTTAACATGTACAAACTGAGAACGATCTGATAAGTATGACTTAAACCAGGTTAGTGCGGTTCCTTTAATGCCAATTTGATGCTCAAGTCTCTGCAAAAGAACATCATGGTCAATGGTGTCAAATGCAGCACTAAGATCTAATAATACAAGTACAGAGACAAGTCCATTGTCAGAAGCAGTCAGAAGGTCATTATTAACTTTAACCAGAGCTGTCTCTGTGCTATGATGAACTCTAAATCCTGACTGAAAATCCTCAAATAAACTATTGTTATGTAGAAAGTCACACAACTCTTTGGCGACTACTTTCTCCAGAATCTTAGAGAGGAACGGGAGGTTAGAAATCGGTCTATAGTTGGCTAAAACCCCTGGGTCAAGAGTAGACTTTTTAAGAAGGGGTTTAATTACAGCTACTTTAAAGGACTGTGGTACATATCCTGATAATAAAGAAAGATTAATCATATCCAGTAAAGAAGTGCCAATTAAGGGAACAACTTCTTTAAGCAGCCTAGTTGGGATCGGGTCTAACAGACAGGTTGATGGCTTCGATGAAGAAATGATTGAAGTTAACTGATGAAGATCGATAGCAGAAAAACAGTCTAAATATATATCTAAGTTTACATTGACAGAAGTCCCTGAACTTGGAGAGCCACTGATAACTGTTGATGGCAGTTGGTGATTAATTTTTTCTCTAATAGTAATAATTTTATTATAGAAGAAGCTCATGAAGTCATTGCTACTTAAGTTTATGGGGATATGTGGCTCAATAGAGCTGTGACTCTCTGTCAGCCTGGCTACAGTGCTGAAGAGGAACCTAGGGTTGTTCTTATTTTCTTCTATTAGTGCTGAGTAATAGGCTCCTCTGGCATTACGGAGGGCCTTTCTATAAATCTTAAGATCATCTTGCCAATTTGAGCGATATTCTGATAATTTGGAAGAGCGCCATTTCATTTCAGATTTCCTAGCTATTTGCTTTAACTGGCGGGTTTGGTGGTTATACCAAGGTGCTAGTCTCCTATGTTTTAATAATTTCCTTTTCATAGGAGCAATAGAGTCTAATGTTTTTCGTAGTGAGCCTGCAGCACTATCGACAAGATTATCAATTTCAGAGGGACTAAAGTCGTTATAGGACTCTGTTAAATTCAGACATGGCATTGAATTAAACACTGAAGGAATCTCCTCCTTAAATTTAGCTACAGCACTGTCAGATAGACATCTGCTGTAGGAAGTTTTGCCTAATGGCTTATAATCTAATAGTATGAATTCAAAAGTTACTAAATAATGGTCAGATAGGAAAGGATTATGTGGGAAGACTATTAAATGTTCAATATCAATGCCATATGATAAAACAAGGTCAAGAGTGTGATTAAAACAATGAGTTGGTTTATTTACACTCTGACAGAAGCCAATTCAATTCAATTTCCTTAAGGGAGTCATCCTAAAGGGATCAATAAAGAGAAGTGTAAGTCTAAGTCTAAGTCTGAGTCAGCTGGGACCGCAATACTCTGGTGGCGCTCTGAATGGAGAAAGATGGCAGCAGCTGTACCTGGATATTCAGGATTCAATTAATTATTTGTATAGCACCAATTCATAACAGAAGTTATCTCAGGACACTTTTCAGATAGAGCAGGTCTAGACAGAACTCCTTATAACATTATTTACAGAGACCCAACAGTTCCCACCATGAGCAAGACCTTGGCAATGGTGGCAAGGAAAAACTTCTTTTTAAGGGTAATGGGGTGAGGAGGCAAAGGACAGAGACAAAGATGCACAGCAAGAACAACAGTGGGAGGAAATGGAGACGATGGTTCTGACGCCTGCAGAAGGATTTTATCTTTTATTTCAGAATCAGAATCACTGTTATTGGCCAGGTATGTGTGCACATACAAGGTATTTGACTCTGGTTTTACTTTGCTCACCATGTACAAACAAACTAACAGCATGAATAAACAACAAGTTCAACAACATATAGATAAACTTATATGTACAGTTATACATATATATAAACAAACATTTGTAGAACAAAAAGTACTAGAGAGGGCAGTACTGAGGCGACAGTCTGGATCTTCTGCTCATATTGAATCTCTCTCTGGTCTTCAGTTTCTGTCAAGTGTCAAAATTCTTGAAAATTGTCATGTTTTTGGGAAAGTAAAAACTTGTTTTGGTTATTTCTAAAATGGGAACTTTTTTAAAAAGCTTTGAAACAGTCAGGACATTTTAGACTGAAGTTCAGGTTTGAATTAGGTTACTGTGTGTGTGTAATGTGACTCTGTTGTTTACTCCGACTGCAGCTGCTCACATCACATACACACACACATACATACACACACACACACACACACACACAAACACACATATATATATATACACAATGGTCGGGACGTTGTATGTAAAACATAAATAACAACAGAATGTAGTTATAAAGTTATACAAATGTTCAAACTGATAACTGGGACACTTGGGACATGTCCGAGTGTTTTATAAAATAGCATCATCACTTATAAACAACCTGAGGTCTGCGGACAGATCACAGTCTTATTTTACAGACTGACTTTACAGAGCTGCTAACTGAAGAAGTCTCTTATGTCTTTGTCCTCTTGCTGTAAATGAATCTATTGCTCTTCTTCTAGCTGCTGTACTTATCTATAAATGATTATCGTGTGGTGGCCTCTAGTGGACAGGATCGGCAGTTAATAGTATACGGCATTGAAACAATGAGGCACTTCTCATCTGAAAGTTGATTAATTATTTTTATCTAACGTTGATTTTCCTTCTGCTTCGAAATGTAGGGCAGTGATATTGGATATTATTATTTTCATTGATAATGTGATACTGACATTGTTTGATTGCAGCTGTCGATGTGATGGATGGCTATTACTGTACCATTGTTGTGCGTTGTTGAGTATATTCATATTGTCAACTCTGTAGTAACTACACACCTTAGGTGCAATGCTACACAGCAAACCCGTATTTATATTAATCATTAACTAAATAGTTGTTACATCTATTTTTCTAAAGTACATCAATCGTTAGCTAAGTAGCTTAATCTGAAAGCTAATGTTAGCAACATCTGGTAAACATTAGTTTATAATCCTATTCTTTCCTGATGACGAAAATTAGAATTGGGTGTGTATAGACCATGGTTTGGGTGAATACTGAAGTATTTACAGTGAAACTGTGTGTTCACCATAACTTGAGTAGGGACAGAAAGGACACAGGTGAGTGGTCAGTGCTGTAGATACAGGTCAGAGGTCAGTGCTGTAGATCCAATCCAATCCAATCCACTTTATTTATATAGCACGATTTTAACAAACACAAGGTTTCCAAAGTGCTGCACAAAAAGATTCAATGTTCAATTCACTGTTATTTGTATAGCGCTATAACAGCTTTTCAAATAGAGCAGGTCTAGACTGAACTCTTTATAACATTATTTACAGAGACCCAACAGTACCACCATGAGCAAGCACTTGGAGACAAGGGCAAGGAAAAACTGCCTGTTAAAAGGCAGAAATCTAGGACAGATCCTTCAGCTCTAGGTGGGTGGTCGTCTGCCTCGACCAGTTGGGGTGAAAGAGAGAGAGACAGAGAGAGAGAGAGACAGGAGACCAGCAGACAGACAGACAGACAGACAGGTGCACAGTCAAACAGGACCATGGCAGGAGGCTCCACCAGGATCAATGAGAACCTGCAAGACGAGAAAAGCACAAGAACTCCGGGGAAGAAGTGAAGTTAGTAACATGCAGTAATGGGACATGAATGAGTGCAGAAAGAGAGGAATAGATTAACAGAGTAAATACATAACACAATAGAAGCACAATAGAAAGATGAAGTACACATTAGAAAAATAAAAGCAATAAAATAAATAAGTAAAATAAATAAAATAAATAAAATAAATAAAATAAATAAAATAAATAAAATGCACTGCCTGCACACGATAAAATATCAACGCTCTAAAATGGTGTCAAAAGCCAAAGAAAAAAGGTGTGTTTTAAGAAGAGTTTTAAAATGAGACAGAGAGGAGGCCTGTCTAATGTGCAGCTGCAATCCAAAGTTTAAGAGCTTAAGCCTAGCTTTAGGCACTGTCAGGAGCAGCTGGTCAGCTGACCTGAGAGATCGGCTGGGAGTGTAGGGGTGCAGCAGCTCAGAGAGGTAAGATGGGGCAAGGCCATTCAAGGCTTTAAAAGCAAATAATAGAATTTTAAAATGAATCCTAAAATGGACGGGCAGCCAGTGGAGTGCAGCTAAAATAGGTGAAATAGGTAGATACAGGTCAGAGGTCAGTGCTGTAGATAGGTATAAGAGAATAATGCCCTTTGAGGTGTTCATTAATTCCTGATAATTAACACTTTATCGAACATATTAAATGTTTAGTGTAGATCTTATAAATTTAAACTTTAATTTAAATACAAAACTAAGAGCAAAAATAAATTAATGTAATAATAAACAAATAATAAAGTATTGTAATGAAAAAATCTATGAAAAGATTGTTCTTTAAACACATCCTGCACATCGACTCTCATCGTGTTACAGTCGACCTCCATTCCTCACACACACCCTTCTTCTTCTGTTTTCTTCCACCTGCATGACCAGCTGCCTGTCTCCACTCTGATTGGTCGACATTGGACCCTAAGCTGCGTGTGAGTGGTGGAGGGCTGGCGGGCACACGCTTAGAGAGTGATCGAGTGTCAGAGTCAGCGCCAGCTCAGATCCCTATTTCTGTTCCTACATTTAGAGTGAGTGAGCTAATGCTAACGCTAGCTCTGAGTCAAACATTGCATGGACAGGAGGTCAAAGTTCACTACAGCTGTGAGACCGTAAACACAATCACAACAGAGCAGAATGAGTTAATGAATCAACTCACTCAGTGTGTGACAGCTTCCACAACAGCAAAGACTTTCCTAAATAAAATTGTAAGTATAGAGGTGTGACTGGATGGTGTCAGCAGGAAGTCGACCTCAGAGGATTTCCTGGAAGAACATGAGACATTGAGACAGATGGATGGACAGACGATCTGAGTTTATTTCTGCACATCCAACATGTCACTCTGGACTATGGAAGCCTAAAAGAGACAATATTAAAATATCCTATCAATATCATTTTACACATATACATATATTAAGAAAATATTAAATTGCATTTTAAATTTACCATTTAAAAGTGGTCAATTATTTGATATTTTCATCTGCAAAGATAACATTTTGAAGCAAACAAAAAAACGGGTTCACAGCTTGCTGTTTTTTTTAAAAACAAAATTAAATTAAAGCTGCAAGCAGCGTTGAGCGGGACCTCGCACTCCATGCAACTCGGGGCGTGCTGCGGCCGCGTTGCGTGCCGTCGTTACACGTGCGGACCAAAACATGAAATTTCACGTAAATCAGCTCAAAATTGCCACGCAGCGCTTACTTCCTGTTGCGGGTAGGTGGCGCTATCACTATGTTTTAATATTGTCATGTAGACAAGTTCAGGGCAGGACTGTTGTAACACACGTGATGTTTCATTGAGATTGGACCACGTACGCTGACTGAGGACGTGTTCAGGGCGAGACTGTTTCAGAATATATGAAGTTTACTGGAGATTGGACATTGCACACTGAAGTTATGAGTGCTGTTTTATGGCGAATCCGCTGAATTTGACAAGTCGTCACCGGCACGGTCATTTCACGTAACTCAGCTCAAAATCGCCACGCAGTGCTTACTTTCTATTGCCAGTAGGTGGCGCTATCACTATGAAGCTGCATCTGTATTGCGGGATATTTTCTCCAGCATGAAGAACAGACTAATGCTGGTAAAACACCGCTTCAACCTGACGGCAGAGGGAGTCCACATCCAGCAGAGGCTGACAGGCTGCGAGGTGTTGGGGGATGGACAGCCGGCAGTCATTATGTTCACCGACAGCTCTGATGGACAGGATGCCGACAGCCGGATGTACAATATGATGCATTTCACCAACGCCAGCGGCGACAGATGGGAGATCCAGTGGAGCACCATGAAGAGGATGCACTTCCAGATGCTCTACTCTAACATCTACCTGCCCTTCTGTGTGCGGACACTCTATCACCTTGTGGACTACGAGAAGCGTCAGGTGGCACATCGGGTTCGTCCTCGAGTCTGCTTCATCACAAAGCCTGTTATGGGTGGTGCTCAGGTCACCTGCCTGGCCACGGACTTCTACCCTCGCCACATCAACCTGACGCCGCTGAATAACAGGCCCGTGCATGACAGTGAGCTGACTGGCGGCTTGGTGCTGCCCAATGGCAACGGCTTCTACCAGGTGAGGACGAAGATGATGGTCGGTGATGAGGAGCTGAAGAAGAAACACAACTACACCTGCACAGCGTCTCACCTGAGCTTGGACAACCGGCTGGAGGTGAGCTAGAGGGCCGAGTTCTCACACTCACACCAGATTCACGTTGTCTTTGGTCCCGCCGGCCTGGTGCTTGCTGTCATCCTGCTGCTGGTGCTGCTTTGGTGGCGGCGGTACAGTTGGAGGTCAAAAGGCATCGCCATGGAAACACAGCAACAACCAGGAGAGGCTGAGAGTGAAGGAACTGATTCAGGGAGACAGTCTGCAGCGAGTGCGAGCACGTAAACCAGAAAAGGGTTGCAACGTCCCCCTTTGGACCGCTGCACATGCTCAGTAGAGTTTCACTATTATTATAGTTGTGGAGAACCTGGGTTTGGATCAGTGTAAAATGTTTTAAATACATTTCCTTATTTTTCTTCACATTGCCACAATGCTGCTAATCAATATTTCTAGTACAGACAAATACATTTCTGCTTTTAGAGATCAATATTTTAGTGTTTGATCAATATTTATATTTATAAGGACGGACTGCAGGTGGACAGGTGTGGAACTGATGTTTCAAAGATTCTACTGAGCTGAGAAGGTGATCAGTTTCATTCAGAAAAATATTATATTTAAATATTTAAAATATCAGAAAATATCTCTCTGAACAAATCAATAAAGTCTACATTATTACCCAGATAATTAATAACCACATTAATAAGAATATATAGCAGTAGAAGAACTGTTCTAACATTTTATTAAAGACAACGTAAAAGCAGTTTACACCTTCAATATAATATGTTGAATTGTATTCAGGTTCTCATGGATCCTGGTGGAGCCTCCTGCCATGGTCCTGCTTGACTGCCATTGTTAATATCACTGATATTAGTGTTGTTATTATTATTATTATTACAGTTACTATTATTACTATTGTCACTGCTCATTGTTGTTGTCATCATCATCTTCTTCATGTTCATCATCATCATCAGTCACTACTATTAGTGTAGTTGTTGCTACTGTTGTTGCTGTGCACCCGTCTGTCTGTCTGTCTCTCTCTCTCCCACCCACCTAGAGCCGAAGGATCTGTCCTAGGTTTCTGCCTTTTAACAGGCAGTGTTTCCTTGCCCTTGTCACCAAGTGCTTGCTCATGGTGGGAGCTGTTGGGTCTCTGTAAATAATGTTATAAAGATTCGGTCTAGACCTGCTCTATTTGAAAAGTGTCCTGAGATAATTTCTGTTATGAATTGGCGCTATACAAATAAAATTGAATTGAATTGTTGTGTGATTATTTGTGATTGATTTATTGAGAACTATTGATCATCCTCTGACTGAATGTTAATTAAAGCCTGTTATATTGAACACAGCCTGAACGCCTCATGTAGCTGCAGTTTATTGTCCAACAGTCAAAACAGAGAGACATGATAACAATGATAAAACATTTAGAACATTGATACAAAAGCTTAAAAAACATTTCAAAGATACAGCCTGACGTCCGAGGGTCTTCTCATGATTCCTTTTCTGTATAGTCTTCGGACATCAATCATCATTCAGTCAGGTTATAAAAGAGTTTAAACTGTCAAACGGCTGCTGGACGGCTTCACAGCAACCTGATAAAATCCTGTAAAAAGTGATCAAATGCTGGTAAAAACAGATGTGCTGGTGTTTCAGTAAATAGCCTCGTCCATGTTGTCGTCACTGTCGCCTCCAAACTCCTCTCCATTATCAAAGTACGACATGACGTAGTCCGTCTCCTGCACACAGAAAATGCTTCACATGAGTGTCTTATTGCACATTTATTACACATTAATGATTGTCTTATTACACATTAATAAATGTCTTATTACACATTAATAAATGTCTTATTACATTTATTACACATTAATGAATGTCTTATTGTATATTTATTACACATTAATGAGTGTGTTATAACACATTTATTACACATTAATGAATGTCTTATTGCACATTAATTACGCGTTAATGAGTGTGTTATAACACTTTAATAAGTGTCATATATGTATTATATACACATGATATACATGAACATTTGTTGTGATGGACTTAAGTGAAGTGAGCCCAAACTACAAACCAAACTTCATTCATAAAAAACACATTTTATTAGAAATCTCACCTCCTCAAACTCTTCCTCGTCGTACTCCTCTTCTCCCTCAGCCTCCTCATCCTCCTGTTTTTTCTTTTTCTCCTCTCCTTCTTCCTCCTCCTCCCCTGAGCTGCCCCGCTCCTCCTTCTTCTCCAGAGTCTGACACAAATGTTAAGGTGGAAATTATCGGTTAAGGTGGAATTATTATAAGAACTACACTCACAGATGTAGGTTTGCATCTGGTCAGTGGGGAGAAACCTGTTCACATTTTAAGGTGGAAATGTTTATTTGCTTAACGTGGAAATGTTTGCTAAAGGTGGAAGTGATTGATTAAGGTGGAAGTGTTTAGTTAAGGTGGAAATGTTTGGTCAATGTAAAGTTTTCAGATATGTGGAGCATAAAAACCAGAATGCTGGTTCTCCAGGATTAGTTTGGACTCTGGGGACAGGAAGCAGACCTGATCCCAGACCAGCTGAGAGGTCTCTGGGTCTCTCACCTCCAGTTTGAGCAGCACTTCCTCTTTCTCTTTGATTTTTTTCTTCTTCTGACCGGACTGAACTCTGTCAGAGCGAGTGACTGCTGCTGATACACCTGAGAGACACAGAGCAGGAGATCAATCAGCCATCAATCACTCATCCATCACTAATCCATCCATCAATCACTAATCCATCAATCACTCATCAATAACTAATCCATCAATAACTAATCCATCAATCACTAATCCATCCATCATTAATCCATCCATCACTCATCAATAACTAATCCACCCATCAATCACTAATCCACCCATCAATCACTTATCCATCCATCAATCACTCACTCATCAATAACTAATCCATCAATCAATCGATCACTAATCCATCCATCAATCAATCACTCATCAATAACTAATTCAATTCACTTTTATTTGTATAGTGCCATTTCAAAACAGAAGTTATCTCAAGACACTTTTCAAATAGAGCAGGTCTAGACCGAACTCCTTATAACATTATTTACAGAGACCCAACAGTACCACCATGAGCAAGACCTTGGAGACAAGGGCAAGGAAAAACTGCCTGTTAAAAGGCAGAAACCTAGGACAGATCCTTCGGCTCTAGGTGGGGGGTCGTCTGTCTCGACCAGTTGGGGTGAGAGAGAGAGAGAGAGAGAGAGAGAGAGCGCCAGACAGACAGACAGATGCACATCAATCAATCACTAATCCATCCATCAATCACTCACTCATCAATAACTAATCCATCCATCAATCAATCACTCATCAATCACTAATCTATCCATCAATAAGTAATCCATCCATCAATCACTCATCAATCACTAATCCATCCATCATTAACTAATCTATACGTGTAAACTCTGTACAGACCGTCTCTGGTGGGTTTCTTGACGCGGACTCTGAGTTCTTTTGGGAATCTCTTCCAGTCTGAAACAATATTATAATAACACAATTACAACAACAATAACACAATAACAACAACAAGAAGAACATAATAACATTATAATAATAACAATATTATAATAATAAAACAATAACATTATAATAACACAATAACAATATTATAATAACAACAACAGCAACTATATATAATTGAACGGGATCTCGCAGCCAGCGCGTCGGGGTGTGCTGCGGCCACGTCACGTGCCGTCGTAACAAGTGCAGACCACAACATGAAAATGTCACGTAAATCAGCTCAAAATCGCCACGCAGCACTTACTTCCTGTTGCCACTAGGTGGCGCTATCACTATGTCTGAATATTGTCATGTAGACGTGTTCAGGACTCTTATCAGACAAGTGAAGTTTGGAGCCGATTGGACAATGTACACTCAAGTTATAGCGAATTCGTGTTTTGTGGCGATACGTCAAAATTTCCCGCCACGCCACAGACACGCCCCCTCACCGCAGTCATCACATATCATCAACAATGTGTTTTGCATTTTATCAGTTATTTCAGCTGGGTCTGATCATCCTGCTAGGAGTAGAACATGGAAGTATAAAACGTGATACTTCCTGTTACCAAAGTATTTCATTTTAAAGAGCGCCACCTTGTGGCGATGGCCTGAAATTGTGCATGATGGCTAAGGAAGACATGGGGAACTATGAACTATGTTGTTGCTGTGCACCTGTCTATCTGTCTCTCTCTCTGTCTCTCTTTCACCCCAACTGGTCGAGACAGACGACCACCCACCCATTCAGCTCCATTCACCGAAGGCGTGGATATAAGTTTTTTGAATGTGTGACAAACTATACAAAAGTTATTAGCCTAAACGCACTTTAAAATATAAAACGTGACACTTCCGGTTGCCACTAGGTGGCGCTCTGACTATTACTGAATATTATCACATAGACGTGTTCAGGGCGGGACTCTTATGTCATGTGAAGTTTCGTTGCAGTCGGATCATGTACGCAGAAGTTATGACGAATCCCTCTTTTTATGGCGAAGGATCGAAATTGGATGCCACGGGACGCCACGCCACGGGCAGGAAGTTTGACGAACAAAACTGAACACAACCTTTAATGGTGAATGTGTTTAGATGGCTGTGTCGAAATCTGAAGTCGGTCCATTAATGCCCTAGGAGGAGTTCGTTCAAATACAACGTGTGCAAATCGTGACAAAATCCAAAATGGCCGACTTCCTGTTGGGTTTGAGGTATGGGTCCAAGAGGCTTTTTTGCTTGTCCCATCATGATACGCATGCGTACCAATTTTCTTACATGTCAGTCATAGGTGTCTTTGGGGCTGACTCTGGGGGGCGTGGCTAAGCCATTTTGCGACGCCCATCTACGGGACCAAGACAATACCTCGGCATTCGGAACCACCGAATGCTGTGCAAAGTTTCATGAGATTTCAGGCATGTTTAGTCCCCCCAAAAGTGTGATTTTTTTTTACTTTTGCCGCATTACCATGGCAACATGGTTCCATGCAAATTCTTAAGATTCATAATATGTGATCCTCATCCTCCTAAGGAACTTCTCACATAATTTCAGCTGGATCTGGTCAATATGCTTGAAGATATAAATAAAAGTACAAAAAATACATTTCCTTTCAGCACTGGTGGAGCTCTCACTATAACTGAATATTATCACATAGAATTGGTCAAGGTGGGACTCTTATCAGGCAAGTGAAGTTTGGAGCCGATTATTATAATAACAAGACAATAACAACAATATTATAGTATTAACACAATAACAACAACATTACAATAATAAGACAATAACAACAATATTATAATAATACAATAACAGCAACAATAATATAATAACAATAACAACAATATTATAATAAGACAACAACAATAACAATTAAATAATAATAAAATTATATCTAAAATAATAATAAAATAATATTTATAATAAAATAATAATAATAATAACATTAATAAAATAATATTATAATAAAAACAACAATAAAATTAAAGCTGCAAGCAGCATTGGGCGGGACCTCGCACTACACGCAACTCGGGGCGTGCTGCGACCACGTCACGTGCTGTCGTAGCACGACATGAAAATCTGCCGCTAATCAGCTCAAAATCGCCACGCAGCGCTTAATTCCTGTTGCCAGTAGGTGGCGCTATCACTATGTCTGAATATTGCCATGTACACGTGTTCAGGGCGGGACTGTTATCAAGCATTTGAAGTGTGGAGCCGATTGGACAATGTACACTCAAGTTATAGCGAATTCGTGTTTTGTGGCGGTCCATCAAAATTTCCCGCCACCCCACAGACACGCCCCCTCACCACAGTCAACACATGTCATCAACAATGTGTTTTGCATTTTATAAGTAAATTTCAGCTGGATCTGATCATCCTGCGAGGAGTACAACATGAAAGTATAAAACGTGATACTTCCTGTTACCAGTATGTGGCGCTATCTAGCACCACTGTCAGGAATCTTGGAGTTATCTTTGATCAGGATTTGTCTTTTAACTCCCACATAAAGCAGACCTCTAGGACTGACTTCTTTCATTTACGTAATATTACAAAAATTAGACACATACTATCACAGACAGATGCAGAAAAACTAATCCATGCATTTGTTACTTCTAGGCTGGATTACTGCAACTCTTTATTATCAGGTTGCCCCAATAAGTCCATTAAAACGCTCCAATTAATTCAGAACGCTGCAGCACGAGTACTGACAGGAACTAGAAAAAGAGATCACATCTCTCCTGTACTAGCTTCTCTCCACTGGCTCCCTGTAAAATGTAGAATAGAATTTAAAATCCTCCTCCTCACCTATAAAGCTCTTCATGGTCAGGCCCCTTCATATCTTAAAGAGCTCATAGTACCCTATTACCCCACTAGAACACTACGTTCTCTGAATGCTGGGCTACTTGTGGTTCCTATAGTCTCTAAAAGTAGAACAGCAGCCAGAGCCTTCAGTTACCAAGCTCCTCTCCTGTGGAACCAGCTTCCAGTTGTGGTTCGGGAGGCAGACACCCTCTCCACATTCAAGAGTAGGCTTAAGACATTCCTCTTTGATAAAGCTTATAGTTAGGGCTGGATCAGGTGAGTCCTGAACCATCCCTTAGTTATGCTGCTATAGGCCTAGACTATCGGGGGATTTCCCATGGTGCACTGAGCTCCTCTCTTCCTCTCTCTTTATGCACTCATTCATGTCCCATTAATGCATGTTACTAACTTCACTTCTTCCCCGGAGTTCTTGTGCTTTCTCGTCTCGCAGGTTCTTATCGATCCTGGTGGAGCCTCCTGCCATGGTCCTGCTAGATTGCCATTGCCAATACTGTTGTTGCTGTGCACCTGTCTGTCTGTCTGTCTCTCGCTCTCTCTCTCTCTCCCTCTCTCTCTCTAACTGGTCGAGACAGACGACCACCCACCTAGAGCCGAAGGATCTGTCCTAGGTTTCTACCTTTTAACAGGCAGTTTTTCCTTGCCCTTGTCGCCAAGTGCTTGCTCATGGTGGTACTGTTGGGTCTCTGTAATTAATGTTTTAAAGAGTTCGGTCTAGACCTGCTCTATTTGAAAAGTGTCCTGAGATAACTTGTTATGAATTGGCGCTATACAAATAAAATTGAATTGAAAATCACTATGTCTGAATATTGTCATGTAGACGTGTTCAGGGTGGGACTGTTATCAAACATGTGAAGTTTCATTGAGATTGGATCATGTACGCTGAAGTTATGAGGACGTGTTCAGGGTGGGACTGTACACTGAAGATATGAGTACTATCTGTTTGATGGCCAATCGGTGGAATTGGACACGTACATTTTTTTGACTCTACTCACAAATTTTGAAGCAGATCAGATAAATTTCCTAGAAGGAGTTCGTTCAAATACAACACGAAACGTTCGCCGAAAGTGAAAATCAAAATCAAAATGGCCGACTTCCTGTTGGGTTTTGGGTATGGGTCCAAGAGGCTTTTTTGTACGTCCCGGCATGGTACACGTGCCTACCGAGTTTCTTACATATCAGTGAAACGTGGCGCCGGGGCTGCTGTTTTTTTATCCTGTAGGGGGCGCTACACACACAACAAACACAATTTTTGGTATGTGAGCTTCAGGCACTACTCTACACGTGCCCTGTGAATTTCATACTCATAACTATTACGGTCTCCACACAGTGATTTACCCTGCCACCAGAGCGCCACCTAGTGGCGGATTGTTGACACATTTTTTAGCGAGCCTCAGGGAGCCATGGGAAAGCATCGTACCAAGTTTCATCTTAATCAAACATACTGTTGTGTTGATTGATTAATTGATGACAGGTACAGACTCACCTGTAGTCCAGTCTGTGGGTCCGTCGGCGGGCTCAGTGCTGTGGTATTTATCAGAGTATCTCTCCACATCTGTAACACATAGGACCTTCACAATAAAAGCCTGATTGATTGATCAGCTGTCCCTTATTATTAATGACTGATTGCAATCACATCAATTTAATATTATTATTATTATCATTATCATCCTTGTTATTATTTAATATTATTATTAATAATAATAATAATAATAAATAATAATAATAATTATTAATATTATTAGTATTATTTAGTACTGAGACCGGGTACAGCCATACAGAGAACCGGTACACATCCTGTGTGTGTGTGACCTCTGACCTCTGTGTGCAGCAGCTGGTTGGATGAAACAGGGCAGACTCTTCATGGCTCCTCTGAACTCTTGTTTGAGAGCCAACAGATACTCTGCCTCCTCACCACCTGCCAGGGGGAGGGGCTTCTGCTCCATCACCTGGACAACAACACACACAGTCAACTACAAGTCCCAGAGTGCACTGCTCTCAGTGCATTAGTGCAGGGATGGGGGCATTAGTGCAGGGACGGGGCATTAGTAAAGGACGGAAGCATTAGTTTAGGGACGGGTGCATTAGTAAAGGACGGAAGCAATAGTTTAGGGACGGGTGCATTAGTAAAGGGACGGGGGCATTAGTAAAGGGACGGGGGCATTAGTAAAGGGACGGGGGCATTAGTGCAGGGACGGGGGCATTAGTGCAGGGACGGGAGCATTAGTGCAGAGACGGGAGCATTAGTAAAGGACGGGTGCATTAGTAAAGGACGGAAGCATTAGTTTAGGGACGGGTGCATTAGTAAAGGGACGGGGGCATTAGTAAAGGGACGGGGGCATTAGTGCAGGGACGGGGGCATTAGTGCAGGGACGGGAGCATTAGTGCAGGGATGGGGGCATTAGTGCAGGGACGGGGCATTAGTAAAGGACGGAAGCATTAGTTTAGGGACGGGTGCATTAGTAAAGGACGGAAGCATTAGTTTAGGGACGGGTGCATTAGTAAAGGGACGGGGGCATTAGTGCAGGGACGGGGGCATTAGTGCAGGGACGGGGGCATTAGTGCAGGGACGGGAGCATTAGTGCAGAGACGGGAGCATTAGTAAAGGACGGGAGCATTAGTAAAGGGACGGGGGCATTAGTAAAGGACGGGAGCATTAGTAAAGGGACGGGTGCATTAGTAAAGGGACGGGAGCATTAGTAAAGGACGGGTGCATTAGTAAAGGACGGGAGCATTAGTAAAGGACGGGTGCATTAGTAAAGGGACGGGAGCATTAGTAAAGGACGGGGTGCATTAGTAAAGGACGGGTGCATTAGTAAAGGACGGGTGCATTAGTAAAGGACGGGAGCATTAGTAAAGGACGGGAGCATTAGTGCAGGGACGGGGGCATTAGTAAAGGACAGGAGCATTAGTGCAGGGACGGGAGCATTAGTAAAGGACGGGTGCATTAGTAAAGGACGGGAGCATTAGTAAAGGACGGGTGCATTAGTAACGGGACGGGAGCATTAGTAAGGGACGGGGGCATTAGTAAAGGACGGGTGCATTAGTGAAGGACGGGTGCATTAGTAAAGAACGGGGGCATTAGTAAAGGGACGGGGGCATTAGTAAAGGGACGGGAGCATTAGTAAAGGGACGGGAGCATTAGTAAAGGGACGGGAGCATTAGTAAAGGGACGGGAGCATTAGTAAAGGGACGGGAGCATTAGTGCAGGGACGGGGGCATTAGTGCAGGGACGGGAGCATTAGTAAGGGACGGGTGCATTAGTAAAGGGACGGGTGCATTAGTAAAGGACGGGAGCATTAGTAAAGGGACGGGAGCATTAGTAAAGGACGGGAGCATTAGTAAAGGGACGGGAGCATTAGTAAAGGACGGGAGCATTAGTAAAGGACAGGAGCATTAGTAAAGGGACGGGAGCATTAGTAAAGGACAGGAGCATTAGTAAAGGGACGGGTGCATTGGTAAAGGGACGGGGGCATTGGTAAAGGGACGGGGGCATTAGTAAAGGGACGGGTGCATTAGTAAAGGGACGGGTGCATTAGTAAAGGACGGGGCATTAGTAAGGCGGGAGCATTAGTAAAGGGACGGGAGCATTAGTGCAGAGACGGGAGCATTAGTAAAGGGACGGGAGCATTAGTAAAGGGACGGGTGCATTAGTAAAGGACGGGAGCATTAGTAAAGGGACGGGAGCATTAGTGCAGGGACGGGAGCATTAGTAAGGGACGGGTGCATTAGTAAAGGGACGGGTGCATTAGTAAAGGACGGGGCATTAGTAAAGGACGGGAGCATTAGTAAAGGGACGGGAGCATTAGTGCAGGGACAGGGGCATTAGTAAAGGGACGGGTGCATTAGTAAAGGGACGGGAGCATTAGTAAAGGGACGGGAGCATTAGTAAAGGGACGGGAGCATTAGTGCAGGGACAGGGGCATTAGTAAAGGGACGGGTGCATTAGTAAAGGGACGGGGCATTAGTAAAGGACGGGGCATTAGTAAAGGGACGGGAGCATTAGTAAAGGACGGGGCATTAGTAAAGGGACGGGTGCATTAGTAAAGGGACGGGGGCATTAGTAAAGGGACGGGCATTAGTAAAGGGACGGGGCATTAGTAAAGGACGGGTGCATTAGTAAAGGACGGGAGCATTAGTAAAGGGACGGGAGCATTAGTAAAGGGACGGGAGCATTAGTAAGGGACGGGTGCATTAGTAAAGGGACGGGTGCATTAGTAAAGGACGGGGCATTAGTAAAGGACGGGAGCATTAGTAAAGGGACGGGAGCATTAGTAAAGGGACGGGAGCATTAGTAAGGGACGGGTGCATTAGTAAAGGGACGGGTGCATTAGTAAAGGACGGGAGCATTAGTAAAGGGACGGGAGCATTAGTGCAGGGACGGGAGCATTAGTAAAGGGACGGGAGCATTAGTAAAGGGACGGGAGCATTAGTGCAGGGACAGGGGCATTAGTAAAGGGACGGGTGCATTAGTAAAGGGACGGGGGCATTAGTAAAGGGACGGGAGCATTAGTAAAGGACGGGGGCATTAGTGCAGGGACGGGAGCATTAGTAAAGGACGGGGGCATTAGTAAAGGGACGGGTGCATTAGTGCACTCACAGGGAACAGAGGGGTAGGTTGTTGGATGGACGGGGGTAAACTGTCTCCTCTGTTGATGCCGACTGCCTCCACACTGAAGGTCATCATCCTTCGGCCCCGCCCACGACCTCGACCCGTCATCGCCACCTGGATCAGGCCGGACCGAGTGGGACCGAGTGGACCGAGTCGGGTTAGACTGGATCAGGTGGATGTGGATCCTGACGGGACAAAGAGGATTAGTGAAGGACAGTTGATTGATCCTGGTTCTGGTCCGACAGTACAGATACACTGAGGAAGACTTTTATTGTGAAAGGATCATATTGGTGATTGATGACACCTCAGACTGTATTTATGGATCCATAATGTTACTGGTTATTATATATATTATATACTGTAATTATATTAATTACAGTATATTAGGGCTGCAACTATTCCTCGAGTACCTCGAGTAACTCGATTACAAAAAATGATCGAGGAATTTCCTCTGCCTTGAAGTCTCGTTTAATAAAATTTCTCACGTTTCGCACGGATTATTTTTAGTGTGATACAATGTGCTTACGTCACAGGCTATGCGTCCCCTAGCCTGCGTCCCCTAGTGGAATAAGATGGAAGCAGGCTTTTGGTAACGTGTGTGGACAGTTTTGCTGTACGGAATGGCAGACGCCAGGACCGAAAACAGTGAAAACAGTGAAAATGAGCAAACGCAGCAACGCGAAAGTAATAAGAGGAAGAGATCAGTGTTGGGAGTAACGGCGTTGAATTATAACGGCGTTACTAATGGCGTTATTTTTTCAGTAACGGAGTAATCTAATTAATTACTTTTCCCATCGCTGCAACGCCGTTACCGTGCGTTACTTGCGTTACTACAATTTGGTTGAATGAAGTGCAGCGGTGTCAGGCTTTCTGACAGCCACACATCAGCTGCCGGGAGAGGGCAGGGTGGTGATGATGATTGGCTGGGTGGGCGGATGCCCTGCTCACGCTGTCTCACTGCACGCTCTAACTACTACTATAAACACAAGACAGAGACAATGGCGACGAGCCAGAGAAATTCAAAGGTAGCGTTTTCAAACTGGAAGTACCGACAATACTTCTCGCTTACTGAAGTTAAAGGCAAGAATGTTTATGTAACATGCACGCTATGCCCAGGAAAAAAGACTTTATCCAGCAACTCCAATCTTATGAAGCACCTCACAGCAACTAGTGTTGCACGGTGCACTGATACTTCAAAAGTATCGCGATTCTCGGAAATTAAAAACGTCACGATTCCTAAATTTATTAGTATCGATACTTTTAAGAATGACCGTGTTCCAGATTTGTAAGAGACGTATTTCATGTTGGTGTGTGCAACGCATGCTTCCAGTGCCTCCCTATGGACGTCTGTGTTTTTTCTCCTCACGCACGCAGCAAAGAAGCTGCAGTGATTTATTTATATGAGGTTATTACAGCATTTAAAGAGCACAGACCTACGCAGACCTACGAGGTGTATTTGTGAAAGGCCTTGTAAGAAATTATGGACTCAAATATAAAGTTAACCATCAAAGAAATCAGACCCTTGTCTTCAAGTGTTTGCTCATGGTGGTACTGTTGGGTCTCTGTAAATAATGTTTTAAAGAGTTCGGTCTAGACCTGCTCTATTTGAAAAGCGTCCTGAGATAACTTCTGTTATGAATTGGCGCTATACAAATAAAATTGAATTGAAGCACAGGAAACATTAGCCTATATTAATCCATATATCACAGCTTAAATAACATTAGGTTAACTCATTATTTCCTATTATTAATTATGGTAATATTATGATTAAGTAAATGTTAGCTGCATATAGAGATGCTAAGTTAGTCAGTATGTCTTATGATAACTGAGATAATTCTGCTAAATGTATTATGTTTTTACCTTGAATGGATTTCTTACCTATTATTATTAGGGACCTCGTAAGCGACCGCTGGAGGTCCCCATTGTTTTTTGCTTTGTTTCTTCTCCCCTATTATTATTTTTAGCACTTTTGATTGCATTTTTGCCCCCCTGAACATTTACGAAAAGTCCATTTTATTTGGCAAAATGGTCAGGCCTCGTGAAAAATTGTATATTCTGTGTCACTTTCAGGTCTAGGTGGTGCTATTATCATAAAAAGTGTGTTTAGGCTAATAACTTCTTCATAGTTTGTCGCACATTCATAAACCTTATATCCACGCGTTCGGTGAATGGAGCTGATCGCACGACATTTTTCACCTAGCACCTGGGGACCGCCCTGGCAAAAAGAGTAATTTGAACATTTTTGAAATTTCAAACAATAAGCACGCTATAAAATTCTAACTTCCTGTACATTTTCCGTCAAAAAAGGAAGTGGACCATTTCTCCACATTGCTATGTCCGATTGACATCAAGCTTGGGTCGTTAGTTCCTCATGTCTTCCTTAGGCATCGTGCACAATTTCAGGTCATCACCTCTAGGTGGCGCTCTTTAAAATGAAGAAGTTTATATGTCCATAACGACACGTGTGATTGAAATGAAACTTGGTACGATGCTTGCCCATGGCTTCCTGAGGCTCGGTAAAAAATGTGTCAACAATCTGCCACTAGGTGGCGCTCTGGTGGCATAGTAAATCACTGTGCGGAGACCGTAATAGGTATGAATATGAAATTCACAGGTTACGTGTAGAGTGGTGCCTGAAGCTCACATACCAAAAATCATGTTTGTCGTGTTTGTAGCGCCCCCTACAGGATAAAAACAAGGCAGCCCCGGCGCCACGTTTCACCGATATGTACGAAACTCGGTAGGCACGTGTAACATGCCGGGACGTACAAAAAAGCCTCTTGGACCCATACCCGAAACCCCACAGGAAGTCGGCCATTTTGATTTAAAGTTCCAATTTCAGTGAACTTTTCGCGTTGTATTTGAACGAACTCCTCCTAGGGAATTTATCGGATCTGCTTCAAAATTTGTGAGTACAGTCAGAAAATGGTGCTGATTAAAAGTTGTGCTATTTGTGACTGTACGTTGAAGGGCGTGTCCGTGGCTTTCCCTCAAAGTTGGCCAGGTTGAATCGAATGTCAAACTGTGATGCTATTTCCGGCCTTTAAGGGCTTCTGTTTTAACTAACTCCTCCTACAGATTTTATCAGATTGACTTCAAATTCGATCACTTCAATCTACACACATTGGTTATTAAAAGTTGTGCTATTTCTGACTGTATGTTTAACAGTGTGCCCGTGACGACGTGTCGAATTCCACCGATTGGCCATCAAACAGATAGTACTCATATCTTCAGTGTACAGTCCCACCCTGAACACGTCCTCATAACTTCAGCGTACATGATCCAATCTCAATGAAACTTCACATGTTTGATAACAGTCCCACCCTGAACACGTCTACATGACAATATTCAGACATAGTGATAGCGCCACCTACTGGCAATAGGAAGTAAGCGCTGCGCGGCGATTTTGAGCTGAGTTACGTGAAATTTCATGTTTTGGTCCGCACGTGTAACGATGGCACACGAGACGGCCGAAGCACGTGTTAATTTTATAGTGTGCTTATTTTTTGAAATTTCAAAAATGTTGTCCCCAGGTAGTAGGTGAAAAATGTCATGCGAATCGGACAAAGCGTGTAGGAGGACCACGAAAAAGTAGTTTAAGGACATTTCTCTACTCTCTAACGAAAAGAAATGATAGGCGGAAGTGGGCGGGGCCTATATGGGGAGATTCAGCTCCATTCACCGAACGCGTGGATATAAGGTTTATGAATGTGCGACAAAATATGCAGAAGTTATTAGCCTTAACGCACTTTTTATGATAATAGCGCCACCTAGTGGCTAACCTGAAAGTGACGCATAGAATATAAAATTTTTCACCAGGCCTGACCACTTTGCCAAATAAAATTGAGTTTTCGTAAATGTTCGGGGGGAAAAACGCAGTCGAAGTGGCCTAAAAATAATTAAAAAAGGGAAGAAATCGGGCAAAAACAATAGGGACCTCCAGCGGTCGCTGGCTCGGTCCCTAATTATGCTCTTTAAGCAATGTACCAAAAATGTATTCAAACAATATATTCACTCTTTTTAGTGCAGATGAATGTTAGTAAGATGTTTGAGTAAGTTTGAAGTACTTGACACCGACGTGGATAGGCACCGAGGGGATAATGTGCATTTCACGATTACATTTGTTCCTTTAATTTCTTGGAGGGAAAGGTAATGGCTATACTTCCGTTTAGAGAAGGCTACTTTTGGATTATTTGGGCTCGTCGTACCTGTTGTACCTGTTGTACCTGTTACACCTGTTGTAGCTGTTATACCTGTTGTACCTGTCGTACCTGTTACACCTGTTGTACCTGTTGTACCTGTTACACCTGTTACACCTGTTGTAGCTGTCGTACCTGTCGTACCTGTTACACCTGTTGTACCTGTTGTACCTGTTGTACCTGTCGCACCTGTCGTAGCTGTCGTACCTGTTACACCTGTTACACCTGTCGTACCTGTCGTACCTGTTACACCTGTTGTACCTGTTACACCTGTTGTACCTGTTGTACCTGTTACACCTGTTGTACCTGTTACACCTGTTACACCTGTTGTACCTGTTGTACCTGTCGTACCTGTCGTACCTGTTACACCTGTTGTACCTGTCGTACCTGTTGTACCTGTTACACCTGTTGTACCTGTTGTACCTGTCGTACCTGTCGTACCTGTTACACCTGTTGTACCTGTCGTACCTGTTACACCTGTTACACCTGTTGTACCTGTTGTAGCTGTCGTACCTGTCGTACCTGTTACACCTGTCGTACCTGTCTCTCGCTGACTGACTGCTTGTGTTGTTCGTTGTGTGTCCGACTGTGTGTGCTCTGGAACATCGCCCACCTCTACCTCTGATTGGCTGACTATAATAAGTGTAAAAGATGAGTTATTAACATATTGTTTATAGGCAGTGTAACTGATAGAAGATCAATACTGAGTTCTCTTATCAGCCAATCGATCAGAGAGGTGCAGAGTTAGCTGTTTGCTGCGTTAGCTCCGTTAGCCGGTATTAGCTGCGTTAGCTCCGTTAGCCGGTATTAGCTGCGTTAGCTCCGTTAGCCGGTATTAGCTGCGTTAGCTGCGTTAGCCGGTATTAGCTGCGTTAGCTCCGTTAGCCGGTATTAGCTGCGTTAGCTGCGTTAGCCGGTATTAGCTGCGTTAGCTGCGTTAGCCGGTATTAGCTGCGTTAGCTGCGTTAGCCGGTATTAGCTGCGTTAGCTCCGTTAGCCGGTATTAGCTGCGTTAGCTCCGTTAGCCGGTATTAGCTGCGTTAGCTGCGTTAGCCGGTATTAGCTGCGTTAGCTCCGTTAGCCGGTATTAGCTGCGTTAGCTCCGTTAGCCGGTATTAGCTGCGTTAGCTCCGTTAGCCGGTATTAGCTGCGTTAGCTGCGTTAGCCGGTATTAGCCTCTGTTAGCCGGTATTAGCTGCGTTAGCCTCCGTTAGCCTCTGTTAGCCCCTGTTAGCCCCTGTACCTTCAGACTGGCTCCTTTCCTCCGGACTCTCTCATCCTTGGACAGTTTTGTGTTTCCAGCGGATCATCCTGCTGACAATAAAACATCTGTTTACATCAACAAGCGCGCCATTTCTCCTCCTCTTCCTCCTCTTCCTCCTCCTCTTCTTCAGGTTGATGCTGGTAGCAGCGTTTATGTGTATTACCGCCACCTGCTGGACGGGATGTGAATCAGCACATTGACAGCAAAACAAACATTATAATTCCTGTTAGTTCAAATATTAAATACTCATATGATTTTATTCTACAACATATATTTTAAAATATATTTATAAATAATATATATTTTAAAATTATATAAATAATATATTTTAATATATATTATTTTTAAAATATATATATTAATATATATTATATATTGAGTTTCTTCTTTGCAATGATGCTATGATGTAATTCCATAGAGAAATGATATGTAAAGCAAGATTAAATTATATTTTATATTATATTCTATATTATTTTCCAGTTAACTTCATTTAATCCACAACGTGTTTTGTTATAATATTAAATTAACACCATCCTCCCAGCTGATACTAACAACACACACACACACACACACACACACACACACACACACACACACACACTGATAAACTTCGTTTTTTTTGTAATTTAAGTTTTTATTTATGAACATACAGCTTACATACATAATAAGGTCGGACAACAAAATTACAAATTGGTGAGGTGTTCCTCGTTAAAGGAGAAAAAAAAAAAGTACAAAAAATACTGAGGTACAGGATTACAAACAAACAGCCTACTAGTTAGAGGTCAGGTAGTCATAAAATAATCCCAGCTTCCTTGAACCACAGGTCCCCTGCCCCTTATTCTTGTCAACATAATCTCACATGATGCTGTTTCACTCATCAAAGCTTTCCACTCATTAAATGTTGGGGTAGTGGATGCTTTCCAATGTCTCAGAATAATTCTGGAAGCTCAGGTTGTTAAACTTCCTTTTAATATCCAATCCAATCCAATCCAACTTTATTTGTTAAGCACTTTAAAAACAACCAAAGTGCTGTACAGGAGAATAAATAATCTGTGTTTGTTTTCCAGCCAGATCTTCTGCTGATCCCGATACTGTCCGATCTGCTCAGAGGAAATGCATTGCAGGTACAGGCACATATTTTACACCTGGAGTGGGTTGCACCAACTGCTCTTTACTGAGCCTGGTCCTAACTGCTGAGTCCGTCTTTGTTAAGACCAGTCTTTAGAATGGACCTTGGTAAATAAAGGCAATTATTCAACTTTAACTGGGACTAATGGAAGAATCACACTCATTCTAGTAGCTGTTATACGGCCGTTGTTGCTCAGTCCTCGCAGCGATTATCGGTGTCATCAGGGAACTGTTGGCTCTCAATAATGTTATAAGGGGGACGGTCTAGACCTGCTCTATATGAACCAATGTTAAGTGCACACTGAAAAAAGGAGATTGGCCAACTCTTAGATTTATGTAAGCATCTTGGGTGTATTTAACACAATTGCCTCATGTTTTAAAGTTAAACGTAACTATATAGTGTAGAAACTACACAATATGCAGAGAGGGTACATGAATTTGTTCAGATCATGTTGGGATGAAGTGAGTCAATAAAATAGCGATGTTGATTATCGCGATACCGCACGCGATCTCGTCTTGCGCGCTTTAAAATGTTGATAGAAGAAGAAGTCAACCGTCACATCCAAGGGCTTGCGGTACGCCACGCCACGCCACCAGTCGGTCAGTAAGTATGGACTTTTCTAATTAAATATTGCCGAAATCTCAACCAAGTGTAGTTTAATGTCTTGAGAGTCACTATTAACGTTAACGTTAAATAACTGCCATGAGCTTATTTGCTCGCGCTATTTTATCACCATGTTTAAGTTGAATTTGTTTTTTGAGCGGGAGCCGTTCATGTTACATTCAACTTAACTTTGCGACGCTCCTTAGTCTGTTTCTGTTTGAAATTAGTTTGCCAACTGACTGTTCAGTTACAGTGTGTGTTAACTGCACCGTGACCGTAGCGTTAGTGACATTTGGCCATGAGCAGTCTCTGCTAATGTCATAAGCGGCATTAAGCTAGCGACACCCCCCCCAAACACCGTGTAATGAGACCATGAGCAGACGGAGAGGAAATTCAGACAATAAAGGACATTAACTGGTGCCTGCTCTGTCTGAGGCAGTGGTAGCATAGTAGTAGTAGTTAATCCAACATGTTCTTTTTTTCAGTGCAGCATTGTGCAGCGGTTTCTATGAAGGGTAAAAATGACCCCTCAGATGATTAATGAAGCTGTTTCAGCAAAGGTCACAGACTGAGAGATCAGAGTTACATTAGAAAATGTGAGGGGGGTAAAAATGACCCCGTGGTGGTTCTAGTGTTAAGACCAGGTGTGTTGGTGCAACCTGAGCAGTGACGCTGACTTCAGAGCTCTGAACTAAAACTCTGCTTCATAAAGTGCAGTTACAGTTTGGATCGTTGTTCACTTTCAGGTGGAAATGTTTCCTCTCGTCATGTTTCTGTTACTTTAAAGCTTCCTGACTTTGATTCTCTGAGAATTCAAACTGTTGCTGCTGTTATTTCTGTTACTACCACTGGGACACGCCAAAATCACACTTTTGTACAGTCTGTATAAAATCATCGACTCCATTTACTGATGAAGACCATGAGATGCTGTTGAAAGCTTATTTAGATCTTTTCCACTGTTCTATTGTCGAAGAGAAATCATTCAAGTCCAGGTCAGGTTTGCTGTGGTGGTGTGAGTTTATTAAAGCATGCCGGCATCTTGGTGAACTTACATATACAGAGCAGGATTTTAAAGGAGACATACTATGCCCCTTTTCAGGTTCATAATTGTTTTTTGTGGCTCTACTTCAAAATCAAGAGGTGACATTTCAAGAGTTAAAACAGTGTCAAGTATAACAAGTAGAAAAATGAAAATAAAAAATGAAAATAAATTAGATCAGATAAGGAATAACTAATAGTAAAAAAATTACAAAAAAAACCCCCAAAAAAACAAAAAAACCCCAACAACAAATACACAGAACAAAACAAAAACACAAAATGGTCACCCACTGCTTAATGAAAGCCCGATATGTTCACTTAAACAGGGATAAATAAAAAACATCCAAGCATGCTACAAATTCACACAAGAAAAACTCACAATTAGTAGACAATCAGGGTGGCTACTCTGGAATAGCTGTAAAATCAATCCCTCAACATGTGCAAAAAATGGACCCCAAGTTTTATTAAACTTTGCAAGAGAACCATGTATCAAGCAACTAACTTTCTCCAACTTCACAAACTGAAGGATGTGTCTGATCCAAGGCGAGTGAGAGGCGGCGCAAGAGACTTCCACCTCAGTAAAATCAAACATCTAGCCAATAAGGAGACAAGGGCTACAAAGTCAGCTTTATTTTTAGGAAACTGCAAAGTAGGAGGTAAAACCCTAAACAAAGCGCTACATGCTGTTGGATCAAATCGAACCCCTGTACAAACAGAAATAGAGTTAAATATCTGTGTCCAAAAATTAAGTAGTGAAGGACCAAAACATATAGACATGGGTAGCTGGAGCCTGATGACATCTAATGCACATGGGATCGACATCATTATAGATTTTGGAAAGCCTAACTTGAGTGAGATGGGTACGATGTAGAATTTTGCACGGAGTCAGACCATGTCTAGCACAAATAGATGAGGAGTAAACCCGACGCAGAATGGCATCCCACAGCTCCTCGGAGATCTCCTCCCCTAGATCCTCCTCCCATTGGGTTTTACTTTTATGCTGCGGGGTTAGCTACAAAGAATAGATAAGATTGTATAAATGTGAAATAGCACCCTTAATGGTAGGAAATGGGGTTAAAAAGGAGTCAATTAGAGAGGCTTCTGGGAGACCTGGGAAATTGCGGCAAAATAGCATTGAAATTGCTTCCAAATTTTAAAAATGGATTTAACTAAAGGGAACATATTATGCAAAACCAACTTTTTAATCATTTGATTATGTACATTTGGGACTTTGGAGGCCTATCAGCAGACAAAGTCTGAAAAACAATGACTCAGTCAAGTTTTTGTGGGCTGCCTCAGAATATAGGAGAGAAGTCACTCAGTTTCAGAAGTCGGTAGTTTGTGACGTCATCTGCTCTGCCTGTTGCCACCCACCTCTCTTTACTTCCTGTTGACTATCGGAGCTCCGCCATTGTTACTATAAAAGGCAAGCTAGTGGAGAACAAGCAAGTCCAGCCAGCAGCCTGCAGCCTAATGTCTGGGCAAAGGCCTCAGCAGATAAACTGTTCAGTCATTGGCCGCACAGCCCAACACTAATTTACATATGTAAATGTATGTAAATAATTTTTTATGGCAATGTCCGACTAGAGTCAGAGAAACCAGAATGTGTGTGAATCTTCGTGTCGGACTGTTTTCACAACCTCGGTCAGTACAACAGTGGACTGACTGACAGACTGTTCCTGAAAGAGGGATTGTACCAACTGTCTGTGGAGAGACGGCAGAGGAAGTCACTGGAAGGATTTTTAAGACTTTATGCTGTTTTTCATTGTTCGTGTACTGCTAGCACATGCTAACCGCTGTTAGCTACAGAAGCGTCAGTGATGCTAATGTAGTTATTGTTTGTTAAATGTTTGTTAAATGTTTGTTAAATGTTTGCAAGATGAAGATGAAACTTATAAGGTGAAGGTAATGTATTAACCAGCTGGTGCAGATGTCTCCATATTCTCCCCTGCTGATATTTTTATAGAGATTCACACAAAGTTTATTATAAGTTTATACAGAGAATCACCGAGCTTCGTGCCGGTGGGGATTGGCTTTATGTTCGTCTGTATGTTGTAGAACAGGCAGGATAACGTTAGATAGGTTTAATTGTCTTTAACCTGGTACATATCTAACAGCTAAGTATCTGTTCACCGTGTGGATCAATACAGCTGTGATCAGGAGACACTGTACTGTGTATAAATTCAGCAGCGGAGGTCATTAGTTTGGTAGCATTGTAGCTTTGATTAGCACACAGCAGCTCTGTGATGTCACTGTGTTACTATAGTTACTGAGTCCGTCGAACTTTATGTTGTAATACGAGGGACAGTGTGATCGTTAACCCTCGTTAGAAGCTACCAAAATACCGGGAGTGAGTTATGGTGATTCTTTTCTGTTTGTGTAACTTGCTAACGTGCTAACCAGCTGGGGCTAGCTGCATTGTTTTCTCTCTCTGTCTGTCTGTCTGTGTGTGTGTGTGTGTGTGTGTGTGTGTGTGTGTGTGTGTGTGTGTGTTGTGTGTGTGTGTGTGTGTGTGTAAATTAACTTGATCTACGAGCACCAGAGTTAACGATAGAGCTTCTGTGACAGAGTCAAACTGCAGGGATTCATTAGTTTAGTAATATTGTGTAACTACGACGCTAATAAAGGTTTTCTGATCCATATATTTAGTGTTACTGCTGTACTGGTATTACTGAAGATATAAGGGCAGGTCCAGTGTATCATCTCATACTCATATCATCTCCTATTGTATAATTAACCTCACCGAGGCTCACTGCTAAATGTCTGTTATTGCACCGGGAACTTGTTGCAACATCAGCTGCTGTCAGGGTTCGGTCAGTACCCAAAAGCAGACTAGAGCCAATGGTGAAAGTTTAGAGGTTTATTAGATAATAAACTGACTGGGATGAATGAGTTGAGGGGTGTTTGGGCTGTGTCCAGGTTCTGTTGAGGAGGGAGAAGTTGGAGAAGCTGGCAGGAGAGGCGAGGTGGTGGAAAATCCAGATGGCCGTGCAGATTGGCAGGGAAGTCAGGTAATCCAGGGGGACAGGGCAAATCTCCTGAGGGCAAAAGGCAAAGTCGCGAATAAGGCAAACAGGAATACAGAACAAAACTAGACTGGTATCAGCGGCTGGTGGGCTGCGTACACAGGTAACACAACAATCCGACGAGGACTGGAGAGCTGGCCAGGTCTAAATAGAGTGCGGTGATGAGGGAATGCAGAGCAGGTGCTTGATGGGAGACAGAGAACAGGTGTGCCACAGCCATATTGAGCCGGAGACCACGCCCACCAACTCCAGGAGACATGAAAGAGAAAACAGACAGACAAAAAGCAAAACCCACCAAGCACACAGCAAACACAAAAAATAAACAAAAGCCACTCATACACACACAGCCACCAGCCAGGGCCACGGTCAGGAGAGCGTGACAGTTACAGTCAGTAAATGTCCTGTGTGTGTATCTGCTGCCATTAGATAGACATTGTGTTGGTAACCTCAGACTGTTTCAACAACACATCACTACAGTTAGCTGCAACAAGGAACCACCAGAGACACTGCTTTATTATTTTAGTTTATTACTCAGGACTACTTTGAGCCACAAGGAGCTGTTGTAATTGTTTTATATTATACTGTATATTATATGCTGCCTTACAAGTAACACTGAATCTGCCATGTCTTACAGGTGACCTGATGAAGCTCAGGAGTTCCTGGACCCATCAGAGGACAGAGACAGCTGCAGCATCAGGACAGTCTGAAGGATCATAAAAGTTTACATAAAAGTTCTAGCTTTGTTACTTACACCATGTGTAACTGGAATATGAATGAAACATAAATAAAGTGTTTTACTTTTAAGAAGAGTTTTGGTCATTTTTAAATTCAGTAATAAGTGTGATTTTATATAAATAACATGTTATTTCACAAAGGTTTTATGAAGATTTCCTGGATGTACAAGAGTTGAAAACCTGGTTCGTGTAACATCTATCAATATGAAAATGTGGAACTTAAACCTGTATTAATGACTGTAAGCAACACAATACATTACTGTCTCACATTCAAACTTTATTATGTTGGAAGATAAATTACATCACAATATATAATATAAATGATAGAATATTCAGTATACAGTATTTTTAATGGGGTTCAAACATAATTGCAGCTTTTACAAATATCTGAAGGTTAACTTTGGTAATAATACTTTTAAGTTTAAATATCAGAGTATGAAATATGGATACAGTACAGTTTACAGTTGGTTACTAAGCAGTTTTTCAACCCCATAAACAATTTACTTTAATATATGAGTGATTCCTTCAGTTATGTTGACGTGTTGTACAGGATAAAGTATTCCAGGTTTCTGTTTCCATGGTCTCAGTAAACTAATGTGTATAAAGAATATAACAGATGGGAGGTTACAGTAATCATTATACTATTACTCTGAATACTTCGGTACATTTACTGGCTGTTTCTTCACTAGAAACAGCTGCTTGACTAATGTTGTTAATATTATGTAATATATAATATGTTTAACTTCACTGGGCTGTGTAGACTGTAGGTCACTGCTCACTGCTGTACCTGTAAAGACAAGCATAAAACACAGTGTTGGTTCTCATAGTTAAGATATAAACACTAACATTATGTGATAGATAGAGGTTAATATATAGTCTCAGCGTGTGAATGAAATGAAAGGAGGCAGTCCTTATCAAAGATAACTCCAAGATTCCTGACAGTGGTGCTAGAGGCCAAGGTAATGCCATCTAGAGTAACTATATCTTTAGACAGTGAGTCTCTAAGGTTTTTGGGGCCAAGTACAAGAATTTCGTTTTTTAACATCAGAAAATTGCAGCTCATCCAGGATTTTATGTCCTTAAGACATGTTTGTAATTTAGATAATTGATTAATTTCATCGGGCTTGATTGATAGATATAACTGCGTATCATCTGCATAACAGTAAAAGTTAATGGAGTGATTCCTAATAATGTTGCCTAAAGGGAGCATATATAAAGTAAATAGTATTGGTTCAAGTACAGAACCTTGTGGAACTCCATGACTATCTGTAGTATTTATTGAAGATTCATCGTTAACATGTACAAACTGCGAACAATCTGAAAATATGTGCGCTTCCTTTAATGCCAATTTGATGCTCAAGTCTCTGTAAAAGAATATTATGGTCAATCTTTCTTTATTATCAGGATATGTACCACAGTCCTTTAAAGTAGCTGTAATTAAACCCCTTCTTAAAAAGTCCACTCTTGACCCAGGGGTTTTAGCCAACTATAGACCGATTTCTAACCTCCCGTTCCTCTCTAAGATTCTGGAGAAAGTAGTCGCCAAAGAGTTGTGTGACTTTCTACATAACAATAGTTTATTTGAGGATTTTCAGTCAGGATTTAGAGTTCATCATAGCACAGAGACAGCTCTGGTTAAAGTTAATAATGATCTTCTGACTGCTTCTGACAATGGACTTGTCTCTGTACTTGTATTATTAGATCTTAGTGCTGCATTTGACACCATTGACCATGATATTCTTTTACAGAGACTTGAGCATCAAATTGGCATTAAAGGAACTGCCCTAACCTGGTTTAAGTCATACTTATCAGATCGTTCTCAGTTTGTACATGTTAACGATGAATCCTCCATAAATACTAAAGTTAGTCATGGAGTTCCACAAGGTTCTGTACTTGGACCAATACTATTTACTTTATATATGCTCCCTTTAGGCAACATTATTAGGAATCACTCCATTAACTTTCACTGTTATGCAGATGATACGCAGTTATATCTATCAATCAAACCCAATGAAATTAATCAATTATCTAAATTACAAACATGTCTTAAGGACATAAAATCCTGGATGAGCTGCAATTTTCTGATGTTAAACTTCTTGGCCCCAAAAACCTTAGAGACTCATTGTCTAAAGATATAGTCACTCTAGATGGCATTAACTTGGCCTCTAGCACCACTGTCAAGAATCTTGGAGTTATCTTTGATCAGGATTTGTCATTTAACTCCCACATAAAGCAGACCTCTAGGACTGCCTTCTTTCATTTACGTAATATTAGAAAAATTAGACACATACTATCACAGACAGATGCAGAAAAACTAATCCATGCATTTGTTACTTCAAGGCTGGATTACTGCAACTCTTAATTATCAGGTTGCCCCAATAAGTCCATTAAAACGCTCCAATTAATTCAGAACGCTGCAGCACGAGTACTGACAGGAACTAGAAAAAGAGATCACATCTCTCCTGTACTAGCTACTCTGCATTGGCTCCCTATAAAATGTAGAATTGAATTTAAAATCCTCCTCCTCACCTATAAAGCTCTTCATGGTCAGGCCCCTTCATATCTTAAAGAGCTCATAGTACCCTATTACCCCACTAGAACACTACGTTCTCTGAATGCTGGGCTACTTGTGGTTCCTATAATCTCTAAAAGTAGAACAGGAGCCAGAGCCTTCAGTTACCAAGCTCCTCTCCTGTGGAACCAGCTTCCAGTTGTGGTTCGGGAGGCAGACACCCTCACCACATTCAAGAGTAGGCTTAAGACATTCCTCTTTGATAAAGCTTATAGTTAGGGCTGGATCAGGTGAGTCCTGAACCATCCCTTAGTTATGCTGCTATAGGCCTAGACTATCGGGGGATTTCCCATGGTGCACTGAGCTACTCTCTTCCTCTCTCTTTCTGCACTCATTCATGTCCCTTTAATGCATGTTACTAACTCCACTTCTTCCCCGGAGTTCTTGTGCTTTCTCGTCTCGCAGGTTCTCATGGATCCTGGTGGAGCCTCCTGCCATGGTCCTGCTTGACTGCCATTGCCAATACTGTTGTTGCTGTGCATCTGTCTGTCTCTCTCTGTCTCTCTCTCCTCTCTCTCTCTCTCTCTCTCTCTCTCTCTCTCTCTCTCTCTCTCTCTCTCTCTCACCCCAACTGGTCGAGACAGACGACCACCCACCTAGAGCCGGAGGATCTGTCCTAGGTTTCTGCCTTTTAACAGGCAGTTTTTCCTTGCCCTTGTCGCCAAGTGCTTGCTCATGGTGGTACTGTTGGGTCTCTGTAATTAATGTTAAAGAGTTCGGTCTAGACCTGCTCTATTTGAAAAGTGTCCTGAGATAACTTCTGTTATGAATTGGCGCTATACAAATAAAATTGAATTGAATTGAATTGAATTGGTGTCAAATGCAGCACTAAGATCTAATAATACAAGTACAGAGACAAGTCCATTGTCAGAAGCAGTCAGAAGGTCATTATTAACTTTAACCAGAGCTGTCTCTGTGCTATGATGAACTCTAAATCCTGACTGAAAATCCTCAAATAAACTATTGTTATGTAGAAAGTCACACAACTCTTTGGCGACTACTTTCTCCAGAATCTTAGAGAGGAAGGGGAGGTTAGAGATTGGTCTATAGTTGGCTAAAACCCCTGGGTCAAGAGTGGACTTTTTAAGAAGGGGTTTAATTACAGCTACTTTAAAGGACTGTGGTACATATCCTGATAATAAAGAAAGATTAATCATATCCAGTAAAGAAGTGCCAATTAAGGGAACAACTTCTTTAAGCAGCCTCGTTGGGATCGGGTCTAATAGACAGGTTGATGGCTTCGATGAAGAAATGATTGAAGTTAACTGATGAAGATCGATAGCAGAAAAACAGTCTAAATATATATCTAAGTCCTTCCATCCTTTCATCCTTCCTTTCTTCCTACCATCCTTCCCTACTTCCTTCCTTCCATCCTTCCATCCTTCCATCCTTTCATCCTTCCTTTCCTCCTACCATCCTTCCCTACTTCCTTCCTTCCATCCTTTCATCCTTCCTTCCTTCCTTCCTTCCTCCCATCCTTCCATCCTTCCTTTCTTCCTACCATCCTTCCTTCCTTCCTTCCATCCTTCCTCCCTTCCTTCCATCCATCCTTCCTTCCTTCCTTCCCTCCTTCTTTCCATCCTTCCTTCCTTACGTCCATCCTTCCTTCATCCATCCCACATCCTTCCTTCCTTTCTTCCTTCCTTTCTTCCTTCCTTTCTTCCTTCCATCCTTCCTTCCTCCCTTCCTTCCATCCTTCCATCCTTCCTTCCCTCCTTCCTTCCATCCTTCCATCCTTCCATCCTTTCATCCTTCCTTCCATCCTTCCATCCTTCCTTCCTTCCTTCCTTCCATCCTTCCTTCCTTCCTTCCTTCCTTACGTCCATCCCTCCTTCATCCATCCCACCATCCTTCCTTCCTTTCTTCCTTCCTTCCTTCCTTCCTTCCATCCTTCCTTCCTCCCTTCCTTCCTTCCTTCCTCCCTTCCTTCCTCCCTTCCATCCTTCCTTTCTTCCTTCCTTCCTTCCTTCCTTCCTTCCTTCCTTCCTTCCTTCCTTCCATCCTTCCTTCCCCCCTTCCTTCCATCCTTCCTTCCTTCCTTCCTTCCTTCCATCCTTCGTTCCATCCTTCCTTCCCCCCTTCGTTCCATCCTTTGTTCCATCCTTTCATCCTTCCTTCCATCCTTCCATCCTTTCTTTCTTCCTACCATCCTTTCTTCCTTCCATCCTTCCTTCCTTCCTTCCATCCTTCCATCCTTTCATCCTTCTTTCCATCCTTCCTTTCTTCCTACCATCCTTCCCCTCCTTCCATCCTTCCTTTCTTCCTTACTTCCATTCTTCCTACCATCCTTCCTTCCATCCTTTCATCCTTCCTTCCGTCCTTCCTTTCTTCCTTCCATCCTTCCTTCCTTCCATCCTTTTATCCTTACTTCCATCCTTCCATCCTTCCTACCTCCTTCCATCCTTCCTTTCTTCCTTCCTTCCTTCCATCCTTCCATCCTTCCTTCCTTCCTTCCTCCCTTCCTTCCATCCTTCCTTCCCTCCTTCTTTCCATCCTTCCTTCCTTACGTCCATCCTTCCTTCATCCATCCCACCATCCTTCCTTCCTTTCTTCCTTCCTTCCTTCCTTCCTTCCTTCCTTCCATCCTTCCTTTCTCCCTTCCTTCCCCCCTTCCTTCCATCCTTTCATCCTTCCTTCCTTCCTTCCATCCTT
>NW_026136702.1:27985342-28030342 GCF_905237075.1 Dicentrarchus labrax | reverse complement strand
AGAGGCTAGACAGCATCTGTCTGTCTGCTGGGGGGGGCAGTCAGAGGTCGAAGTGGTGTTCAAATACAAAGACAGGTTCAAGTTCAGTCTGAAGAGTTCTCACTTGTTCATGTGTTTATGTGTTTATGTCAAAGGCTCTGCCTGTGAAAGATGTTGAGTTCAACTGCAGTGCAGACAAATGTGATATAATATTATATATATATATATATATATATATATATATATATATATATATAGTACAATACAATACAATATAATGCAATACAATACAATATAATACAATAAAGAAAAAATCAAACCAATCAGAAGCAATCAACTATATAAACAGGAAGTCTCTGTAGCATCATGAGCTGTAATATAACCTTCAATAAAGTATGAAAGTTAACTGTCAGTCATTTAGTTTGTATCAGATGTGTCAGCAATATGACCTTGATGAATAATGATTAATATCTGTATACATTTACAGTTTCTATATTGAATTACAGTGATATACTGTTTAAATATTTATACTGTTTATATATTTATACTGTTTATATATTGATTATAGTGATATTTATACTATTTCTATATTGAATTATAGTGATATTTATACTGTTTATATATTTATACTGTTTATATATTGATTATAGTGATATTTATACTGTTTATATATTGATTATAGTGATATTTATAGTTTATACATTGAATTATAGTGATATTTATACTGTTTATATATTTATACTGTATATATTTATACTGTTTATATATTGGTTATAGTGATATTTATACTATTTATATATTGAATTATAATGATATTTATACTGTTTATATATTTAATTAAATTTTCAATTCAATTCAATTCAATTCAGTTTTATTTGTATAGCACCAATTCATAACAGAAGTTATCTCAGGACAATTTTCAAATAGAGCAGGTCTGGACCGAACTCTTTATAACATAACATACTGACATACATATATATTGATATTAATAATTGGCTGTGTGTCAGAGCTCTGGTCCCTCTGCTGGACACCCACTGCTACTGCATCTGTTACTACTCACTACTACTGCCACTGCTGAATCCAGTGATAATGATGATGATATGTTTCTGTGATATATTGATTGATTGATTATTGATTGTATCCCTCCTCTGTGTGTCCAGCCCCTCCAGAGTTTGTTCAGTGGCCTCAGTCTGTCTCCAGACCAGCTGGGAGCAGTGCCGTCTTCAGCTGTACGGCGTCCGGTGTCCCTGAACCTCACCTCATCTGGCTGAAGAATGGAAAACTGCTGACACCCAGCGGCAACGTCAAACTCACCAACGGAAACACGTAAGAACATCAACTTGTTCAGTCAGTGGGGAGGAGGAGGAGGAATCAAAGAGTCAGTGGTAATATGTAATATGTGAGATACTCTCTGTCTCCCCCTGCAGGAGTCTCGCCATCACCCGTATCACCCCTGAGGATGAGGCCATCTATCAGTGCATCGCAGAGAACAGCGCCGGCACTAACCAGGCCAGCGCTCGCCTCGCCATCAACCAGGGGCCCGAGCTGCCCGAGGCCCCCGCCGGCCTCCAGGCCGTGGCCCTCAGCTCCAGCAGCCTGCAGCTGACCTGGGAACAGCCAACTGAGCACGTCAGCCAGCAGATTATAGGATACGTCCTGCACATCAGACGCCTGGGGGGTGAGTTCTGAGGGGAGGCACGATGAGATATCCAATCACATACAGGCAACACTCTGAACTCTGACCTTTGACCTCCTCAGAGCCAGACAGTGCGGAGATGCAAGAGGCCGTCAGTAAGACCACCTTCAGACACGAGTTCAACAACCTGGAAGCAGCCACCACCTACTCCATCTACCTGAAGGCTTATTCTGCTCTGGGAGGGAGCCAGCAGTCCAACACCATCACCGCCACAACACAGGGGGGCGGTCAGTCCACCTTAACCAGCTTCACACTGTCCACCTTAAACAGCTTCACACTGTCCACCTTAACCAGCTTCAATTCAATTCAATTCAATTTTATTTGTATAGCGCCAATTCATAACAGAAGTTATCTCAGGACACTTTTCAAATAGAGCAGGTCTAGACCGAACTCTTTATAACATTATTTACAGAGACCCAACAGTACCACCATGAGCAAGACCTTGGAGACAAGAGCAAGGAAACACTGCCTGTTAAAAGGCAGAAACCTAGGACAGATCCTCCGGCCCTAGGTGGGTGGTCGTCTGTCTCAACCAGTTGGGGTGAGAGAGAGAGAGAGAGAGAGAGAGAGAGAGAGAGAGAGAGAGAGAGACAGACAGACAGACAGACAGACAGACAGACAGACAGACAGACAGACAGACAGACAGACAGACAGACAGACAGACAGACAGACAGACAGACAGACAGACAGACAGACAGACAGACAGACAGACAGACAGTAACAACAGATTGGCAATGGCAATCTAGCAGAACCATGGCAGGACGCTCCACCAGGATCGATAAGAACCTGCGAGACGAGAAAGCACAAGAACTCCGGGGAAGAAGTGAAGTTAGTAACATGCATTAATGGGACATGAATGAGTGCAGAAAGAGAGAGGAAGAGAGGAGCTCAGTGCACCATGGGAAATCCCCCGACAGTCTAGGCCTATAGCAGCATAACTAAGGGATGGTTCAGGACTCACCTTATCCAGCCCTAACTATAAGCTTTATCAAAGAGGAATGTCTTAAGCCTACTCTTGAATGTGGTGAGGGTGTCTGCCTCCCGAACCACAACTGGAAGCTGGTTCCACAGGAGAGGAGCTTGGTAACTGAAGGCTCTGGCTCCTGTTCTACTTTTTAGAGACTATAGGAACCACAAGTAGCCCAGCATTCAGAGAACGTAGTGTTCTAGTGGGGTAATAGGGTACTATGAGCTCTTTAAGATATGAAGGGGCCTGACCATGAAGAGCTTTATAGGTGAGGAGGAGGATTTTAAATTCTATTCTACATTTTACAGGGAGCCAGTGCAGAGAAGCTAGTACAGGAGAGATGTGATCTCTTTTTCTAGTTCCTGTCAGTACTCGTGCTGCAGCGTTCTGAATTAATTGGAGCGTTTTAATGGATTTATTGGGGCAACCTGATAATAAAGAGTTGCAGTAATCCAGCCTTGAAGTAACAAATGCATGGATTAGTTTTTCTGCATCTGTCTGTGATAGTATGTGTCTAATTTTTGTAATATTACGTAAATGAAAGAAGGCGGTCCTAGAGGTCAGCTTTATGTGGGAGTTAAATGACAAATCCTGATCAAAGATAACTCCAAGATTCCTGACAGTGGTGCTAGAGGCCAAGTTAATGCCATCTAGAGTAACTATATCTTTAGACAGTGAGTCTCTAAGGTTTTTTAGTGTCAAATGCAGCACTAAGATCTAATAATACAAGTACAGAGACAAGTCCATTGTCAGAAGCAGTCAGAAGGTCATTATTAACTTTAACCAGAGCTGTCTCTGTGCTATGATGAACTCTAAATCCTGACTGAAAATCCTCAAATAAACTATTGTTATGTAGAAAGTCACACAACTCTTTGGCGACTACTTTCTCCAGAATCTTAGAGAGGAAGGGGAGGTTAGAGATCGGTCTATAGTTGTCTAAAACCCCTGGGTCAAGAGTGGGCTTTTTAAGAAGGGGTTTAATTACAGCTACTTTAAAGGACTGTGGTACATATCCTGATAATAAAGAAAGATTAATCATATCCAGTAAAGAAGTGCCAATTAAGGGAACAACTTCTTTAAGCAGCCTCGTTGGGATCGGGTCTAATAGACAGGTTGATGGCTTCGATGAAGAAATTATTGAAGTTAACTGATGAAGATCGATAGCAGAAAAACAGTCTAAATATATGTCTAAGTTTACATTAGTAAAAGTCCCTGAACTTGGAGAGCCACTGATAACTGTTGATGGCAGTTGGTGATTAATTTTCTCTCTAATAGTAATCATTTTATTATAAAAGAAGCTCATGAAGTCGTTGCTACTTAAGTTTATGGGGATATGTGGCTCAATAGAGCTGTGACTCTCTGTCAGCCTGGCTACAGTGCTGAAGAGGAACCTAGGGTTGTTCTTATTTTCTTCTATTAGTGCTGAGTAATAGGCTCCTCTGGCATTACGGAGGGCCTTTCTATAGGTTTTAAGATTATCTTGCCAAATTGAGCGATATTCTGATAATTTGGAAGAGCGCCATTCTTTCAGATTTCTAGCTATTTGTTTTAACTGGCGGGTTTGGTGGTTATACCAAGGTGCTAGTCTCCTATGTTTTAATAATTTCCTTTTTATTGGAGCGATAGAGTCTAATGTTGATCGTAGTGAGCCTGCAGCACTATCAACAAGATTATTAATTTCAGAGGGACTAAAGTTGTTATAGGACTCTGAATTAAATTCAGACATGGCATTGAATTAAACACTGAAGGAATCTCCTCCTTAAATTTAGCTACAGCACTGTCAGATAGACATCTGCTGTAGGAAGTTTTGCCTAATGGCTTATAATCTAATAGTATGAATTCAAAAGTTATTAAATAATGGTCAGATAGGAAAGGATTATGTGGGAAGACTATTAAATGTTCAATATCAATGCCATATGATAAAACAAGGTCAAGAGTGTGATTAAAACAATGAGTTGGTTTATTTACACTCTGACAGAAGCCAATTGAGTCTATCAATGATATAAATGCATTACTAAGGCTGTCATTGTCAACATCCATATGAATATTAAAATCACCTACAATAATTACTTTATCTGATTTAAGGACTAAACTTGATAAAAACTCTGAGAATTCAGATATAAAATCAGAGTACGGTCCAGGAGCGCGGTACACTATAACAAATAGAACTGGCTGCAGTGTTTTCCAGTTTGGGTGAGAAAGACTAAGAACAAGGCTTTCAAATGAATTATAATTTAGTTTAGGTTTAGGGTCCATTAAAACGCTCGAATCATATATGGATGCTACCCCACCTTCACACTGTCCACCTTAACCAGCTTCACACTGTCCACCTTAACCAGCCCATGTGACCACAGTGTCTTTGTCTGACCACAGTCTCTCTGTGTGCCCACAGTGTCTTTGTCTGCCCACAGTCTCTCTGTGTGCCCACAGTGTCTCTATGTACAATGTCTCTCTGTGTGTCCACAGTCTCTCTGTGTGTCCACAGTGTCTCTGTGTGCCCACAGTGTCTCTCTGTGTGTCCACAGTCTCTGTGTGTGCCCACAGTGTCTCTCTGTCTGACCACAGTGTCTCTGTGTGTCCACAGTTCCCAGCTCTCCCAGTTTCTTCACTAAGGTGTTGAACCAGACGGCCATGCAGGTGTACTGGGAGCTGCCCAGTAAGCCGGGAACACTGGAGGGCTTCAGACTGGAGTACCACGGGGTTTCTAACCCAGGTGTCCAGGGGCAGGAGACCTTCCCAGGACACATCAATACCCACACCATCTCCCACCTGGGTTAGTTAGCCTAGCTTAGCACAAAGACTGGAGGCAGGGGGAAACTGTTAGCCTAGCTTAGCACAAACACCGGCAGTAGGGGAACTGCTGTCGGTGCTGATGCTAAGCTAGTGGTCAATGTGTCTCTAACGGTTTGTGTCCATCCTGCAGAGCCAGCAGCCGTGTATGAGATCCAGCTGGTGGCGTTTAACGGAAACGGAGACGGTCTGGCCAACCGCCGCCTCGTGTCTCTGGCAGAGGGACGGAACACTGCAGCAGGTAAGATCCTCAGCATGACCTCTGACCTCCTCCGGAACCAGGTGAACCAGTGGAACCAGGGGAATCGGTATAACGTGGTCTCTCTGTCTCCCTCAGCTGGTCAGACCTGTAACTGCGATCAGTCTGATGGATCCACGTCCACTCTGCTGGTCGGCGTCCACAGCGGCCTCGCCTGCGTCCTCTGCTGCCTGCTCTTCATCCTGCTGGGATACAGACGCAGGTCAGACCTTCATCTTCATCATCATCATCTTTATCATCTTCATCATCTTCCTCTTCCTCACTGTGTTGTGTGTTCAGTCTGTTCTGCAGGAAAGAAGTGAGCTGGGAAGCTCCGCCCACCTTGAATGCTGTCAGAGGTGCTAAAGGTCACACACCTGAGAGCATCGAACTGAGCCAGGTAGCACACACATTCACACAGTGTACGTTTCCATGGTAACTGTACTGCAGCCGCCGTTACCATGGTTACAGGTTGTCTCTCATTCACCCAAAAAACATGTCTTCCTGTCTGCTCCGCTCACAGAGATGTGACTCCGCCCCTCCTCCAGTGATGGTCATGGTTGAACCGACTCCCTCCGTCCTACCCGGCAACAACGGATAAACACACACCTCCCCCTCCTCTTTCTCCTCCTCCTCCTCCTCTTCTTCCTCCTCCTCCTCATCCTCTTCCTCCTGTGGTCTCCTCCTCTCCTCCTGACAGCCTTACAGCCGTTGCAGCCTTTATGAATGAGAGTGTATCTATGAGATTATTGATTATTGATTATAAATGAGTGTCTGAGGGACTTCCAGAGTCTGATACCACCCAGGAACCAGAACTTCAGATGTCCACGAGTTCTGAAAACAATTCATGATTTTAGACTAAAACCAAAGCTGAACGGATCCTGATCATGTGACCGCGGCCGGTTCCTGTTTGGTATCAGCCGCCATCCCCGATGCTTCCTGTCAAAACCAAAAGCTTTTGTCTTCAGTTTGAGTTTGTCACCGTCGGTGCCCAGTTTCTAGAGATGATGAGGCCTTCCACTATTCTGACCAGAGACTGGGTCCTCACAGGATCCAGTTGAGTTCCTGATTAGGAGTTCCTCTGAGGCCCAGAACCAAAGGGACTGTTTCTCTGGTCAGCAGGTGGCTGCGGAGGACGTTAGCATTACTCCGCGCTGCTTTAGCCTTTCACTGTTTGTTTGTCTCACCGAGTTCGCCTCAAGTCAGGGTGGAGAGGAAGCCGACAGCTGGTTCTCCTCTTCCTCCTCCCTACTTTTCCTCCCTCCTCTTCCTCCTCCTCTTCTTCCAAAGAGATCTACCTCTGGCTCAACACCAAACCTCTGAGCTACAGGCGACTGTTAGCCTCCTGCTGCTGGTCAAAGCTAACCTACCTCAAAACCAAAAGGCTCCTGTGGGGCCACGTTGCCATTTTCTACCATAAGTACCAATGTGGACGTCCTGAGACAGTCCGCCAGAAACCCTCCAACTCCCATCCCACAATGGATCGGCCCGTTGTTGTCCTGATTGTAGGTTTCCTGATGAAAGGAAACCACAGAATACCTCAGACAGCTTCCTGTCTGACTCCAGCTACTTCCTGTAGTGATGCCTCCAGGACCCAAAATCCTGTTTCAGATCTTCCATTCAAAAGAATCAAAATCCAGATCTCAGAATTCAGGGTCTAAAACCCTCTGGAGGTGGACCAGAGTCCTGACCTTTAAAAGTCTAGAAACATATCTACGTGCACAAAGTCTGGTTTCATCCTGGTCTGTCAGTCCACTGCTCCAGGACTCATAATGGTCTAATCGAGGTTTCTACAGTCCAAAAACTTCCTGAACCTGATCCAGATCATCCACCAAAGCTTCTTCAGTCACAGATGTGTTTGGGTCCTGGAGCTCACTGGAGGATGAACCTTTAACGGAGTCAAACAGTCGACACCTGAACCAGGACAGTCTGGATGTCTCAGTGTGAGACATCTCCTGCGTTGTATTTTATTTTTGCTGAGGCAGCTACTCCCTGTCACCTGGTTGCAGGTTTGTGTTTAAACTGAACTTTAATGTCTTCTAATGTGTGAAATGATTCCTGAACTTTCCGTAGATGAACTGCAGCTTTCTGTAGAGTTTCTGCCAAACTTCCAAATATTCTTTAAAAACAAGCTGAACGATGTCCAAAGATAAAAAAAAAAATAGTTTGTCACAATTTTCTGTTCAAACTGTTTGTTTTCACTTCCTGTTTCCAGAGGCGAAGAACAAACTCAACCAAAAGAACATTTAATACTTCAGATGAACGTAAATATATATTTTCATATATTTGAACGGTTAAAAGAGCCAAATAATGAACAATAGAAACATATATTGGTATATCACTGACCAAAAGATCAATCAATATTCATCAATAATTCTGAATATTCCCTCAGAGCCACACACAGCCTGTGGTTGAATGTCTTTACAGCTTCTGGCTCTGCTACTGACAGTGATCCACCTGACCCCGAAACCCAGACTCACCAAGTCCCGAGTCCCAGAGGACATTTACAATACTTGAATTGACGTTCAGTCCAGACTTGGACCTCATTAGTGGAACCAAATTCTGAATCTCATGTTCGTGAGTCTCCCTAAGTCCCACCGAGTCCCAGGTCAAACTGAGTCGCTACAATTAGTCTCACAGTGATCCTCCAGCTATGTCGAGTCTCGAGGCATGACGAGTCACTTCAAGTTGTATTAATGACATGTGGACATCCTGTTTTGTTGAGTCTAAAATCCAACTTGAACAACATCAAGTCACATCAAGTCATGTCGAGTCATGTCAAGTCTAAAATCCGCCTGAGTGTCGTTGAGTCTTATTGAGTCAAGTCAGTAATTGTTGAGTCATATCAAGTCTAAAATTTGACGCATTAAGCCTTGCTGAGTCCAATCTCAGGGAGCCACCACCTCCCTGCTGCCCTCGGAGTCAGAGGTCAGAGGTCACTGTCAGATGAAACGAGTCAAATGTTTCTAAAAATATAAAAGTAGAACAAAGTAAAGTGTTTCTAATTTTGGCTGTTCTTTTTCTAGAACTTTCTTCTTTCAGTTCATTCTTATTTTCCGTCGCTGCCGTTCGGTGGTGGAGAGGAAATTCTGCCAAAATGAAAACCATTAAAAGTTTTTATCATTATTGCTAATAATATTATGATTAGTATCATTTTACCTCCTTGTTTTTATATCGTTTGTCTTTTTCAGATGATTTTTGTAGTTGAATGATGTGAACATGTTTCTAGAATTTAAGAAAGGTGTTGTTTTCAGCTGAAGGTAGAGACACTGGTCAGACTCAGTGGACATTAACCATATTCAATAATAAGCCATACATGATTTTTAAGCCATATTTTACACAGATGTTTGATATAAAACCTGATTTCTGCCTCCTTCTGTCCACTGAAAGCAACTAAAACTGTAGAGATTGTAGTGACTGAAGGCTAGAACCAATGAGAAAAGTAATGCTTTAATGTTTCTGATTTCTTTTCTCATTTTATTTTCATTAATGTGTCATAAAAAAAGAAAAGCGTCCCAAAGCTTTAAACTGAACAGACGGAGGGCGACACAGAAACGAAGAGTTTGACCAGCTGACCTGTTTCTGTTCACAATGGTGTTCAGATTTTGTTGTTTCCACTGGATGAACTCTTCTTGGAGTTTTAACGTGTTATTGTTCCATTCAGATGCTTCGACACATGAAAACCAAATAAAACAGAATTGAAGTAGAAAACAGACGTCTTGTTGTTGTTTATTGACTGAAACTGTGTTAAGGTTTCCAGGTTTCCATACACAGTAAAAAAAACTGTGCTATGTGTATGATCAGGTGAGCTTTCTTACAGTTTTCTACAACCGCTAACATCTTTTTGTCCAATCTGTAGTCACATTTTCAAAACTCTAAACACAGTTAGCCCCACATCTGTCTGTTCATACCATACAATTAACACAATTCATGTTGTTTCAACCGAATATGCAGTCAATTAACCCATTTCTACAATGCTAAGTTTTTCTTTAAGCTCACCCAATAACAAGACTATGGATGTTTTTTGTGTTATTTACAAATGCTTACACACAACATGTCAGAAATAAAGACCTTATTATCAAAACCTTAAATATTGCATAAAGCTTCTACTTCTATTAAGTTTTTCAATTCAATTTTATTTGTATAGTGCCAATTCATAACAGGAGCAAACGATGTGGGCTTCATTGATAACTGGAAGCCTTTTTGGGGAAAACCTGGTCTGATTAGGAGAGACGGCATCCATCCCACTTTGGATGGAGCGGCTCTCTTATCTAGAAATATGGTGAAGTTTATTTCTAAAACCTGACAGTCCAGAGTTGGGACCAGGAAGCAGAGCTGCTGTCTTACACACTTCTCTGCTCTTTCTTTAGAACAGTCACCCACCCAAAACCCCATAGAGACTGTGTCTGTCCCCCGACCACCTAAATTATTTAAAGGAATAAAAACAAGGAGTTCAACATAAAAACCTAATAAAAATTAAAACTAACTCCTCAGTAGCACAAAATAAGAGAATGAAATGTGGGCTGTTAAATATCAGGTCTCTGTCCTCTAAAGCTGTTTTAGTGAATGAATTAATATCAGACTATGATATTGATTTACTTTGTCTTACTGAGACCTGGTTGTCCCACGAGGAGTATGTTAGCCTAAATGAATCCACCCCCCCAGTCATATTAATACTCACATTCCTCGAGGCACAGGCCGAGGAGGTGGAGTGGCAGCCATATATGATTCGAGCGTTTTAATGGACCCTAAACCTAAACTAAATTATAATTCATTTGAAAGCCTTGTTCTTAGTCTTTCTCACCCAAACTGGAAAACACTGCAGCCAGTTCTATTTGTTATAGTGTACCGCGCTCCTGGACCGTACTCTGACTTTATATCTGAATTTTCAGAGTTTCTATCAAGCTTAGTCCTTAAATCAGATAAAGTAATTATTGTAGGTGATTTTAATATTCATGTGGATGTTGACAATGACAGCCTTAGTAATGCATTTATATCATTAATAGACTCAATTGGCTTCTGTCAGAGTGTAAATAAACCAACTCATTGTTTTAATCACACTCTTGACCTTGTTTTATCATATGGCATTGATATTGAACATTTAATAGTCTTCCCACATAATCCTTTCCTATCTGACCATTATTTAATAACTTTTGAATTCATACTATTAGATTATAAGCCATTAGGCAAAACTTCCTACAGCAGATGTCTATCTGACAGTGCTGTAGCTAAATTTAAGGAGGAGATTCCTTCAGTGTTTAATTCAATGCCATGTCTGAATTTAACAGAGTCCTATAACAACTTTAGTCCCTCTGAAATTAATAATCTTGTTGATAGTGCTGCAGGCTCACTACGATCAACATTAGACTCTATCGCTCCAATAAAAAGGAAATTATTAAAACATAGGAGACTAGCACCTTGGTATAACCACCAAACCCGCCAGTTAAAACAAATAGCTAGGAAATCTGAAAGGAAATGGCGCTCTTCCAAATTATCAGAATATCGCTCAAATTGGCAAGATAATCTTAAAATTTATAGAAAGGCCCTCCGTAATGCCAGAGGAGCCTATTACTCAGCACTAATAGAATGAAATAAGAACAACCCTAGGTTCCTCTTCAGCACTGTAGCCAGGCTGACAGAGAGTCACAGCTCTATTGAGCCACATATCCCCATAAACTTAAGTAGCAATGACTTCATGAGCTTCTTCTATAATAAAATTATTACTATTAGAGAAACCAACTGCCATCAACAGTTATCAGTGGCTCTCCAAGTTCAGGGACTTCTGTCAATGTAAACTTAGATATATATATAGACTGTTTTTCTGCTATCGATCTTCATCAGTTAACTTCAATAATTTCTTCATCGAAGCCATCAACCTGTCTATTAGACCCGATCCCAACTAGGCTGCTTAAAGAAGTTGTTCCCTTAATTGGCACTTCTTTACTGGATATGATTAATCTTTCTTTATTATCAGGATATGTACCACAGTCCTTTAAAGTAGCTGTAATTAAACCCCTTCTTAAAAAGTCCACTCTTGACCCAGGGGTTTTAGCCAACTATAGACCAATCTCTAACCTCCCCTTCCTCTCTAAGATTCTGGAGAAAGTAGTCGCCAAAGAGTTGTGTGACTTTCTACATAACAATAGTTTATTTGAGGATTTTCAGTCAGGATTTAGAGTTCATCATAGCACAGAGACAGCTCTGGTTAAAGTTAATAATGACCTTCTGACTGCTTCTGACAATGGACTTGTCACTGTACTTGTATTATTAGATCTTAGTGCTGCATTTGACACCATTGACCATAATATTCTTTTGGGGAGACTTGAGCATCAAATTGGCATTAAAGGAACCGCACTTAGCTGGTTTAAATCATATTTATCAGATCGCTCGCAGTTTGTACATGTTAACGATTAATCTTCAATAAATACTACAGTTAGTCATGGAGTTCCACAAGGTTCTGTACTTGGACCAATACTATTTACTTTATATATGCTCCCTTTAGGCAACATTATTAGGAATCACTCCATTAACTTTCACTGTTATGCATATGATACGCAGTTATATCTATCAATCAAACCCAATGAAATTAATCAATTATCTAAATTACAAACATGTCTTACGGACATAAAATCCTGGATGACCTGCAATTTTCTGATGTTAAACTCAGAAAAAAACGAAATTCTTGTTCTTGGCCCCAAAAACCTTAGAGACTCATTGTCTAAAGATACAGTCACTCTAGATGGCATTGCCTTGGCCTCTAGCACCACTGTCAGGAATCTTGGAGTTATCTTTGATCAGGATTTGTCTTTTAACTCCCACATAAAGCAGACCTCTCGGACTGCCTTCTTTCATTTACGTAATATTACAAAAATTAGACACATCCTATCACAGACAGATGCAGAAAAACTAATCCATGCATTTGTTACTTCTAGGCTGGATTACTGCAACTCTTTATTATCAGGTTGCCCCAATAAGTCCATTAAAATGCTCCAATTAATTCAGAACGCTGCAGCACGAGTACTGACAGGAACTAGAAAAAGAGATCACATCTCTCCTGTAATAGCTTCTCTCCACTGGCTCCCTGTAAAATATAGAATAGAATTTAAAATCCTCCTCCTCACCTATAAAGCTCTTCATGGTCAGGCCCCTTCATATCTTAAAGAGCTCATAGTACCCTATTACCCCTCTAGAACACTACGTTCTCTGAATGCTGGGCTACTTGTGGTTCCTATAGTCTCTAAAAGTAGAACAGGAGCCAGAGCCTTCAGTTACCAAGCTCCTCTCCTGTGGAACCAGCTTCCAGTTGTGGTTCAGGAGGCAGACACCCTCACCACATTCAAGAGTAGGCTTAAGACATTCCTCTTTGATAAAGCTTATAGTAAGGGCTGGATCAGGTGAGTCCTGAACCATCCCTTAGTTATGCTGCTATAGGCCTAGACTATCGGGGGATTTCCCATGGTGCACTGAGCTCCTATCTTCCTCTCTCTTTCTGCACTCGTTCATGTACGATTAATGCATGTTACTAACTTCACTTCTTCCCCAGAGTTCTTGTGCTTTCTCGTCTCGCAGGTTCTTATCGATCCTGGTGGAGCCTCCTGCCATTGTTCTGCTAGATTGCCTTTTCCAATTTCCAATCTCTCTCTCTCTCTCTCTCCCCCTCCCCCTCTCCCACCCACCCAACTGGTCAAGACAGACGACCACCCACCTAGAGCCGAAGGATCTGTCCTAGGTTTCTGCCTCTTAACAGGCAATTTTTCCTTGCCACTGTCTCCAAGGTCTTGCTCATGGTGGAACTGTTGGGTCTCTGTAAATAATGTTATAAGGAGTTCAGTCTAGACCTGCTCTATTTGAAAAGTGTCCTGAGATAACTTCTGTTATGAATTGGCGCTATGGAAATAAAATTGAATTGAATTGAATGAATTACTATTGTCAGCCGCACTCACTATTGAGACAGCTTAGCTCACTTCAAAAGTCCATGAAGGTTTCCTTTGCTTGTCTGTGTTGTGTGTCTTGCAGGTCCAGCACACTACTGCAATATAAAGGGTAGAGTGATTACACAATGCGTAGCAGCTGAGATAATCAACTCACCTGGTGCTGCTCTCACAAGCCTTCCCCACACCTCTCTCTCCTGCAGCTGAGTGCAAACCACACCCACCTCCACAGAGATGTTGTGGATGTGTGTAAATCTGATAATTAGGGCCCGAGCAAGTGACCCCTGGGAGGCCCTATTGTATCTCTAAGAATTATTATTTGCTGCCTGTTCGACTGCATATTTGGCGGCCGCAGCATGCTCCAATTCTCATTGAAATTTTCACAAAATTCAAACGTTCAGCCACCAAGACCCGTAAGGCCGACATGTACGAAAACCGGTACGCATGTGTATCGTGATAAAAGAAGCAGAAAAGCCTCTTGGACCCATACCTGAAACCCAACAGGAAATCGACCCTATTGGATTTTGTGGTCATTTCTGGTGACGTTGCATTGCATGCAGGGAATTTATTGCATCGTCTCAACACTTGGACACAGCCATCTAAAAACCTTCATCATTAAAAGTTGCGCTATTTACGACATTCCGTCGAACAGCGTGGACGTGGCGTCCAATTTCGATCCTTCGCCATGAAAACAGAAAGTTGTCATAACTTCTGCGTACATGATCCAACTGCAATGAAACTTCACGTTTGATTGCTTCACGTCTATGTGATAATATTCAGTAATAGTGAGAGCGCCACCTAGTGGCAACAGGAAGTATCACATTTTATACTTTCATGTTCTACTCCTAGCAGGATGATCAAATTGATTTGAAATTTACTTATAAAATGCAAAACACATTGTTGATGATATGTGAGGACTGTGGTGAGGGGCGTGTCTGTGGCGTGGCGCCAAATTTTAATGTACCGCCAGAACACACAAGTGTGCTATAACTTGAGTGTACATTGTCCATTCGGCTCCAAAATTCACTTGGTCGAGACAGACGACCACCCACCTAGAGCCGGAGGATCTGTCCTAGGTTTCTGCCTTTTAACAGGCAGTTTTTCCTTGCCCTTGTCGCCAAGTGCTTGCTCATGGTGGTACTGTTGGGTCTCTGTAATTAATGTTAAAGAGTTCGGTCTAGACCTGCTCTATTTGAAAAGTGTCCTGAGATAACTTCTGTTATGAATTGGCGCTATACAAATAAAATTGAATTGAATTGAATTGAACTTGTCTGATGAGAGTCCCTCCCTGAACTCATCTATGTGATAATATTCACTAATAGTGAGAGCGCCACCTAGTGGTGGAATGTATTACAGTTTAATGTATTTCTCCAAGCAGATTGAATACAATACAATAATGCTGAAATTTGGTCAGAAGACCCTCAGAATGTTGACAATGACATCTTACGAATCTTATGAATTTTTATTGAACCGTGTTGCCGTAGCGACACAGCGAGCATCACCTTGTTTTTTTAACATTTGATCGCTTTTTTTCGTGGGCTAAACAGGCTCAACACCTCATCAAACTTGGCACACACGTCCCACATGGCAGCATTTTACATTTCAGATGGATGTTGCCTATGGCTGTGTCAAAATGGCTCGATAGAGTCCCCTACAAACTTTCAAAAAAACAGCCCTGGTGTACTGTTTAGGGGACATGATTAAAAATTGGCAGGCATATATAGCAAGGTAGGACATACAAAAAAGCCTCTTGGACCCATAACCCAAACACAACAGGAAGTCGGCTATTTTGATTTTGATTTTTACTTTCCGCAAATTTTCACCTTGTATTTGAACGAACTCCTCCTAAGCAGCTTATCGGATCTGCTTCAAAATTGGTCAGTACAGTCAAAAAATGTTGCTGATTAAAAGTTGTGCTATTTGTGACTGTATGTGGAAGGGCGTGTCCGTGGCGTCCCGTCAAAGTTGGCCAGGTTGAATCGAATGTCAAACTGTGATGCCATTTCCGGCATTTCAGGGCTTCTATTTTAACTCCTCCTACAGATTTTATCGGATTGACTTCAAATTCAATCACTGCAATCTAGACACATTGGTGATCAAAAGAAAATGTGTCTGAAACGTGTGACAATGTAGAGCGGTCTCCCTAAGCTTCTGCCGATGGGGTTTGGGCATGGGGTGACGTAGAGTGGCGAGGCTGCGGCGAGCGAGAGCTGTGCAGGCCCCGACGTAGGTTGATGGCGAGGTCCCCCCCAATGCTGCTTGCAGCTTTAATGTTAATTTTGGTATTGTCTCTTTGGACCAGGACAAAGCTTTTGATCTTAGGGCTTTCGGCCCTGGTGATGGTTTTTTGTCTCTCTCTCTGTCTGTCTCCCTGTCTCTGTCTCTGTCTCTGTCTCTCTCTCTCTCTGTCTCTCTCAATTCAATTGAATTCAATTCAAATTCAATTCAATTCAATATGGGCTTTATTGATGAAAAGTAAAAAAAAAAAAAAAAACATTATTGCCAAAGCTAAGCATCAAAATACAATACAATAAATCAAAGATATATACATTATGAACATTATATTAGTTATATACAGTGTGTGTGTCTGTGTGTCTGTGTGTGTGTGTGTGTGTGCGTGTGTGTGTGTGTGTGTCTGTGTGTGTGTGTCTCAGGTCGTGGCATGTTAATACATACTGGGCAGCAAGGTGTGCCCGCTCTCCTTCTCTGAGGAGTATTTTTAATGTGGAGAGGTCGTTCAGCTCTTTGAAATCTGGAACCAAAGAGCTGAACTTAATTAATGTTTCTAGTATTATTTAATGTTGTACATTGTAGGAGAAAGTGCATCTCTGTGTCAACCTCACCTGTCCAACAGTGACCACATTTTCTGTTTTCTTTTGGTTGCCATGATGTTTTGTGTCTTCCTGTTTGGATTGGCAGTTTGTGGTCACTGAGCCTGTACTTGGTTAGGATCTGTCTCTGCTTTCTATCTCTGACAGTAGAGAGATATTCTGCTCATTCATAATCTCTTTTAAGGGCAAGATAACATTCCAATCTACTTTGGCTTTTAGTTGTTTCTTCCCAATGGTCCAGATAGCTTTCTTTACATTGTGCTATCATTTGCTTTACTCTGATTACTGTTTGTAGAGCAGTGTTGTTGTGAGGCTGGTCAGAGTGTGTCTGAGAGGGGGCAGTTAGCCTCAGTACCAACTGACATAGGGGACTCTTTTCTGGGCTCAGCTCTTGGGTTCTCTCTATCTGTCTCTCTGTCTGTTTCTCTCTCTCTCTTTGTCTGAGTCCTGATCCACCTTCAGCTGATCCCATTCAGGATTTCACACTCACTCAGATACAGGATGTGACATAATTTATGTCCTGTGCTCTGATTGGTCGGTGTTAATCTCCTGCAACCTGGTTGTTAGTGGCGGGGTCTGACTCGTGCTCCCCGCTGCGAGGACCCTGTCTGGCGGACAGGCGGTCTGGAGACCACAGTGAAGCGTCTCTTCTCATCCTGCGGCAGCAGTCGGCGAGGTCGGCCCTGAAGGACGGCGTGTAGAAGCCATAGATGACGGGGTCGCAGCAGGTGTTCAGGTTCCCGAACACAAAGACAGCGTGGTGGACGTACTCAGGTGTGACATGCAGCATGTCGGGCTGGAACCAGTACCAGATCCCCAGCAGGTAATATGGAGTCCAGCATACCACGAAGGACAGCACGATGACCACCGTCATCTTCAGAGTCTTCATCCGAGCCTTTGGGATAATGTCAGTGCCACTGCGGCGCAGGTACGACTCACCTGCTGAGAGAGGAAGGAGCTGTGTTAGTGATGTCACACTGTTGGGGATGTCATACTGTCAGTATGCGGTCAGGTGAGTTACCTTTGTCCCTCAGGTGTTGTACAGGTGTTGTACAGGTGGGTCACAGGTGTTGTACAGGTGTTTGTACAGGTGTTTGTGCAGGTGTTGTACAGGTGCTCGTACAGGTTTTGTACAGTTGATGTACAGGTGGGACACAGGTTTTGTACAGGTGATGTACAGGTGGGTCACAGGTGTTGTACAGGTGATGTACAGGTGGGTCACAGGTGTTGTACAGGTGATGTACAGGTGGGTCACAGGTGTTGTACATGTGTTGTACAGGTGTTTGTACAGGTGTTTGTACAGGTGTGTGTGTTACCTTTGTCTCTCAGGTGCTGCAGGTGGATGTGCAGAAGGATGCGGCTGTAGCAGCAGCTCATCACCAGCAGGGGGAAGACGTACAGCGTGGTGAAGTGGAACATGTTGTACACAGTTTCCTGCCAGCGGTGGTGGAAGCTGCCGTGAGTCACACACTGAGTGAAATCAGCCGCCTCCACCCTGATCGCCCGGAAGATAAACAGCTGGAAAGAGACACACAGGTCACAGGTCACTGCTACCTGAGTACAGGTAGGGTCCAGGTTGAGGTCTGGACCAGGATCAGTCCTGACCTGTGAGGAGCTGCAGGAGGTCAGACAGGAAACACCTGACAACAATCATTGAAACAACCTGTTTCTGAGAGGAGAGTTTCCTGTTTCTCACTATCACTTCATTAGAAACTCATAGTTTACAGTATATAGTCTATAATATATAATATACAGTATATAGTAAATAATATTTAATATATACAGTATATCGTTTATAATATATAATACATACAGACAATACTATACAGTATACAGTGTACAATATACAGTGTAATGTATCATACTCGTGAAACTGAACTGTTTGTTGCAGCTCTGTTTTCGAGCTGGAGGCCTCGTAGTGTTGTTAGCATTCCTCATAGAAACCAAGGGGAGCTGTTAGCTCGGGCTAACAGCAGGAGGTTTCACACATTTAATCTCTCCATCAGGAACAAGAACATTCCTGCAGGGATTTCATGTTCAGGACCTGAGACTGCAGGCTGAGAGGAACCAGACTCTGATGATAATATACAATAACCTCCTCTATAATCAAAGGGAACTGCAGATATTAACATACCCGCAATATTAATGATATTAAAGCTGCACTCTGGAAATATTCTGCAGCAACTTCATGAAATATTCTCAAACTGACAACAGAACAGGAAGTGGTGGTTCATATACTGCAGACATACAGTATATCTGTACCTGTGCTGATGTGTTACCTGTGCTGATGTGTTACCTGTGCTGATGTGTTACCTGTGCTGATGTGTTACCTGTAGTGATGTGTTACCTGTAGTGATGTGTTACCTGTAGTGATGTGTTACCTGTGCTGATGTGTTACCTGTGCTGATGTGTTACCTGTAGTGATGTGTTACCTGTAGTGATGTGTTACCTGTGCTGATGTGTTACCTGTGCTGATGTGTTACCTGTAGTGATGTGTTACCTGTGCTGATGTGTTACCTGTGCTGATGTGTTACCTGTGCTGATGTGTTACCTGTGGTGATGCGAGCAGCAGGCTGAGGCTCCAGGCTAGCAGCAGCATGCGTCGGTTCCTGCACTGCGCACTCAGAGCATCCAGCGGGTGTAGGATGGCATGCTGGCGGTCGAGGCTGATTACAACGAGGATGAAGGCAGAAGCATGCATTGCGAACAGCTTCAGGAAGCACAGCAGCTTACAGAGTGCATCGCCGCCATACCACTGCACCGTCACGTTCCACACCGCATCCAGAGGCATCACCACGAATGTCATCATCAGGTCGGCCGACACCAGGCTCAGCATCAGCGGCCGCAGGTGAGATGCCAGCCGTCGGCCACGCCCACACCAGACACTGGCCAAAAGGGCGAGGTTACTGGAGGCAGCAAACAAGAAGAGGGCGAAGGTAGCTCCGACACGGAACTGAGCGGCGCAGGTAAAGCTGGGAGCCTCCCAGTCTGTGAGAGGGGGGAACTGGGAGGTGTTGGGAGGGGGTGGAGCTACAGAACTGGTGGGTGAAGCTGGTGATGACAGCCTCACGACAGACCAGTTACCTGACATCCTACAAAGAAGAAGAAAACGGTCACAAGTGAAGAGGATGATGAGGATGAGGTCCCAACTTTTAAAGGAACAGTCCTAGCTTAGTACAAAGTCTGGAAACAGGTGGAAACTGTTAGCCTAGCTTAGCACAAAGACTGGAAGCAGGTTCCAACAGCTCATTGTGTGATTGACATATTGTATGCAATGTAACTCATTGTTGGTGACTGAGCCTTTGCAGTTGTCAGTTGAGCTTTAAGAAACTGTTTCTTGTTTCTCACCCGTTTCATAACGATTTCTCCTGTAATGTGTTTTTGCCCCGTGTGTAGTTTTTATTGTGTTTGGTAGTTGTTATTATTATTATTATTATTATTAATAAAATGAAAGAGGACTGAGCTCTGTGGAACTCCACTCATCATTTTGGTTTGCTCGGATGTGGACAGCTGCTGGAGGGGAGTCAGTCCCACTGAACGTCATAAATAGTCAATAAAATGTGTTTAACATTTAGTTGCTGCTTTAGAGCCTCTGCACAGGGACTATCAGGATGTCCTGGTCTAACACCAAAATCCCACGGGGCACGTGCAACACTCAGTGCTGGGCACGGCTTAATGACGCCTCGTCTGCGACACAGTTTTGGTTTCACTGCCTGACGTTGCTGACTTGTGTAGTTTCTCCTTTTTTCTTCTGGGTCAGTAGCTCCAGTGTGTTGATATAAATATATTTAAGTTAATATAATATATTTAATATCCATCGGTATGTTTCCATTAGTTTATAACCAGCTGAAAATAAGAAATATTGAACAGACAAACACTGGAGCTAAAGCTTTAATGTAGTTTAACCTATTCCCATTCTCAGGTTCCTGTCACTTCCTGCCACTGTGATCTGCTCTGTGCAGCCATGTTGCCGTTCGGACTCTGCTCCTGAGTTCAGTTCACACCTGCATCATTCAAACCTCAGTCTGATGTGTCCGTGTTTAATCTCAGTGACTTCCTGTTCAGCTCATTAACATAAATATGCACTGGTCCTTCAGAATAGAAGCAAAGAAACAGTTCCATAAAATAAAGCTTAAAATCGATCAACAGGGAAAACCACAAAGCATCATCTGTCCATTAATATTCATGATATTGATCATTAATACACACACACACAAACACACACAGAGAGAGAGAGAGAGAGAGATCAGTTTACAACTCTGAGCTGTCTGCACTATATTCAGCAGGATGTGTGTGTGTGTGTGTAAGTGTGTGTGTGTGTGTGTGTGTGTGTGTGTGTGTGTGTGTGTTCATGTCACCTTGGCAACCAACCCCTCCTAACACACATTAGTACATATTATAGCTACTATACATACTATATATACTATACATGATATATACATATAGAACATACATTACAGAACAAAATACAAGCAGTTATTTTCACATAATTCACATTTCAAATTAAAGGTCCAGTTCTGTGTTATTGTCAGTCAGACTCTTATTGTGAAAGAGTTGGTGTTTTTACCTGATCAGCAGCTCTGGATGTTTGTCCTCGTCAGGTCAGACTCCTTTGATCTCCTCCTCATGTTCTCTGTTCCGGAGAGAACCCTGACGACCCCAGACTGAGGAACACAACCTGGTCTAATCCGGATCAGTTCGGGTTCCTGTTGACTGCAGCAGCTCCTGAAGGACTGACGTAAAATATGCACCGAGGGAGGAGAAGCTCCTCCTGCAGTGGGCAGCACAGGGAGGAGGAGCTCCTCCTGCAGACAGCAGTGAAGGGAGGAGGAGCTCTTTCTGCAGACGGCAGCGCCAGTAGGTGCATAGACATGTTCAGGGCGGGACTTTTATCAAACATGTGAAGTTTTGTTGAGATCAGATCATGTACGCAGAAGTTATGATAAATTGTTTCCCGGCGAGTCGTTGAAATTCAACACCACGCCACAGGCACGGCATTCGATGGAATGTCGTAAATAGCACAACTTTTAATCATGAATGTCTTTAGATTGCAAATTTAAAGTCGATACGATCAATTCCCTAGTTGGAGTTTGTTCAAATACAACGTGTGCAAATCCAAAATGGCTCCCAGTGGATTTTTTGTACGTCAGGACATGATCTACATGTGTCGAGCTTTTTGTGCATATTGATCATTGTCATGGTCATCGTGGACCCCAAGAAAATACTAAGTTTTCCGCCACGACTGACACAGAGTTGCATGGGTTTCTGTGCATGTTGCAACCTCCAAAAATGTGATTCATTACGGCAGAAAATAATAATTACAATAGGGCCTTCGTCCGGTCGGTGCTCAGGGCCTAATAATACTACTAATAATTATTATTATAACAACAATAATAGTAATAGTAATAATAATAATTATTATTATAACAGCAATAATAATAGTAATAATAATCATATTATCAGTAATAAATATTGAGGCTCCACCAGGATCGATAAGAACCTGCGAGACGAGAAAGCACAAGAACTCCGGGGAAGAAGGGAAGTTAGTAACATGCATTAATGGGACATGAATGAGTGCAGAAAGAGAGAGAGAGGAAGAGAGGAGCTCAGTGCATCATGGGAAATCCCCCGATAGTCTAGGCCTAGAGCAGCATAACTAACAGTCCTTCCAGAAAAACGTGTGTTTTTGTGATTGTTGCGGGCAAAAATCCTTGATTATGCAGCATGTTTTCTTAAAAAATGCGATGGAATATGCGGGATATTTTTGCAATTTTATGCGATGAAATTGCGGGAACTTGCAAAAACTGCGGCTTCATCGCGGGGTTTGCAGCTTTTCGATGATGCCGATGATGTTCACGTCGTGTAATTATGAAATCATGCAAGCCTCGCGTATTTTGCGTGGAAATCTGCAATTTGTGCGGCGTATTTGAAAAAATGCGGCCCCCGCATAAATATGCAGACTTTGGCTGATTATACATTGAACTATGCGATCGATTAATCGTGTTTCTCTGGAGGGACTAAATTACGTTCCAAATTTAGGCTTAACTTTGGCGATGGAAAAACTGTCATGGCCATTATATAGGGATCCCTCGACCTCTGAGCTCAACATCTAACTGAAAATGCGTTGTATGGGAACCCAGCAGTCTCCCCTTTACAGACACGTTATGTTTGCTGCATGTGGTATAAATGTGTTATTTTGGTGTATCTGAATATTCCTGCAGACTGGGGTCCATAAACAGTGATGCTATTGTATAAACTGGGAATGATGGAAAGCTGAGACTCATACTTTAATCCACTCCTGCATACGGCAATGCCCCACTTGTGCCACCACAGTCAAAGCAGTGTGGAATTATATAATAATTAATAATTATTAATAATTATTAATAATCTGTAAGTTTACAGGTGTTTCACGTTTATTTTACAGATTTATTTCTATATTTTTAAACATATGGAAATATTAATAAAATCACAAAAATACCCTGTGAATTTACATGTTTAATGTAAAATCTGTAACTGAAAATAATAATAATAATAATAATAATAATAATAATAATAATAAATGCTTTATTTTTGGATAGGGACAATGCACATTAATGAACATCGATATTTGAACATCTCTGTAAACATGCCAGATTATAGCAAAGCTGCTAATTTGCATCTGTAGTTCCTAAAAAATAAATAGAAAAAATACAAATAGAAGAGACAGCAAATAAATAGATAAAATACAAATAGATGAGACAACACACACAGCACAATACATTACACAACCAGAAGGACACCAGACTCAGACAGGATATAACAATGCAATAAAAAGTAATGTTCAACTAGTCTCAAGTCCAGTTAGTGGTCACACTTTTGGTTTGATTTGAGCCATTGTTTTTTAGTTGTCCTTTAAAAGAAGAGTATGTGGGGCATTCCCTTATTGTGGAGGGAAGACTATTCCAAATGCCCCCCCCCCCGCACAACAGACAACACGTTCCTCCCATACACGGTACGCCTGTGGGGAATCTCACAGTCTCCTCTATCACAAGCCCTGGGGCTCACACCTCCCAGGGTCCTTTTCTTTATGAATTCATTCAGCGGTGGTGGAGCAAGACCATGGAGACTTTTATACACAAAATAGGCAAATCTAAAAGTTTTAAAATTATGGAAACTTAACAAATTATGTTTTTTAAGGGTCTTGCAGATATGGAAGGAGAAGGGTTTTTAGGGCTTTTTTATAGAGAAATTCTATCGGTTTGAGTGCTGTCGTACATGCCAGTGACCAGCTCGTTAAGCAGTAGTCTATATGAGATAAGATCATACAGTGTAAAAACATCAGAGCTGTACTGCCGGTTAATGAATTCCTGATTTGTCTGAAATTTGCCAGGATGTATTTGACAGACGCTTTTTTGATGTGTTTCCAGAATGAGAGTGTCGAGTCCAGAATGACTCCCAAGTATCTGAACTCGCTCACCAAAGCGAGCCCCTCCCCTCCCAGAAAGACACCAGAGTGATCAATATTTGGCGGCCTTTTAGCAAAAATCATACAGACACTTTTCTTAACATTTAAAGACAGACATGAATCAGTGAGCCAGTCCTGAACATGAGCCATTGCTGTTGTGAGTATTTGAGCAGCCTCTGTCGTATTCTTTGCAGGGGTAAAAATCACCGCGCCATCTGCGTACAACTGTGCATTAACACCCTTACAGACATCAAAGAAATCGTTAATGTAAAAAGAAAACAAAATAGGTCCAAGTATGGATCCCTGAGGAACCCCTACTGGACAGTCCAGGTAAGGGGTTTTTACACCGCCGACCACCACACACTGCTCTCTATCTGCAAGATATGATCATAATAACCCTAAAATGACTGCACATAAAAAGATAAAAATAAATTTTAGAGTAAATGTTGTTTATCAGTGTATAAGCATTACTGTAATTTCACAGATAATGACTTTTATTACAGTTCTATAACTTTTAACATTCACATTAAAATAATAACAATCCAATAATAACAGCCCTCTGCTGTAAATGTAAGTCTGATTATTGTATTATAGCAGAGTTCACCTGGATTTATAGCTCATTGTTTTACACTGTAAATATCTTTAAACATTAAAAAAACATTTTATGTTTTTTACACACGCAGGCCTGAAATACAATCATGGAGGGCTGTAGACATGCAAACGTGGACAGATGGTGAAGAGATTGGCTGCCATGTAGCAGCGCCCCAGGAGCACTTAGAGGTTAGGTTGCCTTGCTCAAGGGCCAGCACCTCTCCAGCTACCAGTTCACACTCCATACTGTGGTCTGTGCTGGACTTGAACCGGCGACCATCCAGTATTCTCAAGTATTTTTACATTATTTTACTGTATTTTTTGGGTGCTCGAGCTGCTGGAATATTAACATTTTATATATTATAATATTGACTTTCAGTTACAGTGTTCAGTACAATGATTTCATTGCTGCTTTCTCTGAACACAAAAAGGAGAAAATCTAAGAGACATTTCAGGGAAAGTTGCTGCATGAGGTTCAGAGTTTACAGAACATAAAAGGATTCTCCCCTTATCGAAGTAAGTCTTCAGGGTGTTTGCCAGGACACCTTCCTGATAGTCGATGGACTTTTTCATTCCCTCTTCTTTTCCATCAATGTAGTAATAGGCATCCTTACTTCCTGTATGGAGAGAATTTTGTTCCTTTATTATTCAATCAAATAGAATAGATTTGAAACCAAAAAAGAGATTTGAGAGCAAAAAAGAGTAAGTGGCAATGAAAAATTTTTTTGAACAGGTTGCAATTGAAAAGAAAATGTGAGAGAACATATTTCTTAAACTTCAATCGAAACTAATGTTTGTAAGTAAAAACATACGACCATTTTGCGTCCTCTTTGCTTGCAAGTTCTAAAGTTTTGTTTGCAAATCAGTCCTCTTTGCTTGCAAATTCAAAGGTTTTGCTTGCAAATTCAACTGCACTTGATGGGCGGGGCCTACGCTGGTGGACGAGAGAAGAGTTTCTATTGGTTGGTTTGACTGGCTACGTCTTCCTCATTACACCCACTTCTCCCTGTGCTGTGCTGCTTGGAGAAGCCTATTGCTCTTGAAACGTTTCCCATAAGTAATGAATTGCGCTATATATCGTTGGCTACAGCCTGCCGTACATTCACAACAACAACAACAACACAAGTAATGAATTATAATGCCCTGCTGCTGCTAGCACACTGATTAGCAGCAACATGGTTGTCTGTGCTAGTCACGGCCTGAGCAGAGTAGCCTAATGAGTGAGTGAATTACAGGGAGGCGTATACAACGTAGGGCTGTGATTTAAACATTTAGTGTTGCATGGTACTCGCGGTGCCAAAACGTCACGCTTCCTACACAACAGTACTACTGTGGATTACTAAACTACCGCTGAACGCGGTGCCAGCCGGTGTGTAGCGGGCTGCCGCTACTCCTCCCGGCTCCCGTTCTCTACAGCTGTTCTAATGTCAACAAACACACGTGGCAAATAATAATAAAAAACAAATTCACGCACATATTTCTAACCAGCCAGCATTACTGGTCTATACAGGAGCAGCTGCGTCAGACGGTCCGACTTAAATGACACTTTAGTCTTTAACAGACGGATAATCACAGTACCATGCAGTTATAATTATATAATATCTAATATACATGTCTGAACATCTGCTTCACACTTTATTAAATGTTTGTATAAAATGCTTCATATAATCAGTCGTAATCACATTTAACACAGATTCAACCAATCACAGTTTCCTGTGAGTCTCTAAAACGTTGATCCATACGTCACCAACCAACCAGAGACTTTACTCTCACTGGAACAAACAGCCTTTTAATGAATTATTCAACAAAAGTAATATTATTATTATTATAAAATAATCACAACTATTAACTACTAGTTTTTACTTCCTCAATTTTATTGCAAGTTTTTAAACCATCTCAACATGCATCACAATCATTAATAAAATCTGCAGTGAAACCAGGAATGACGCAACAATCCCAAATGAAACCTGTGACCTCCTGCAGGGACTGGCTGGGAGTTTGGTGTTTTGCTCAAGGGCAGCCCAGCAGTGGCCGCTCAGAGCTCTGACACCGCTCCAGCTGACAGTCCACACTCCAAACTGCGGTCCATGCTCGACCTGAACCTTCTGGTTGAAATAGCTGGTGGTGGCGAGTTACTGCACGGCAGTGAGAAAGTCCCACAAGGTCCGATACACCCAACATAATATTTCTCCTTTATTTAGTCATTTTGTGTCTTTGCTGCTGTGCTTATAGATGAATCATATAAATAACCTCAAAAAGAATCAGAATCAGCCCACTGGGAGCCGAGACATGAACACTTGGTTTAAACATCCATGTAGTATTTTGAAATGCATTCAGCATCCTCAATAACCCCGAAACCACTCAGTCCAAATCAGCCAATCAGCTGCTGAGATATTGTCCATATAGCTGATTATTAATGCTAATGATGTTAGCATCAATCAGTGTAACAGCTGGAGACCCAGACTGAACAGTTCTAATATTAAACTTTATACTCAGCCTCAATAATGCCGTCACTCTGTGGTTTGGGTCCATATTATCACTACAGGAGGATTTGAGTAGCACTGTGTCTTAGGGTCATAAAGATTTCCACCCGTCTGTCTGCATCCACTCTTCACTCTTTACCTGTCAGCACCTGTGATCCCAGAAGGACTGAGGATAAGTGCAGCAGTTTAATATACAGCATTAATGAAGACCTCCATCCTGTGTATGAAACACTTCATTACAACAATCACTACAGTGTGATTAGGATATCATTTAATGTGCTTATGTTCAGTGAATGATCTGGTCTTTTGCACACGCTCAGTCTGAACGTCGATGAGCTCAGCCTTTAAGGGTTAAATACATCCTAATTAAAATAGAGTTGGGAAAGTAACAGAAGGTCAGTTTATGATTTCACTGCTTTAAGATAAAAGGTCTATGATGAAGTGCTGCCCGTCAGCTCATTTCTTTATTCTACCTGGCTGAGCCTGAGGGAGCTGGAGCAGATTATTTCCTGTGAAGGGTGAGTTCTCCTGATACATTGATCCATTCTCTGTATTCTGTTTTTTTTCTTATCATTTTAACAATCAGACTTAATATTCATCTTTCTGACAGATTCACTGTTTATTGATCTATCTGCTGTTTGCTTTCTTATATATAATATCTAATATACATTGTGTTCCCAGCTTCACTGTACCCTCATTGTTTATATATTAAATCAATAATCAATAATCAGAAGCTGTCATACATTGACTGTTTACCATCCACTGTTTAGATCTTGGTGCTAACGTTAGCAGCAGCTCGGCTCGCAGCCCTTCCCATCAGTGGATCAGACTCTGATGTCAAATTAAAACCAGTTTCCTTTCTGTAGAAAGTGTTTCCATGGAAACCAGAGTCAGTATATTGAGTCTAAAATCAATTCACAATCAATAACTCCATCGGGCAGGTGAGTCTACATCAGTGAACAGAACCGAGACCTCCACCTGGCTGCAGGAGGCGTGGCCTCTATGATGCCATCTGGTCTGGTGGGAGGAGCCTCTGCCTCTGGGACCAATGAGGTTTCACTGAAAGAAAACAAGCAGGATCTCGTTGTCTTTATGAATAAAGTTAAAAGTGGTTTGATTGACAGGTGAAGTCAGTTACCTGTCAGTGTGAGGGTTCTGTCTGTCTGACCACAGTTCACCTGAAAACACACACAGGTACGTCAGTTCCACTTCCTGTCTGTTCAATGGGACATCTTATATTATATATTATATATATGATTATATATTATAATTATATATTATATTATTAGAACCATTCTCCTGAGTCCTTAGTAGAACTTCAGAGGACCAGGTGTACCAGGTGTATCAGTTGTATCAGTTGTATCAGGTGTATCAGTTGTACCAGGTGTATGAGGTGTACCAGGTGTATCGTTTGTATCAGTTGTACCAGGTGTATGAGGTGTATGAGGTGTACCAGGTGTATGAGGTGTAGCAGGTGTAGCAGGTGTATCAGGTGTATCAGTTGTACCAGGTGTATGAGGTGTACCAGGTGTATCAGTTGTACCAGGTGTATGAGGTGTACCAGGTGTACCAGGTGTATCAGGTGTACCAGATGTATCAGGTGTATCAGTTGTATCAGTTGTATGAGGTGTACCAGGTGTATCAGGTGTATCAGGTGTACCAGGTGTATGAGGTGTACCAGGTGTACCAGGTGTACCAGATGTATCAGGTGTATCAGGTGACTCACTGTGCTGCAGCGGGTCTGACTGGTACGGACTGGGAACAGAAGGAACAGGTTCTCAACCTCTGAGGTCACTGGATCTACAGTAGATATATTGTTAATTTGTGTTACCTGTGCAGTCCGGGTGTAATGCTCATGTACTCAGGTCCCTCAGTGGTTCCGCCCAACGGTGACCCACAATGCTCTGCTGTATCCTGTCTACCTGTAGCCTCTGATCCTGTTAGCACACTCACTGTTAGTTTCACACGTCACACAGTGAACACACCTCAGCTCACACCTGTAGCAGATGGTGGACCCCACCACACAAGACAGACAGGATGTGTTGATGTGAGTGAGTCACCTTGCCCTTCCCCCCTCTGATCATCTGGCTGCTGGTTGGACGCTCTGCCTGGACTCTGTGTGATGCCACTGTTCCTACAAAAAAGAATAAAGTGAATGTAGATTCATTTCTAGGACCAGATTTCTTTGTTCTTCTTTGTTCAGTTGTGTCACAGTGGGAGCTGATTGGTTGGTTACCTGGTTACAGATGGACTGAGTGAGTGTGGCCTGAGTTGGTGGGATCTGAGTGGGTGTGGCCTCTGAGAGTTAAAAAGGGAGAGCTGATTAATGAATTTGGTTGGTTGGTCGGTCGGAGGTCAGATGTGGTGTTCTGGTCAGTCGGAGGTCAGATGTGGTGTTCTGGTCGGTCGGAGGTCTGATGTGGTGTTCTGGTCGGTCGGAGGTCAGATGTGGTGTTCTGGTCGGTCGGAGGTCAGATGTCACAGGTCACACCTGCAGACTGACTGTGAGGTTCTGCCGTAGAGCTGCAGTCAGACGCTCCACCAGACGATCCCGAACAGAACCAGAACTGTCCTGCTGTGACACAGAATGAGCTGTGATTGGTTGGAACAATGTAAAGGTTTGTGTAAAATCTGACTGGCTGAAATTGACCTCTAAAGTTATCATGACCTTTGACCTCTGACCCAGTTACCTGGCAGTGAGACAGAGCACTCAGAGCCTGTTTGTAGAGCTGAACCGATTTCTGCTGCTTTCTCTGCCTCAGGTAACACTCTGCCAACGACTCACACACCTGAACCTCAGCCAGGTGGTCCCCTGCACACAGACAGGTACAGACAGACAGGTACACACAGACAGGTGCACACAGACAGGTACACACAGACAGGTACACACAGACAGGTGCACACAGACAGGTACACACAGACAGGTGCACACAGACAGGTACAGACAGGTTCACACAGACAGGTGCACACAGACAGGTGCACACAGACAGGTACACACAGACAGGTGCACACAGACAGGTCTGCCATGACTGTTATTGATCATTAATAAACAGAGCTAATAATCCCCAATAATTGTTTTTGATCATTAATAAACAAAGCTAATAATCCCCAATAACAGTTATTGATCGTTACCAGTGTCTCTGAAGCCCTGCAGAGCGTGGATGAAGCTCTCTGCTGCCTCCTCTTCATCACCCAGCTGACTGCAGGCAAACGCCAAGTTACTGAAGCACCGAGCCTGGTCACCACGGCAACCCAGAGAGCCTGCATGCACACACAAACAGGCAGAAGTACCTGTACATTATATTGATCATTGATTATACATTACACATAATATATATATATATATACACAAGAGGAGTTAAACATAAAAACTTAATAAAAATTAAAACCAACTCCTCAGTAGCACAAAATAAAAGAATGAAATGTGGGCTGTTAAATATCAGGTCTCTGTCCTCTAAAGCTGTTTTAGTGAATTAATTAATATCAGATTATGATATTGATTTACTTTGTCTTATTGAGACCTGGTTGTCCCACAAGGAGTATGTTAGCCTAAATGAATCCACCCCCCTCCCCCCCCCCAGTCATATTAATACTCACATTCCTCGAGGCACAGGCCGAGGAGGTGGAGTAGCAGCCATATATGATTCGAGCGTTTTAATGGACCCTAAACCTAAACTAAATTATAATTCATTTGAAAGCCTTGTTCTTAGTCTTTCTCACCCATCATGGAAAACACTGCAGCCAGTTCTATTTGTTATAGTGTACCGCGCTCCTGGACCGTACTCTGATTTTATATCTGAATTCTCAGAGTTTTTATCAAGTTTAGTCCTTAAATCAGATAAAGTAATTATTGTAGTTGATTTTAATATTCATGTGGATGTTGACAATGACAGCCTTAGTAACGCATTTATATCATTAATAGACTCAATTGGCTTCTGTCAGAGTGTAAATAAACCAACTCATTGTTTTAATCACACTCTTGACCTTGTTTTATCATATGGCATTGATATTGAACATTTAATAGTCTTCCCACATAATCCTTTCCTATCTGACCATTATTTAATAACTTTTGAATTCATACTATTAGATTATAAGCCATTAGGCAAAACTTCCTACAGCAGATGTCTATCTGACAGTGCTGTAGCTAAATTTAAGGAGGAGATTCCGTCAGTGTTTAATTCAATGCCATGTCTGAATTTAACAGAGTCCTATAATGACTTTAGTCCCTCCGAAATTGATAATCTTGTTGATAGTGCTGCAGGCTCACTACGATCAACATTAGACTCTATCGCTCCTATAAAAAGGAAATTATTAAAACATAGGAGACTAGCACCTTGGTATAACCACCAAACCCACCAGTTAAAACAAATAGCTAGAAAATCTGAAAGGAAATGGCGCTCTTCCAAATTATCAGAATATCGCTCAATTTGGCAAGATAATCTTAAAATTTATAGAAAGGCCCTCCGTAATGCAAGAGGAGCCTATTACTCAGCACTAATAGAAGAAAATAAGAATAACCCTAGGTTCCTCTTCAGCACTGTAGCCAGGCTGACAGAGAGTCACAATTCTATTGAGCCACACATCCCCATAACCTTAAGTAGCAACGACTTCATGAGCTTCTTTTATAATAAAATTATTACTATTAGAGAGAAAATTAATCACCAACTGCCATCAACAGTTATCAGTGGCTCTCCAAGTTCAGGAACTTTAACTAATGTAAACTCAGATATATATTTAGACTGTTTTTCTGCTATCGATCTTCATCAGTTAATTTCAATAATTTCTACATCGAAGCCATCAACCTGTCTGTTAGACCCGATCCCAACTAGGCTGCTTAAAGAAGTCGTACCCTTAATTGGCACTTCTTTACTGGATATGATTAATCTTTCTTTATTATCAGGATATGCACCACAGTCCTTTAAAGTAGCTGTAATTAAACCCCTTCTTAAAAAGCCCACTCTTGACCCAGGGGTTTTAGCCAACTATAGACCAATCTCTAACCTCCCCTTCCTCTCTAAGATTCTGGATAAAGTAGTCGCCAAAGAGTTGTGTGACTTTTTACATAACAATAAATATCAATCTACCTCTTACCCGTGACTTTGCATCCTGTCTTGACAGCTTTGGCTTCCAGCAGCATATTGATTTTCCCACACATTCAAAGGGTCACATTCTGGATTTAGTTTGTTGTTCTGGTCTCATTCCTTTCAACTGTACTGCAGATGAACTTCCTATAACTGATCATTTGCTTCTGTCATTCAATGTCAAACTCACTCTGTCCTCAACAAAGCCCCCACGTGTTATCTCATTCCGTAACATTAAGAAAATTAATCCTGATGCACTTTCCTCTGATATCAGCTGTCTCCTGAACACTCATAATTCATCCACCCCCGACGACTTGGTTTCCCACTACAACAACGGCCTCACCTCCATTCTTAATTCTCTCGCTCCTATGAAAACCAGGTCCGTCTCCTTCTCCACCTCGGCCCCTTGGTTCACTTCCGAACTACGGCAAATGAAAGCCAAAGGACGACAGCTCGAGCGACTGTACAAGAAAACTGGTCTTGTTGTTCATAAAGACATGCACAAAAATCATATTTTACACTATAAGGACTGTATTTCTCAAACCAAACTCAACTACTACTCTGGCATAATCTGTTCGAACGAAGGCAATTCCAAGTCTCTGTTTTCTCTTCTCAACAATATTCTCAGACCCCCGGCCTCTCTCCCTCCCCACCTGTACTCAACTGCTTTCTGTAACTCCCTGATGTCCTTTTTCAATCAGAAAATTCATCAGATCCACCTGCACCTAGGCCCAAGCTCCTCCCTCAGCACCTCTCCAGAACCCTGTCTGACTTCTCACTCACTTTCTTTCTTTAAGCTCCCCTCTGACTCAGATATCTCAGACCTCATCTTAAAGTCCAAGCCCTCCACCTGTCAGCTAGATCCCCTCCCCACAGTTCTGGTGAAAGCCTGCCTCCCTTCTCTCCTCCCCCTCATCATCCATTCCTCACTCTCCACTGGAATTGTTCCTGCACTCTTCAAAACTGCTGCCATCACTCCAATTTTGAAAAAACCTGGTGCTGATCCTAACAATTACAATAATCTTCGTCCCATCTCCAATCTACCTTTCCTCTCCAAAATCCTCGAAAAAACTGTTGCTTCCCAAATTCATTCTCATCTAACCCATAACAACTTGTACGAACAATTCCAATCTGGTTTCCGCCCCCTCCATAGCACTGAATCTGCACTAATCAAAATCACAAATGACCTCCTCCTGGCAGTCGACTCTGGTTTACTCACTATTCTCATCCTCCTCGATCTGAGTGCGGCCTTCGACACCATCTCTCACACTATCCTCCTCAACAGATTAATTTCCATTGGTATTTCACACACAGCCCTTGACTGGTTTAATTCCTACCTCTCAGGCCGAACTCAGTTCATCCAACTCCAATTCTTCAGTTCCCACCCGTCCCCCGTTACCACTGGCGTGCCCCAGGGCTCTGTCCTGGGGCCCCTTCTCTTCATCATCTACCTCCTTCCCCTTGGCAATATCTTCCGTAAATATAACATCCACTTTCATTGCTACGCGGATGACACCCAGCTCTACCTCTCCAGCAAACCAAATTCCACTCTCCCACCTTCCTCCCTCACTGACTGCTTCACCGAGCTCAAATCCTGGTTCTCCTCCAACTTCCTCAAACTCAACAGTGATAAAACCGAATTTCTTTTTATTGGCACTAAATCAACCCTCTCAAAAGCTAACGGTTTTTCCCTCACCATCGACCACTACTCTGTCTCCCCTTCCCCCCAGGTTAAGAGTCTGGGTGTCATCCTCGACAGCACATTATCTTTCCAATCCCATATCAATAACATCACCCGGTCTGCATATTTCCACCTACGCAATATTAATTGACTCCGCCCCTCCCTTTCTCCCCACTCCACTGCCATCCTTGTACACAGCCTTGTCACCTCCCGCATCGACTATTGCAACTCCCTTCTCTTCGGTCTACCTCACAAATACCTCCATAAACTTCAACTGGTTCAGAACTCTGCAGCTCGAATTATCACCAGAACCCCCTCCATCCACCACATCACCCCTGTTCTACAGCAACTCCACTGGCTCCCGGTAAAACTCCGCATTGACTTCAAAATCCTCCTATTCACGTTCAAGGCCATCCACAACCTCTTCCCTCCTTATCTGTCCGAACTCCTCCACATCGCCAACCCTTCCCGTTCCCTCAGATCTGCCTCCTCTGTCCACCTCTCTGTCCCTCCCGCCCGCCTCGTCACCATGGGGAGCAGGGCTTTCAGTCGCTCTGCCCCCCAACTCTGGAACTCACTCCCACCGGACCTCAGGAACCTGGACTCTCTCACACTCTTCAAATCAAGATTAAAAACTCACCTATTCAGAACTGCCTACCCCACTTAACCATCTACATTGTCTTTTCTTATCTGTTTCTTATATCTTGCTGTTTTTTTTTTTTTTTGTGTTGTACGGTGTCCTCGAGTGCCCAGAGAGGCGCCTCTAATAATTTAATGTATTATTATTATTATTATTAATAGTTTATTTGAGGATTTTCAGTCAGGATTTAGAGTTCATCATAGCACAGAGACAGCTCTGGTTAAAGTTAATAATGACCTTCTGACTGCTTCTGACAATGGACTTGTCTCTGTACTTGTATTTTTAGATCTTAGTGCTGCATTTGACACCATTGATCATAATATTCTTTTACAGAGACTTGAGCATCAAATTGGCATTAAATTCAATTCAATTCAATTCAATTAAATTTTATTTGTATAGCGCCAATTCATAACAGAAGTTATCTCAGGACACTTTTCAAATAGAGCAGGTCTAGACCGAACTCTTTAACATTAAAGGAACCGCACTAAGCAGGTTTAAGTCATATTTATCAGATCGTTCTCAGTTTGTACACGTTAACGATGAATCCTCCATAAATAGTACAGTTAGTCATGGAGTTCCACAAGGTTCTGTACTTGGACCAATACTATTTACTTTATATATGCTCCCTTTAGGCAACATTATTAGAAATCACTCCATTAACTTTCACTGTTATGCAGATGATACGCAGTTATATCTCATGTCCCATTAATGCATGTTACTAACTTCACTTCTTCCCTGGAGTTCTTGTGCTTTCTCGTCTCGCAGGTTCTCATGGATCCTGGTGGAGCCTCCTGCCATGGTACTACTTGACTGCCATTGCTAATATCACTGATATTAGTGTTATTAGGGACCGAGCACTAACAAGTGCAAGGACCCTTATGTTCTTCTAGGAATTATTATTATTTTTCTGCCAGCACAACCGCATATTTGGCCCCCGCAACATGCTCAAAAAGTCATGAAAATTTGCACAAAATTCGAACGTAGCAATACTACCGATAGTATCAGCCCCCAAGACACGTAAGGCCCACATGTAGGAAAATTGCTACGCATGTGTGACATGATAAAAGAAGCAGAAAAGCCTCTTGGACCCATGCCCCAAAACCCACAGGAAGTCTTCAATTTAAATTTTTAATTTTCATCATTTTGTGGTCATTTTGACTTTTTGGGCTTGTATTTGAACGAACTCCTCCTAGGGAATTTATCGGATCTGCTTCAAAATTGGTCAGTACAGTCAAAACATGGCGCTGAATGAATGCTGTTCAATTTGTAACTGTACGTTGAAGGGCGTGTCCGTGGCGTGCCGTCAAAGTTGGCCATTTTGAAGTCTGTGGTCTTGTATTTGAACAAACAAACCCCTAGGGAATTTATCAGATCTACTTCAAAACTTGACAGTACTCTTGAATAATGTTGCTGATTACAAGTTGTGCTATTTATGACTGTACGGTGAAGGGCGTGTCCGTGGGGTGCCATATGTCAAATGTCACACTGTGATGTCATTTTTGGCATTTCAGGGCTTCTATTTTAACTAACTCCTCCTACAGGTTCTATTGGATGTACTTCAAAATTGGTCAGTGCAGTCAGTTTTTTTCGTCCAACATTGTGCCTGTGGCGTGGCGTCCCATGGCATCCAATTTCAAACCTTCGCCATAAAAGAGGGATTCGTCATAACTTCTGCGTACATGATCCGACTGCAACGAAACTTCACATGTTCGATAAGAGTCCCGCCCTGAACATGTCTATGTGATAATATTCAGTAAAAGTGAGAGTGCCACCTAGTGCTGAAAGGAAATGTCATTTTTTTTATACTTCCATGTTCTACTCCTAGTAGGATGATCAGATCAAGCTGAAATCTATTCAGAAAATGGAAAACATGTTCTTGATGATATTTCTTGATTGTGGTGAGTTCTTATTAAAGGGCGTGTCCGTGGCGTGGCATCAAACTTTGATGTACCGCCAGAACACACAAAGTTGCTATAACTTGAGTGTACACTGCCAATCGGCTCCAAACTTCACATGCCTGATAAGAGTCCCGCCTTGAACACATAGTGATAGCGCCACCTAGTGGCAACAGGAAGTAAGTGCTGCGTGGCGATTTTGAACTGATTTACGTGAGATTTTCATGTCGTTGTCCGCACGTGGTCCGCACGTGTTACGACGGCACGTGACGCGGCCGCAGCACGCCCCGAGTTGCGTGGAGTGTGAGGTCCCGTCCATCGCTGCTTGCAGCTTTAATTATTATTATTTTTCTGGCCCGTCGACCGCATATTTGTCCCCCACCTAGAGCCGGAGGATCTGTCCTAGGTTTCTGCCTTTTAACAGGCAGTGTTTCCTTGCCCTTGTCGCCAAGGTCTTGCTCATGGTGGTACTGTTGGGTCTCTGTAATTAATGTTAAAGAGTTCGGTCTAGACCTGCTCTATTTGAAAAGTGTCCTGAGATAACTTCTGTTATGAATTGGCGCTATACAAATAAAATTGAATTGAATTGAATTAAATTGAATATACATATATATTCATATCAGGAGTCTGACGTCGCTGTTTTACACACTCTATATATATCAATATATAATATATGTCAATGTATATTATATATTGATATATATTATACATTGATATCAATATATAATATAGATATATAATAATGATTAATTAATTCATCAATAAATGTTTACACATGTTGTGCACTGATCAATAACAGTGTCACACTGTCAGTTATTATATGAAATATTACAAAATAATAATTAAAAAAAATAAACAAATAATGATACATACAATTTGAATGTATTAATACTAAATAAAATGAATAATAATTCATAAAATACAAATCAATCATTAATATTAAACTAATGCACAATAACTAAAATAAACAATAAACAGGACTGATTCCTGATCAGGTTGATTGACGAGGGTCTGACCGTAGAGTCCAGCAGCCAGTCTGTGGTAGTCCACTGCGGCTGTGAACTGGCCCCCAGAGTTCAGAGCGGCTCCCAGGTTGTGCAGCACTGCAGCCAGCAGGGGGGGCTGCTGAGCCACGGGGCCCAGAGCCCGCTGGAAACACTGGACCGCCTCCTGAAAACACCTGAGCCGGCAGTAAGACACGCCCACCGACAGGTACAGCTCACCTGGACCAGATCAACACACAATCAATCAATCAATCAATCAATCAATCAGTCGATCAATCTGTTGAACACTTAATACATTACCCAGAATCCTCAGGTCGGTGAGTCCATCCATCAAACTCAGGCACTCAGTTAGTGCACTGATGATGTCATCATGGCTGAACTGATCTGATTGGATCATGTGACTTCCTGCTTCTTTAAAGGCGTCGGCTGCTGAATCCAACATGGCCGCTATTCGGTAACTCTCTGCAGCCCGCAGGAAACCCTGAACCGCCAGAGTCCAGTCCTGCAACACACACACACACACACACACACACACACACACACTGGTTTAGGTTCTGTCCCGGGTTCAGGTTCACACAGGTCCACATTCAGGTCCCGGGTCTGACCTGCAGTCTGCTGTAGCAGCGGCCCATCTCCATGCAGGCGTCCCCCTCGCTGCCTCCGTCCCCCTGCGACCTGTACAGCTGTGCGGCTTGCAGGAAGAAGGCGGCGGCCTCTCGGTCCTGCCCCAGTGCATTGTGGGCCAGGGCCAGGTTGAACTGGAGGTCTGGGAGCCGGTCTGCCTTTGGACCAGGCTGAGCCTGACGCAGGAGGTCGAGACCTTTCTTAGGTTGTCCCGCCTCCACGTAGGCGGCACCCAGGTTAAAGGAACAGGCCCGCAGGACCCGAGAGTCCTGCAGCTGAGGAGCAGAGCATGATGGGAAATCAGCAACAGTTTAATCACCTGTTAGCGACCTCTGACCCGGACAGTCTCACCTGTTAGAGACCTCTGACCCGGACAGTCTCACCTGTTAGCGACCTCTGACCCGGGCAGTCTCACCTGTTAGCGACCTCTGACCCGGACAGTCTCACCTGTTAGAGACCTCTGACCCGGACAGTCTCTCCTGTTAGAGACCTCTGACCCGGACAGTCTCACCTGTTAGCGACCTCTGACCCAGACAGTCTCACCTGTTAGAGACCTCTGACCCGGGCAGTCTCACCTGTTAGAGACCTCTGACCCGGGCAGTCTCACCTGTTAGAGACCTCTGACCCGGGAAGTCTCTCCTGTTAGAGACCTCTGACCCGGACAGTCTCACCTGTTAGAGACCTCTGACCCGGACAGTCTCACCTGTTAGAGACCTCTGACCCGGGCAGTCTCACCTGTTAGCGACCTCTGACCCGGGCAGTCTCACCTGTTAGCGACCTCTGACCCGGACAGTCTCACCTGTTAGAGACCTCTGACCCGGACAGTCTCTCCTGTTAGAGACCTCTGACCCGGACAGTCTCACCTGTTAGCGACCTCTGACCCAGACAGTCTCACCTGTTAGAGACCTCTGACCCGGGCAGTCTCACCTGTTAGAGACCTCTGACCCGGGCAGTCTCACCTGTTAGAGACCTCTGACCCGGGCAGTCTCTCCTGTTAGAGACCTCTGACCCGGACAGTCTCACCTGTTAGCGACCTCTGACCCGGACAGTCTCACCTGTTAGAGACCTCTGACCCGGGAAGTCTCACCTGTTAGAGACCTCTGACCCGGACAGTCTCACCTGTTAGCGACCTCTGACCCGGACAGTCTCACCTGTTAGAGACCTCTGACCCGGGCAGTCTCACCTGTTAGAGACCTCTGACCCGGACAGTCTCACCTGTTAGAGACCTCTGACCCGGGCAGTCTCACCTGTTAGAGACCTCTGACCCGGACAGTCTCACCTGTTAGAGACCTCTGACCCGGGCAGTCTCACCTGTTAGAGACCTCTGACCCGGACAGTCTCACCTGTTAGCGACCTCTGACCCGGGAAGTCTCACCTGTTAGAGACCTCTGACCCGGGCAGTCTCACCTGTTAGCGACCTCTGACCCGGGCAGTCTCACCTGTTAGAGACCTCTGACCCGGGCAGTCTCACCTGTTAGAGACCTCTGACCCGGGCAGTCTCACCTGTTAGAGACCTCTGACCCGGACAGTCTCACCTGTTAGAGACCTCTGACCCGGGAAGTCTCACCTGTTAGAGACCTCTGACCCGGGAAGTCTCACCTGTTAGAGACCTCTGACCCGGGCAGTCTCACCTGTTAGCGACCTCTGACCCGGGAAGTCTCACCTGTTAGAGACCTCTGACCCGGGCAGTCTCACCTGTTAGCGACCTCTGACCTGGGCAGTCTCACCTGTCCTGCAGTCTTCAGCGCGGTGTTGAAGCAGCTCACTGCGTCCCCTGTCCGTCCCTCCTGCAGAGCTCTGTGACCAGCAGACGTTAACTCTTCAATGTCCACTGCCTGAACGTCCTTCCTCCTCCTCCTCCTCCTCACCGTCACCTCCTCCTCACCTGGAGGAGATGCATCAGACGCCATGTTGGGCCTGCAGGAGGAGAACTCACCTGGACTGCAGAGACACACAGAGACATCAAACATCATCAGGAGACCATGTGATGTGAACAGCTGCTGTTTTAAATGTTTTTATTTCTCTGTCGAGGAACTGATCGATTAATGTTCAAACAAGATCAATACTTTTACTTTTTGTTGCATAAAGTTAGATTATTATTATTATTATTAACATTAATAAACACCTTCTGCTGTGAACGTTACCTTTTATTATATTTTAATATCAGTTCTAACAGTGCTAACAGTGCTAACAGTTCTAACAGTGCTAACAGTGCTAACAGTGCTAACAGTTCTAACAGTGCTAACAGTGCTAACAGCGCTAACAGTGCTAACAGTGCTAACAGCTCTAACAGCGCTAACAGTGCTAACAGTGCTAACAGTTCTAACAGTGCTACAAGTGCTAACAGTGCTAACAGTGCTAACAGTTCTAACAGCGCTAACAGCGCTAACAGTGCTAACAGTGCTAACAGCGCTAACAGTTCTAACAGTGCTAACAGTGCTAACAGTTCTAACAGTGCTAACAGTTCTAACAGTGCTAACAGTGCTAACTAACAGTGCTAACAGTGCTAACAGTTCTAACAGTGCTAACAGTGCTAACAGTTCTAACAGTGCTAACAGTGCTAACAGTGCTAACAGTTCTAACAGTGCTAACAGTGCTAACAGTGCTAACAGCTCTAACAGTGCTAACAGTTCTAACAGTGCTAACAGTGCTAACAGTTCTAACAGTGCTAACAGTGCTAACAGTTCTAACAGTTCTAACAGTGCTAACAGTGCTAACAGTTGTAACAGTGCTAACAGTTCTAACAGTGCTAACAGTGCTAACAGTGCTAACAGTGCTAACAGTGCTAACAGTTACATTCTAACAGTGCTAACAGTGCTAACAGTGCTAACAGCTCTAACAGTGCTAACAGTGCTTAACAGTTCTAACAGTGCTAACAGTGCTAACAGTTCTAACAGTTCTAACAGTGCTAACAGTGCTAACAGTGCTAACAGTTCTAACAGTGCTACAAGTGCTAACAGTGCTAACAGTGCTAACAGTTCTAACAGCGCTAACAGTTCTAACAGTGCTAACAGCTCTAACAGTGCTAACAGTGCTAACAGTGCTAACAGTGCTAACAGTTCTAACAGTGCTAACAGTGCTAACAGTTCTAACAGTTCTAACAGTGCTAACAGTTCTAACAGTTCTAACAGTGCTAACAGTGCTAACAGTTCTAACAGCGCTAACAGCTCTAACAGTGCTAACAGCGCTAACAGTTCTAACAGTGCTAACAGCTCTAACAGCGCTAACAGTGCTAACAGTTCTAACAGTGCTAACAGTGCTAACAGTGCTAACAGTTCTAACAGTGCTAACAGTTCTAACAGTGCTAACAGTTCTAACAGTGCTAACAGTGCTAACAGTTCTAACAGTTCTAACAGTGCTAACAGTTCTAACAGTGCTAACAGTGCTAACAGTGCTAACAGTTCTAACAGTGCTAACAGTTCTAACAGTGCTAACAGTTCTAACAGTTCTAACAGTGCTAACAGTGCTAACAGTTCTAACAGTTCTAACAGTGCTAACAGTTCTAACAGTGCTAACAGTGCTAACTGTTAGTGCTAGCACTGTTAGCACTAACAGTGCTAACAGTTCTAACAGTGCTAACAGTGCTAACAGTTCTAACAGTTCTAACAGTTCTAACAGTTCTAACAGTGCTAACAGTTCTAACAGTGCTAACAGTTCTAACAGTGCTAACAGTGCTAACAGTGCTAACAGTGCTAACAGTTCTAACAGTTCTAACAGTTCTAACAGTGCTAACAGTCTAACAGTGCTAACAGTTCTAACAGTTCTAACAGTGCTAACAGTGCTAACAGTGCTAACAGTGCTAACAGTTCTAACAGTGCTAACAGTTCTAACAGTTCTAACAGTGCTAACAGTTCTAACAGTGCTAACAGTGCTAACAGTTGTAACAGTGTCTAACAGTGCTAACAGTTCTAACAGTTCTAACAGTGCTAACAGTGCTAACAGTTCTAACAGTGCTAACAGTGCTAACAGTTCTAACAGTTCTAACAGTGCTAACAGTGCTAACAGTTCTAACAGTGCTAACAGTGCTAACAGTGCCTAACAGCGCTAACAGTTCTAACAGCGCTAACAGTTCTAACAGCGCTAACAGTGCTAACAGCTCTAACAGTGCTAACAGTTCTAACAGTGCTAACAGTTCTAACAGTTCTAACAGTGCTAACAGTGCTAACAGTTCTAACAGTTCTAACAGTGCTAACAGTGCTAACAGTGCTAACAGTGCTGTAACAGTGCTAACAGTTCTAACAGTTCTAACAGTGCTAACAGTGCTAACAGTTCTAACAGTTCTAACAGTGCTAACAGTGCTAACAGTTCTAACAGTGCTAACAGTGCTAACAGCTCTAACAGTGCTAACAGTGCTAACAGTGCTAACCTTTAGCTCAGGTGCAGATCGTCACACTGAGCCGATAAATGTTCACAGATCAATAATCAATATCTGCTCTGAGCTAAGATCAATATCTTTCAATGTTTATTGAAGCAGTTAACGATAGCAGCTAGCAGCTAACAGCTAACGGCTAACAGCTAACTGCTGACTGGAGTTGACTTGGTTGCTACGGCAACAACTGAGCAACCACAGGAAGAGAAATGCTGCCAGCAATTATAAGATGTATTTATAAGATAAATATAATATTTATATATATATGAAGAACATAAATAAACCATTAATAATATATAACATAAAGTAAACAAGTTATTTTAAATATAAATGTTTATTTTAACGGCAGGAAAATACATGGACCACAATCCATTGCTGCAACGCTCCAGCCAATGGGAGGAGCGGCTGCTCGTCCGTTCGGCCAATCAGAGAGCGGCGGGAGCTTTCAAACTTCAGCCCGGAAGCAGCTACGAGCAGCGGGCGGGTTGTACCGGAGAGAGAACCGTGTTTGAGACGATTTAACGGCCTGAACTTAACGGGAAAGATTATAAAGTTTTAGTTTTAGTCACCGAGAGGACCAATAAAGAGTGAATTAACCCGCAGGAGGACCAATAAACAGTGAATTAACCCAACATCAGTAAACATGGCGGATTCATGTGGACGCTGTAAGTTCCAAAATAATGTTTGTATGTCTGTTTATTATGTTTGTATGTCTGTTTATTATGTTTACTGTCTGTTTATTATGTTTGTATGTCTGTTTATTATGTTTGTATGTCTGTTTATTATGTTTACTGTCTGTTTATTATGTTTACTGTCTGTTTATTATGTTTGTATGTCTGTTTATTATGTTTACTGTCTGTTTATTATGTTTGTATGTCTGTTTATTATGTTTACTGTCTGTTTATTATGTTTACTGTCTGTTTATTATGTTTGTATGTCTGTTTATTATGTTTACTGTCTGTTTATTATGTTTACTGTCTGTTTATTATGTTTGTATGTCTGTTTATTATGTTTGTATGTCTGTTTATTATGTTTACTGTCTGTTTATTATGTTTACTGTCTGTTTATTATGTTTACTGTCTGTTTATTATGTTTGTATGTCTGTTTATTATGTTTACTGTCTGTTTATTATGTTTACTGTCTGTTTATTATGTTTGTATGTCTGTTTATTATGTTTACTGTCTGTTTATTATGTTTGTATGTCTGTTTATTATGTTTACTGTCTTTTTATTATGTTTGTATGTCTGTTTATTATGTTTGTATGTCTGTTTATTATGTTTACTGTCTGTTTATTATGTTTACTGTCTTTTTATTATGTTTGTATGTCTGTTTATTATGTTTGTATGTCTGTTTATTATGTTTGTATGTCTGTTTATTATGTTTACTGTCTGTTTATTATGTTTGTATGTCTGTTTATTATGTTTACTGTCTGTTTATTATGTTTACTGTCTGTTTATTATGTTTGTATGTCTGTTTATTATGTTTACTGTCTGTTTATTATGTTTACTGTCTGTTTATTATGTTTGTATGTCTGTTTATTATGTTTACTGTCTGTTTATTATGTTTGTATGTCTGTTTATTATGTTTACTGTCTTTTTATTATGTTTGTATGTCTGTTTATTATGTTTACTGTCTGTTTATTATGTTTACTGTCTGTTTATTATGTTTGCTGTCTGTTTATTATGTTTACTGTCTGTTTATTATGTTTACTGTCTGTTTATTATGTTTGCTGTCTGTTTATTATGTTTGTATGTCTGTTTATTATGTTTGTATGTCTGTTTATTATGTTTACTGTCTGTTTATTATGTTTACTGTCTGTTTATTATGTTTGTATGTCTGTTTATTATGTTTACTGTCTGTTTATTATGTTCGTATGTCTGTTTATTATGTTTACTGTCTGTTTATTATGTTTGTATGTCTGTTTATTATGTTTACTGTCTGTTTATTATGTTTACTGTCTGTTTATTATGTTTGTATGTCTGTTTATTATGTTTGTATGTCTGTTTATTATGTTTACTGTCTGTTTATTATGTTTACTGTCTGTTTATTATGTTTGTATGTCTGTTTATCATGTTTGTATGTCTGTTTATTATGTTTGTATGTCTGTTTATTATGTTTAATGTCTGTTTATTATGTTTACTGTCTGTTTATTATGTTTGTATGTCTGTTTATTATGTTTGTATGTCTGGTCATTATGTTTGTATGTCTGTTTATTATGTTTGTATGTCTGGTCATTATGTTTGTATGTCTGTTTATTATGTTTGTATGTCTGTTTATTATGTTTACTGTCTGTTTATTATGTTCGTATGTCTGTTTATTATGTTTACTGTCTGTTTATTATGTTTGTATGTCTGTTTATTATGTTTACTGTCTGTTTATTATGTTTACTGTCTGTTTATTATGTTTGTATGTCTGTTTATTATGTTTGTATGTCTGTTTATTATGTTTGTATGTCTGTTTATTATGTTTACTGTCTGTTTATTATGTTTACTGTCTGTTTATTATGTTTGTATGTCTGTTTATTATGTTTGTATGTCTGTTTATTATGTTTGTATGTCTGTTTATTATGTTTGTATGTCTGTTTATTATGTTTGTATGTCTGGTCATTATGTTTGTATGTCTGTTTATTATGTTTACTGTCTGTTTATTATGTTTAATGTCTGTTTATTATGTTTACTGTCTGTTTATATGTTTGTATGTCTGTTTATTATGTTACTGTCTATTTATTATGTTTGTATGTCTGGTCATTATGTTTG
>NW_026136702.1:27927842-27972842 GCF_905237075.1 Dicentrarchus labrax | reverse complement strand
GTCCGTCCCAGTGTCCGCTGAGCCTGTCCCAGTGTCCATCCCAGTGTCCGCTGAGCCTGTCCCAGTGTCCGTCCCAGTGTCCGTCCCAGTGTCTGTCCCAGTGTCCGCTGAGCCCGTCCCAGTGTCCGCTGAGCCTGTCCCAGTGTCCATCCCAGTGTCCGCTGAGCCTGTCCCAGTGTCCATCCCAGTGTCCGCTGGGTCCGTCCCAGTGTCCGCTGAGCCTGTCCCAGAGTCCATCCCAGTGTCTGTCCCAGTGTCTGTCCCAGTGTCCGTCCCAGTGTCCGTCCCAGTGTCCGCTGAGCCTGTTCACTCTTTCATTCTGTGTGAAATAATCAGCAGATGAATTATTATGAATCATTAGTTAATTAATCAGTAACACAGTAGTTATATCAGAGAATTAATCAATATGACCTATCTGATCCTTAATCAATAACTGTGTGTGTGTGTGTGTGTGTGTGTGTGTGTGTGTGTGTGTGTGTGTGTGTGTGTTCAGTGCACGCTGCGGTGCAGAGTGTTAATGCGTCACTGCGTCTCAACGACCCCCGACACACTGTCAGCTGTCTGATGACCTCTAACCTCCAGCTGCCTGAAGTGTTTCCATTTGCTGCGACTCTGTATCACAGAGAGCTGCAGCTGCTGCAGAGGCAAACGCCGCAGGTACACCTGGGCATACACCTGAGCATACACCTGGGCATACACCTGGGCATACACCTGAGCATACACCTGGGCATACACCTGGGCATACACCTGGGCATACACCTGGGCATACACCTGGGCATACACCTGGGCATACACCTGGGCATACACCTGGGCATACACCTGGGCATACACCTGGGCATACACCTGAGCATACACCTGGGCATACACCTGAGTCCTCCCTCTGCTGGTAGTGTGACTGTTTCCTGTCTGTCTCCACCAGGGAGAGCTGCAGCAGGAGGAGCTGTTTGTTGCCGTGGAGATGCTGTCAGCTGTCGCTCTCATCAATCAGGCGATAGAGGCGGGACGTCGGCAACAGTTCAGCTCCTCATTGGTCAGTCCGTCTGCAGGGCTCTCTGATGTCGACCACACCTTGCTGGACAGGTAAGACACTTTATGCCTGTCTGTCAGCCTACCTGTCGCACTGATGTGGTCTGAGTTGGTACTGATGTTTGTGTATCTGCTAATGTGAGTGTTTACAGATCCATCCAAACCCTGCTCCCAGAACCAACCGGGGCCGGTCCGGTCATGGTGATGATCTTTATAATAATGATGTCATCGTGTCCTCAGGTACTTTCAGTGTCTGGTTGGTGTGAAGCAGCAGGTGGGAAAAGATCTGCTGACCTGGAATCAGCTGCAGGAAGGAATCAACTCTGTGAACAACTCCGTGCAGGACGAACACCAACGTATGACACGCACACACACACACGCACACACACACACACACACACACACACACACTGTGAGGGTCTTTGTGCTCAGCTAGGCTAACAGTTTGTCTTGTATTAGAAACACTGACTGTATGTAAAATTGGACGACATCATCCTCTGGTGGCTGGTTGCAGTGTAGCTGATAAACTCCGCCCCCCAGGGATCCACTCATTAGGATTCAATTCTGTGACCTCACTGTGTGACTAGAGGTGGGCGATATATAATATCGTCATTCCATTATCGAGTATTGAATTACTTCGCCAAAAACATTGAAACGCCCGTGGAAACTCCTCACATCCATTAATACACGGTGCAGCAGCGCTCTACAGCATGGCAGGATTCAGTCACATGACTAGTGGGCCTACGTGATCACATGAGGTGATCACGTGACCTCTCGCTAGCATCCTCCTTGTAACAGTTTAGCAGCGCGTTGTGATGATAGAGAGAAAATGCAAACACCTCCAGTCCCTGAAGCTACCGGTACTTCAGATGATTCAGTGCCGAGGCGTGGGTCGACCTCTCTGGCATGGAAATGGTTTAGTTTCAAAAAGCGCAGCGCTCAGAGCGCTTCCAGTTGAAATCTGTTCAACCTTTGACCCCGCTGGGCGCTCGGACAATGAATCTGTTCAACCTTTGACCCCGCTGGGCGCTCGGACAATGAATCTGTTCAACCTTTGACCCCGCTGGGCGCTCGGACAATGAATCTGTTCAACCTTTGACCCCGCTGGGCGCTCGGACAATGAATCTGTTCAACCTTTGACCCCGCTGGGCGCTCGGACAATGAATCCCAACCTTGACCCCCGAAGTCGTTCAACCTTGACCCCCGCGGACAATAATCGTTCAACCTGACCCCGGGCCGGACAATGAATCGTCACTTTGACCCTGGGCGCGATGAGTTCTGGAGCTCTCAGCGATAAAAAACGCGTTTGGTGGACACAAACCCGAACTCAGACAATTCCAATCACATTTAAAGATATCGACTGATTATCGTTATCACCAAAATCCCAAAAAACATCGAGATATTATTTTTTGCCCATATAGCTCACCCCTATTTGTGACCTCACTGTGTGACCTCTGACCTTCAGAGCTGCTGTGTGTGGGTCAGATTAACGAGGCTGTGATCAGAAGAGACTCTCAGCAGCTGCTGTCTGCTCTGCTGCTGCCCTCCTGTGGACTGGAAGAGGTCTTACCTGCCAACACCTGCAGATACCTGACCCTGCTGACCAGAGCCAGGCAGCACAAAGCTCAGGTAACCACACACACACACACACACACACACACACACACACACACACACACACACAAAACACACACACACACACACACACACACACGTACACACACACACACACACACACACACACACACACACACACACACACAGGTAAACACACACACAGGTAAACACACACACACACACACACACAGGTAAAAACACACACACACACACACACACAGGTAAACACACACAGGTAAACACACACAGGTAAACACACACACACACACACAGGTAAACACACACACACACACACACACAGGTAAACACACACAGGTAAACACACACACACACACACACACACACAGGTAAACACACACACACACACACACACACACACACACACACAACGGTAAACACACACACACACACACACACACACACACACACAGGTAAACACACACACACACACACACACACACACACACACAGGTAAACACACACACACACACACAGGTAAACACACACAGTGGGGTATTGCACAAAAGTAGGATAAAGAAATCCATGATAATTGAGCATCGGTTGCACGTTTGCGGAGCCAGGATTAAAAGGTGCGGCTATGTTAAGCCAGGTGTAGATAGTCGGGATAAGTGCGTGTTCACGGCATACTGAACTAGACCTCGCGATCGCTCACAGAATCACCGATGGGAACATGGATAAGAGTCGCTGAACAACAGCTCCTGATGGAGTTCTATGAAGAGGTGGAAGATAGAAGAAAAAAAGGCAATACCAATGCCATAATGAAAGAAAGAGAGAAAGCCTGGCAGACAATAGCGGACCGGCTTAATGCTTAAGTAGTCCAAAACTGTACAATGAATAAACAGTGCTCCACTGGAACTGTCATCATTAGGCTCCAATTAAAGGACTAAAGGAGTTACTTTAAGTCCACTAATCAACTGTTGTACACTTTGCTTTAAATGTGGCAAGTAGAGGTTCATGTTACTTAAATGTAGAGTATGATTAAGTGCAAACAATTATCCACAATGTGTCATTTAATCTATTTTTATCTATTTTATCTTTCTATCTTTCATAAAGAACAAACTTGTCTGGCCATAAAAGGACCTGGAAGCAAGTTACATTAAAAATGTTAAAAAAGTTAAATACAAGAACATTCTGCAGGCTGGTCAGTGACTCTAAAGTAGATAACAGTGAATAAATGAGGTGAATAGATTAGGTGTCTGCTGACATGTTGAATGTCTGTATGATTGTAGCAGTTTAAAAAAAGCCCATAGAACTGGCACAGGGGGCGGCCCACCAAGCCAGGATATGTGCTGCCAATGGTTCCTTTATTGAGGTTCTCTGCATCCCCAACAGAATAAAGGAAGCTCCCACTTGCAAAACATCTCACTGTAACACAGACCATCTGTGGTACAGTGCGAGCATGGCTTCCTGCTGTCTGGTGCTGTATTTTTGGACCCAGCAGCCTACATAAATATCTTAGTCCATCACCTGAGAATCTGTATCTCTCAATGAGATAATCCTCTCCAACGGCCAATGGGTCTGACCTGTCCCAGAAGACTCTTTCATGACTAAATGCTCGTCTGAGGATTAGGGCTTCCTCATCCAGCACATCCTCCAAGAAAGGGCAAGCCATTATGAAGAGGGAACAGGAGAGGGAGAGAGAGAGAGAGAGAGAGAGAGAGAATAATAATAAACACTATGTACTAGCTGGATAGTCGAGCGGTTAGAGACGCAGACTACCACACTGGAGCAGACAACCTTGAGGGACAAGCCCCTACATGGCACGTACCACCACCAAACTGAAGAAGTGGCTGATATGGAGAAGACCTACCAATGGCTGGAAAAGGCTGGACTCAGAGACAGCACAGAGGCACTGATCATGGCAGCACAAGAACAGGCCCTAGGTACAAGAGCCATAGAGGCCAAGATCTACAAGAGTAGATCTGACCCAAGGTGCAGACTATGCAAAGATGCCCCTGAGACAGTCCAGCACATAGTAGCAGGGTGTAAGAGGCTAGCCGGGTCAGCGTACATGGAGAGACACAACCAAGTGGCTGGAATAGTGTACAGGAACATCTGTACCCAGTATGGAATAGAAGAACCCAAAGTAGGGGTAGTAGGAGCACTCGGGGCAGTGACCCCCAAACTGGGGGAGTGGCTCCAACAGATCCCAGGAACAACATCAGAAGCCTCAGTCCAGAAGAGCTCAGTCCTAGGAACAGCTAGATACTGCGCAGAACCCTCAAACTCCCAGGCCTCTGGTAGAGGACCCGAGCTCGAGGATGACACACAGATACCACCCCAAGAGGGAGAGAGGGAAGGTTTTATGTTTTATATATATATATATATATATATATATATATATATATATATATATATACTATATTGCCCTTGTCACAGATTTCATTGAAAACACCTTTGCAACTTCATCAGCTGTGTTTTGTAATCTCAATTACTGCAATAAAACATATTTATGCAGTTTGACAAGCAGTCTTCATTAGCATAGCAATATAACACTTGTCCTGAGTAATAATACTACCACTTGAATCAATATAAAAAGACTGTTGCAATTACAAACAGCCAACAGATTTAAATAAATGAGAAATGACAATATGTAATATTTTAATGCAGGATAATTAAAATGATGCAACATACTTAGAAAGACCATGGACATGCTGTAAAACACATTAATTCCTCACAGGATTGACGGTGGAAATACAGGTGAATCACTAGGATTAATGTTAGTCTGGCTGTTAGCCTGGTCTGGAGCAGGCTAACTGCAGAGAATAAATCACCATAGTAACTTGGCCGGGATAAGTTTAACCTGCTTTCATGCAACCACACACAGGTAAATACACACAGGTAAACACACACAGGTATACATACACAGGTAAACACACACACACAGGTAAACACACACAGGTAACCACACACACAGGTAAACACACACAGGTAACCACACACACACACACACAGGTAAATACACACAGGTAAACACACACAGGTATACATACACAGGTAAACACACACAGGTAAACACACACAGGTATACATACACAGGTAAACACACACAGGTATACATACACAGGTAAACACACACAGGTAAACACACACAGGTAACCACACACACACACACAGGTAAATACACACAGGTAAACACACACAGGTATACATACACAGGTAAACACACACAGGTAAACACACACAGGTAAACACACACAGGTATACATACACAGGTAAACACACACAGGTATACATACACAGGTAAACACACACACACACAGGTAAACACACACAGGTAAACACACACAGGTAACCACACAGGTAAACACACACACACACACAGAGGTAACCACACACACACAGGTAAATACACACAGGTAAACACACACAGGTATACATACACAGGTAAACACACACACACACACACAGGTAAACACACACAGGTATACATACACAGGTAAACACACACACACACACAGGTAAACACACACAGGTAAACACACACAGGTAACCACACACACAGGTAAACAATAACAGCTCACAACTCTGAATCTTCATCATTCGTTGCAGTATTTAGTTTTTCTCAACCTGATGTCACATGTCCTCCTCCTGTCCAATCAGGTAAGCAGAGACCCAGGAGCTGAGCTGTGGTTGGCTGATATCCAGGAAGCTGTAAGCAGAGCCAATCAGGAGAGTCAGAGAGCTCTGAAGTGTAAGACTTTATTTTATTGATTATAGAAGAGGTCAAACTGTTCAGTGTCATCACAACAAAATAATCAATCATAAAGTCATAATTATGTGGAGCTATAATCAATGTGTAATATTGATTATGTTACTTCAGTGTCGGTAGCAGCAGTGATGATGATATTGATGATGATATTGATGATGATGATGATATTGATGTTATTGATGATGATATTGATGATGATATTGATGTTATTGATGATGATATTGATGATGATATTGATGTTATTGATGATGATATTGATGATGTTCTTGATGATGATATTGATGATGATATTGATGATGTTATTGATGATGTTATTGATGATGATATTGATGATGTTATTGATGATGTTCTTTCAGTGTGTCTGTCGGTAGCAGCAGTGAATCAGGCTGTAAAGGAGAAGCGAGTGAATCAGACTATTCGTGTCCTGAGTCTACCTGAAGTCCAGCTGCAGGGGCTGGTTTCTACCTGTGCTGCAGAGTATCAGAGAGAGCTCCACAGTCTGCTCACAGACAGGATGCAGCAAGGTACCTGAGACAGACACTAGTCTGTCCTCCTGTCTCACTCTTTAGGAACTTCAATCTGCCAGCTCCTAAACTTCTTCTCTTTACTTCCTCAAACATAGAGCAGGATGTGCAGCCTTATATGGTATTATCAGGCTGTTAATTGTAAACCTGAAGTTAGGATTTGTTGAATCTGATGTCTGTTTGTGAACTCACTGAACTAATAATCTCAATATCAGCAGACTCCATTCAAAAATCACTCACTTTATATTATATATATTATATATGAATACAGTTAGATCAGGATCAGACTGACCTGAGAGTTTCAACATGGCTGCTGTGTGGTTTAAGGGTGTGCAACGTCGGCTTTGTTTGGACTATAAAGATACCGTTAATAAATTATTTAATAAATTATTTCTGAATTCCGCTAGCATTACCAACAACAGCCACCATAGCCACCTGCGCACCAGAGCCCAAACATCCTGGAAAGTGAAAGTAAACTGATGTCTCGGTCCGGAGGGCTGGCGTTCGCGGTGATTTTTGATTTTTGATCACAAACCCTCCGTGAGTTTTTCGCCGGTGACAGACGCTGTTTTTCGGGCAGAAATGTGACGAAGAGTCGGTAGGACAGACAGGAGGACAGACAGGAGGACAGACGCTTCTCCACGTACAGCTGTGGTATTTTTTTTCCTCATATAAGTTTCCAAAGACAGTTACAGTTACTACGTTACTGTTGTTTGGTCCTGTAACGTTGCTTTGTGGGACATTTCTCTTTATTAAGTTGAGTGAGAGACCTGTGCAGTTATCAGACTGTCTGACCGACACGCCCTCGCTCCGCGCCGTCAGCTTATCCGTTCACACTGTAGGCGGTTCAAAAATAATGCGTCCCTGATACTAATACGAGGATCAGGGACGGAGCAACATTTCCCCCCTCGTCGAATTGGCACTGGATCCCCGAATCTCTCTCTCTCTCTCTCTCTCTCTCTCGGATGTATGCTGGCCTATATTATAATATGTCCTAAATGTCCCTGACGTCCCACCTTCAAACACAACCTCATTTGGCCATCCATGAAAAAGCTACTTAACCTCCCACTTTTTTTTATATACGATCAATGTATAATTATTTTCTCGTTTTAAACGCGTTGAATTAAATTAATATTGAGGCTTTTTGCAGGAGACAACAGGAGTCCGTGGGTTCGAGTCCGGCTGGACGACAGCTCGTTCTACTACTTCCAGCTGAACAGACTGGAGGGCAGCTGGGACAAACCCAACGGCTTCATACACAACAGTGTGTTCCTCGACAGACAGCTAATACAGGTGAGACACCTGAATGAGAGAGACACCTGAGGGACAGGGAGAGACACCTGAATGAGAGAGACACCTGAGGGACAGGGAGAGACACCTGAATGAGAGAGACACCTGAGGGACAGGGAGAGACACCTGAATGAGAGAGACACCTGAGAGACACCTGAATGAGAGAGACACCTGAATGAGAGAGACACCTGAGGGACAGGGAGAGACACCTGAAGGAGAGGAAGAGAGAGAGAGACACCTGAGGGACAGAGAGAGAGGGTCTGAGGTCTGTTCTCCAGTTTCAGTGAGCAGATTGAAACATTTGTCTCATTGCCTGTGATTGGTCATCAGCAGTGATGTCATTGTATGATGTCACATGTGCAGGAAGTAGTCAGCAGTGTTACGGGCTCGTACACTCGCAGCGTGCTGTGGCAGAACAGTGAAGCCCTCGTCGTCCGTCTGCAGGCTGTCTGTCGAGGATTCCTGCTCAGACAGAAGCTGGAGGCTCGACGGTGTTACCTGATCATTCACACACCTGCTGTGGTCATCATCCAGGTGAGAACCTTCAAACAGGAACTGGTAGCTCACCTAGTAGAGCTGGTGCATCATGTACGAAGGCTGCTTGGCTGTGGGTTTGAATCCGACCTGTGGCCCTTTACTGCACCGTCCTTTGTCTCCTGTCCACTTCTCTTATATATTATATATATATATATATATATATAATATTATATTTAGGATATAAAAACAGAATATATATAAGTCTTTCTGTTGACTTTGTATAAAATATGTGACTGTGAGACTGTCTGTCTGTCTGTCTGTCTGTCTGTCTCAGGCTCACTGGAGGAGATTTGTCCAGCAGAGGTTGTACAGACGTCGGCTGCAGCTTCTATACATGAACTGGAGAGCTGCTGTGAAGGTATCAACCAACTCTTCATCTTCTGAAACAGCTGAATATTATTATTGATTATCAGTTATTGATCAGAGTCAATGATGAGTGTGTTCTAATAAGAAAGTTAATCTCAGTGTTAATAATGTTTGTGGAACAGATCCAGTCGTTGGTGAAGATGTGGTTGGCGAGGAGAAAATATCGAGCTCGACTGAGTTTCTTCAGACGTCACGTGAGTCTTTATGCTAAGCTAAGCTAACTATCTGACTGTCTGTACTCAGCCAATCAGAAAGCAGTATCCTACAGTAACTGTGTGTGTCCACAGGTGGGCGCTGTCATAAAGATCCAGGCCTTCTTCAGAGCCAACCGGGCCCGAGAGCAGTACAGGATGCTGGGTAATTTACTAGGTTACTGATCACTTTAACAGGAGTTCATGGTTTACTATGGTTTACCTGTCTGTCTGTCTGTCGCTCTCTCTCTCTCTCTCTCTCTCTCTCTCTCTCTCTCTCTCTCTCTCTCTCTCACCCCAACTGGTCGAGACAGACGACCACCCACCTAGAGCCGGAGGATCTGTCCTAGGTTTCTGCCTTTTAACAGGCAGTTTTTCCTTGCCCTTGTCTCCAAGGTCTTGCTCATGGTGGTACTGTTGGGTCTCTGTAAATAATGTTTTAAAGAGTTCGGTCTAGACCTGCTCTATTTGAAAAGTGTCCTGAGATAACTTCTGTTATGAATTGGCGCTATACAAATAAAATTGAATTGAATTGAATTGAACTATAAGGCATCATTAAGCCCCTCCCCTCACCTGTCTCAGTGCACTCAGCCACGCCCCCTCTGTCGGTGGTCAGGAAGTTCGTTCACCTGCTCGACCTCGGCGACAGTGACATCAAGGAGGAGGCGGAGCTTCTGCGTCAGAGAGAGGAAGTGGTGAGAAGCATCCGCTTCAACAGACAGCTGGAGGCGGACCTGGACCTGATGGACCTGAAGATCGGCCTGCTGGTCCGAAACAGAGCCACTCTACAGGTATTGATTACTCTCTACAGGTAGGGACAAAGATTCAGTCCAGAAACCTGAAGTTGTTACCTGCCCGGGTTTGTGTCTCGTTAGTGTTAACGACCCTCATTCTCTCTGTCTGTGGACAGGAAGTGGTGTCTCATTGTAAGAAACTGACAAAGAAGAACAAGGAGCAGCTGTCAGACATGATGGATGTTGAGAGGAGTAAAGGACTAAAGGCTCTGAGCAGAGAAAGGAGAGAGAGACTGGAGGCCTACCAACACCTGTTCTACCTGCTGCAGGTGAGACAACCATTTTTATTTGAATCCATCAAACATACGACACACTGATTACATAAAGGTTGTACCTGCTGTTTACTTTACGTTACTCATGCTGAATATCCCGACTCTCTTTATCTGTATCTGACTCCCTCTATCTGTATCTGACTCTCTTTATCTGTATCTGACTTCCTCTATCGCTATCTAACTCCCTCTATCTCTATCTGACTCCCTTTATCTGTATCTGACTCCCTCTATCTCTATCGACTCCCTTTATCTGTATCTGACTCCCTCTATCGCTATCTAACTCCCTCTATCTCTATCTGACTCCCTTTATCTGTATCTGACTCCCTCTATCTGTATCTCACTCCCTCTATCTGTATCTGACTCCCTCTATCTGTATCTGACTCCCTCTATCTGTATCTGACTCCCTCTATCTGTATCTGACTCCCTCTATCTGTATCTGACTCTCTTTATCTGTATCTAACTCCCTCTATCTCTATCTAACTCCCTCTATCTGTATCTGACTCTCTTTATCTGTATCTAACTCCCTCTATCTCTATCTAACTCCCTCTATCTGTATCTGACTCCCTCTATCTCTATCTGACTCCCTCTATCGCTATCTGACTCCCTCTATCTCTATCTGACTCTCTTTATCTGTATCTAACTCCCTCTATCTCTATCTAACTCCCTCTATCTGTATCTGACTCCCTCTATCTCTATCTGACTCCCTCTATCGCTATCTGACTCCCTCTATCCGACTCCCTCTGTTTGCATATTTTACCAACAGTTAGGTTTCAAATCATTTTTTGACTCACCTTTTGACCTGGGACATGACTCACTGTGAACATGGAGTTGATCCAAGATTCCAAGGTAGCAGTCCAACCTGATGATTCACACTGATTGTGATATACAGTATTTATGTCATCAGCAGCTGATAACTCTCCGGCACCAGTCAATGACGGGGAGACAAACTGTCTGTCCAACCAACCACGTACCGAACTGTGAGCACATTGTATATTAAAGCCTGTTACTGTTTCAGACTCAGCCTCTGTACCTGGCTCAGCTGATCTTCCTGATGCCTCAGAGTCGCTCCACCTCCTTCATGGAGATGTTGGTGTTCAGTCTGTTTAACTACGGCTCGGACCGCAGGGAGGCCTTCCTGCTGCTGCAGCTGTTCACTGAGGCGCTACGATATGAGATCAGGTGATACACACAGACACTGACTGTCGCCGTTAAAACTTATTCAAACTTTACCAATATTTGATTATTTTATAGACCAAACCATGATAACTCACAGCCCTACTCAACCCTGTCCTAGAGCTACCTGAGAGGATGCTCCAGAACAGGAAGTACACTGAATAGATCTTTTCATTTAAGTATTTTTAAACAACAAAAAGAAAGAAATTGCTATCATAAAAAATGTATACAAACGATTAATCAATTAATCTGCCGATCAGTTATATAGTAAATCCTATAGCCAATACATACATAAAGGATATAGGATTTATTTCTGACGAGGTCATAATAAAATAATTAAAATAACAATGATATAAAAGTAGATGTAAATGGCTGTGATGTCATCAGTAACATACCTGTCTCTGTGTGATGATGTCAGACTGAAGGTGGAGCAGCCTCAGGACGTGGTCACAGGTAACCCCACCATCATCAAGATGCTGGTGAACTTTTACCGAAATGCTCGCGGTCAGAACGCCCTGCGTGAGTCTCTGGGTCCAGCTCTGCAAGATGTCCTGCTGGACCGAACTCTGAGCATCAGGACGGACCCGGTGGACGTATACAAGACCTGGATCAACCAGACCGAGACCCAGACTGGACACAAGAGGTAGGTGTGAGCAGACAAAGTGATTCATCTGGAAGACTGAAGGTCTTAGCAACACACAGTCAGCTCTGACCCGTTAGTCTTTCCATACCTGACTCACCTGTTTGTGTCCCTGCAGCTCTCTGCCGTACGAGGTTTCACCTGCAGAGGCTCTGAGTCACCCTGAAGTCCAGAGACGCATCGACATCGCCATCATCAACCTGAAAAACCTGACAGACCGAGTCTTCAAAGCCATCACCTCAAACCTCCACAAACTACCGTAGGTCTCCACCTGTTCACCTCCAACCTCCACAAACTACTGTAGGTCTCTTACCTGTTCACCTCCAACCTCCACAAACTACTGTAGGTCTCTTACCTGTTCACCTCCAACCTCCACAAACTACCGTAGGTCTCCACCTGTTCACCTCCAACCTCCACAAACTACCGTAGGTCTCCACCTGTTCACCTCCAACCTCCACAAACTACTGTAGGTCTCTTACCTGTTCACCTCCAACCTCCACAAACTACCATAGGTCTCCACCTGTTCACCTCCAACCTCCACAAACTACCATAGGTCTCCACCTGTTCACCTCCAACCTCCACAAACTACCATAGGTCTCCACCTGTTCACCTCCAACCTCCACAAACTACTGTAGGTCTCTTACCTGTTCACCTCCAACCTCCACAAACTACCATAGGTCTCCACCTGTTCACCTCTAACCTCCACAAACTACCGTAGGTCTCCACCTGTTCACCTCTAACCTCCACAAACTACCGTAGGTCTCTTACCTGTTCACCTCCAACCTCCACAAACTACTGTAGGTCTCCACCTGTTCACCTCCAACCTCCACAAACTACCATAGGGCTCCACCTGTTCACCTCCAACCTCCACAAACTACCATAGGTCTCCACCTGTTCACCTCCAGACTCCACAAACTACCGTAGGTCTCCACCTGTTCACCTCCAACCTCCACAAACTACCATAGGTCTCCACCTGTTCACCTCCAACCTCCACAAACTACTGTAGGTCTCTTACCTGTTCACCTCCAACCTCCACAAACTACCATAGGTCTCCACCTGTTCACCTCCAACCTCCACAAACTACCATAGGTCTCTTACCTGTTCACCTCCAACCTCCACAAACTACTGTAGGTCTCTTACCTGTTCACCTCCAACCTCCACAAACTACCATAGGTCTCCACCTGTTCACCTCCAACCTCCACAAACTACCATAGGTCTCCACCTGTTCACCTCCAACCTCCACAAACTACCATAGGTCTGCACCTGTTCACCTCCAACCTCCACAAACTACTGTAGGTCTCTTACCTGTTCACCTCCAACCTCCACAAACTACCATAGGTCTCCACCTGTTCACCTCCAACCTCCACAAACTACCATAGGTCTCTTACCTGTTCACCTCCAACCTCCACAAACTACTGTAGGTCTCTTACCTGTTCACCTCCAACCTCCACAAACTACCATAGGTCTCCACCTGTTCACCTCCAACCTCCACAAACTACCATAGGTCTCCACCTGTTCACCTCCAACCTCCACAAACTACCATAGGTCTGCACCTGTTCACCTCCAACCTCCACAAACTACCATAGGTCTCCACCTGTTCATCCATGCTATATTTGTGTGTTTGCTGTAGATATGGATTACGTTACACAGCGAAGGTGCTCAGAGATGCTCTGAAGGCGAAGTTCCCTGAAGCCAGCGAGGACGAACTTTACAAGGTAACCTCCAGGATGTGGACAGAGCCTCAACCAGTCAGCTCCCAGTACCCTCCAGGATGTAGACAGCCTCAACCAGTCAGTTTTCAGTACCCTCCAGGATGTAGACAGAGCCTCAACCAGTCAGTTTTCAGTACCCTCCAGGATGTAGACAGAGCCTCAACCAGTGTCGTGTATACAGCAGAAGTGAATCAGTCTAACATACTTTGTTGTGCTGCTGTAAATGAACATATTGAACATGGTTGTTGAGGGTAAACAGGTTCATGTGAACAACTGAAGAGTGAACTGATTAATTATTGTTTCTGATGGATTAAAGCAAATGTCTGTGACCTCCTTCAGATTGTCGGTAACCTCGTCTACTATCGCTACATGAACCCGGCCATCGTGGCTCCAGATGGATTTGACGTGGTGGACCGGTCTGCCGGCTCCAGCCTGCAGCCGGAGCAGCGCCACATCCTAGGCTCCATCGCCCGCATGCTGCAGCACGCTGCCGCCAACAAACACTTCCACGGAGACGGATACCACGTCAGAGCTCTGAACCAGTACATCACACAGACTCACAACAAGTTCAGGTCAGAGGCTTCATGTGACCTCTGAGTCCTAAATGTTAAAACGTCTGTAATCACATTACTACAACGTGCACACAGAGATTGTTGTTGTTGTAACATGTTACTTGTTTTTACTCACACTGCTTTCATCAACTCCTCCTGTTCCTCTGCTCTGTGCTCGGAGGAGAGGCAGTTCTGCTAAGTACCGCAAACAAAAAGCCAATTAATGAATGTGAATACAGACGGACACATACGGACTGTCCGGGTCCTTCGGTTTAACATCTCCCCTTTACTGCCCTTCACTCTCTGATCCACCTGCAGGTTTTTATTGACCAGTCTCCGTACTGGACTCTATGTTGTCCTGGTCTGATGAGGTTCTCGCTGTTTGTGCCCGACAGGAAGTTCCTGTTGTGTGTTTGTGACGTTCCTGAACCAGAGGACAGATTCAACATGGACGAATACTCAGAGCTGCTGATTGTCAACAAACCCGTCGTCTACATCTCCGTCAGCGAGCTGCTCAACACGCACCAGGTACAGGAACCTGGACCTGGATCATACAGGGACCCCCATGTCTGCAGCTGTATATTCACTGTGTGTGTGTGTGTGTGTGTGTGTGTGTGTGTGTGTGTGTGTGTGTGTGTGTGTGTGTGTGTGTGTGTGTATGTATGTATGTAGCTGTTGTTGGAGCAGCAGGAGGTTTTGTGTCCGGACCCCTGTGACCCCCTCAGACTGCTGCTGAAGGACCTTGGACCAGTCCCCACCCTGCAGGAGCTCATTGGTATTAAGACACTGCTGCTAACAAACAAACTAGTTTCTACAATGTAACATCTGATATGTATAAGGTGGTAGAAGGCTGATTCTGGATCCAGGACTGTTAGAGACCGGACCCTGTTGTATTGTTAGAGACCGGACCCTGTTGGACTGTTAGAGACCGGACCGTGTTGGACTGTTAGAGACCGGACCGCGTTGGACTGTTAGAGACCGGACCGCGTTGGACTGTTAGAGACCGGACCGCGTTGGACTGTTAGAGACCGGACCCTGTTTGACTGTTAGAGACCGGACCCTGTTGGACTGTTAGAGACCGGACCGCGTTGGACTGTTAGAGACCGGACCCTGTTGGACTGTTAGAGACCGGACCCTGTTGGACTGTTAGAGGCCGGACCCTGTTGGACTGTTAGAGACTGGACTCTCTGAGAGACGTTACCAGTATCTTTAGGAGAGCAGTCTCAGTAGTGTGGTGGATCTAAATCCAGACGGGAACATGTGAACCGGTTTGTGTCAGTGAACCAGGACCCGTCTGCTTTGTGGTGTTCAGGAGAGTCTTCATCAGCAGATCCAGGATCAGAGTCCAGGATGGAGGTCTCTCTGACCCTCACTAACAAGTTTGACATCTTCAACGAGTCCGACGACAAACCCGACGCCAGAGGACTGCTGCTCAGGTAGCTTAGCATGTTAGCCTGTTAGCTTCACCTGCTCAGGTAGCTTAGCATGTTGGATCATTCTGCTCTTTTTTTTTTTTTTCATTTTTTCAGCACGAAGCAGCTGATCATTGATGTCATCAGGACTCAGTCAGGTGACTCTCTGAGTGACATCCTGAGAGCGTCTGCGTCACATGACCAGGTACGCACACGCACACACGCACACACACACACAGGTACAGGTGAACCACAGATGAATGTCTCTCCTCCTGCTCCACAGGAAGTGTGCCATGATTGGCTGATGCAGCGGCGAGTTCGGCAGGATGCTCGTACACCTGAGAAGATGAAGAGGAACCAGTCGCTGGTTGCCAATGGCAACCTGAGCTTAGAGGAGAAGAAGAGGAAGATCCTGAGGAGTCTTCGTCGTCTGGAGGGACTGGGAGTCCTAAAACCTCCTCAGCCTGAAAACCAAATCCTGCAGATGATTGCCAAGGTAACCAATCACACACCTCTAACCTGAAACAGGAAGTGATGTCACTACAGTCTCAAACATTGACAACATCAACACTGACTTAACCGATAATATAGTTATAACATTAATAACATTAATGATAATAATAATAATAGTAATAATGATATTAATAACATTAATAACAATAATGATAATAATAATAGTAATAAGGATATTAATAACATTAATAACAATAATAATAATAGTAATAATGATATTAATAACATTAATAACAATAATGATAATAATAATAGTAATAAGGATATTAATAACATTAATAACATTAATGATAATAATAATAGTAATAAGGATATTAATAACATTAATAACAATAATGATAATAATAATACTAGTAATAAGGATATTAATAACATTAATAACAATAATGATAATAATAATAGTAATAAGGATATTAATAACATTAATAATAATTTGGAATTATCTTTGGAATTTCCCCATTGTGGGACAAATAAAGGATTATCTTATCTTATGTTATATTAATAACATTAATAAAAACATTAATGATAATAATGATATGAATAACATTAATGAAAACATTAATGATAATAATGATATTAATAACATTAATAACAATAATGATAATAATAATAGTAATAAGGATATTAATAACATGAATGATAATAATAATAATAATAGTAATAATGATATTAATAACATTAATGATAATAATAATAATAGTAATAATAGTAATAATGATATTAATAACATTAATAACAATAATGATAATAATAATAGTAATAAGGATATTAATAACATTAATAACAATAATGATAATAATAGTAATAATGATATTAATAACATTAATAACAATAATGATAATAATAATAGTAATAAGGATATTAATAACATTAATAACAATAATGATAATAATAGTAATAATGATATTAATAACATTAATAACAATAATGATAATAATAATAGTAATAAGGATATTAATAACATTAATAACAACATTAATAATAATTTGGAATTATCTTTGGAATTTCCCCATTGTGGGACAAATAAAGGAATATCTTATCTTATGTTATATTAATAACATTAATGAAAACATTAATGATAATAATGATATGAATAACATTAATGATAACATTAATGAGAATAATGATATGAATAACATTAATGATAACATTAATGAGAATAATGACTTCATCCTGCTGAAGCTTCTTAGTAAATAAAATAAAAGTGAGACATGATGGGATGTGATATAGTGATATTAGTATAAATATATATTACTGTAAATATAAGATCAAACTATGTAAACATTTTATAATAATTTATCTATAGATGCACGATATAGATTATTTTCAGCTCATATGTTAACTGATAATTTAACCCCCCCCCAGGACATCCGTCAGCAGCGTCTGCACCGCCAGCGCCGGGGGGCGGAGCTTCAGAAACTCCATCAGACTCTCAGCAGCCTGCAGGCAAAGAGCAACTTCCACAGTGAACAGGTGGACTACTACAGACATTACATCACTTCCTGTCTGGACAACCTGACCACCAGGTACACACACACACACACACACACACACACACACGGTTTACCTTTAAATATATTTTATTATGTAAAATATATTTATCTTATAGATAATGGATAGAATAGATAAATATATAAATATATTTTATAGATAAATATATTTAAAATAGATAAATATATATATTATAATAGATTAGATTTTATAATTGATAAATATATTTTTGTTTATTGGTAACAAACATTTACATTTAAGGGACCCTTTTTAACTATATTTATGAATTATAGTTTATAACTTGTATGATTTAAAGCTCCACCCACCGCCTAACGCTGTCCAATGAGATACTGACAGCTGAAGTCCTGTGATTGGTTCTTTGTGTTTGTCCTGATAACATCTGTGATAAACAAATCAAACTGAACTCTTTGGTTGTTTATGAAGAGTGTGAACTGTTTACTCTCTCGCACACTGAGGTTAATGTTGGGATTGGTTGTGTGTTGCAGTAAATCGACCAATAAGAAGGCAGCAGAGGGCAAAGGGAAGAAGAAGCTTCCTGCTGTGAGCTATAGCGCCACCCGTCTGCAGGAGAAAGGAGTTCTGTTAGAGATTGAAGACCTGCCGACCACACAGTGAGAACATATGTGATAAACTATTGAAGCTAATGGTTTACTGTTGCTCCTCCTGTACAAAGTGAACTGAACCGTTCTGAACTGTTCCAGGTTTAAGAACGTTGTGTTTGACATCGTTCCCGGACCCGAGAAAGGAAGTTTCAACGTCAAAGCGAGATTCCTCGGCGTCGAGATGGAAGAGTTCCTGCTCAAATACCAGGTACAAAGCAGGCTAGATACTGAGCTAAACCAGGATAAATACCGAGCTAAACCAGGATAAATACCAGGATAAATACCGAGCTAAACCAGGATAAATACCAGGATAAATACCGAGCCAAACCAGGATAAATACCAGGATAAATACTGAGCTAAACCAGGCTAAATACTGAGCTAAACCAGGATAAATACCGAGCTAAACCAGGATAAATACCAGGCTAAATACCAGGCTAAATACCAGGATAAATACCGAGCTAAACCAGGCTAAATACTGAGCTAAACCAGGATAAATACCGAGCTAAACCAGGATAAATACCAGGATAAATACCGAGCTAAACCAGGATAAATACGGAGCCAAACCAGGATAAATACCAGGATAAATACGGAGCTAAACCAGGATAAATACTGAGCTAAACCAGGCTAGATACTGAGCTAAACCAGGATAAATACCGAGCTAAACCAGGATAAATACCAGGATAAATACGGAGCTAAACCAGGATAAATACGGAGCTAAACCAGGATAAATACTGAGCTAAACCAGGATAAATACCAGGATAAATACCGAGCTAAACCAGGATAAATACGGAGCTAAACCAGGCTAGATACTGAGCTAAACCAGGATAAATACCGAGCTAAACCAGGATAAATACCAGGATAAATACGGAGCTAAACCAGGCTAGATACTGAGCTAAACCAGGATAAATACCGAGCTAAACCAGGATAAATACGGAGCTAAACCAGGATAAATACCAGGATAAATACGGAGCTAAACCAGGATAAATACTGAGCTAAACCAGGCTAGATACTGAGCTAAACCAGGATAAATACCAGGATAAATACTGAGCTAAACCAGGCTAGATACTGAGCTAAACCAGGATAAATACCAGGATAAATACGGAGCTAAACCAGGATAAATACTGAGCTAAACCAGGCTAGATACTGAGCTAAACCAGGATAAATACCGAGCTAAACCAGGCTAGATACTGAGCTAAACCAGGATAAATACTAAAGGATAATAGAGCTAAACCAGGATAAATACTGAGCTAAACCAGGATAAATACCGAGCTAAACCAGGATACGAGCTAAACAGGATAAATACCGAGCTAAACCAGGATAAATACCAGGATAAATACGGAGCTAAACCAGGATAAATACGGAGCTAAACCAGGATAAATACTGAGCTAAACCAGGCTAGATACCGAGCTAAACCAGGATAAATACCAGGATAAATACGCTAAACCAGCTAGATACTGAGCTAAACCAGGATAAATACCGGAAAGCTAAACCAGGCTAGATACTGAGCTAAACCAGGATAAATACCGAGCTAAACCAGGATAAATACCAGGATAAATACGGAGCTAAACCAGGATAAATACGGAGCTAAACCAGGATAAATACCAGGATAAATACGGAGCTAAACCAGGATAAATACTGAGCTAAACCAGGCTAGATACTGAGCTAAACCAGGATAAATACCAGGATAAATACGGAGCTAAACCAGGCTAGATACTGAGCTAAACCAGGATAAATACGGAGCTAAACCAGGCTAGATACTGAGCTAAACCAGGATAAATACTGAGCTAAACCAGGATAAATACCGAGCTAAACCAGGATAAATACCGAGCTAAACCAGGATAAATACCGAGCTAAACCAGGATAAAAACCGAGCTAAACCAGGATAAAAACCGAGCTAAACCAGGCTAGATACCGAGCTAAACCAGGCTAGATACTGAGCTAAACCAGGATAAATACCGAGCTAAACCAGGATAAATACTGAGCTAAACCAGGCTAGATACCGAGCTAAACCAGGATAAATACCAGGATAAATATGGAGCTAAACCAGGATAAATACTGAGCTAAACCAGGCTAGATACCGAGCTAAACCAGGCTAGATACTGAGCTAAACCAGGATAAATACCGAGCTAAACCAGGCTAGATACTGAGCTAAACCAGGATAAATACTGAGCTAAACCAGGATAAATACCAGGATAAATACCGAGCTAAACCAGGATAAATACTGAGCTAAACCAGGATAAATACCAGGATAAATACCGAGCTAAACCAGGATAAATACTGAGCTAAACCAGGATAAATACCAGGATAAATACGGAGCTAAACCAGGATAAATACCAGGATAAATACGGAGCTAAACCAGGATAAATACCAGGATAAATACCAGGATAAATACGGAGCTAAACCAGGATAAATACCAGGATAAATACGGAGCTAAACCAGGATAAATACCAGGATAAATACAGAGCTAAACCAGGATAAATACCAGGATAAATACTGAGCTAAACCAGGATAAATACGGAGCTAAACCAGGATAAATACCAGGATAAATACAGAGCTAAACCAGGATAAATACTGAGCTTAACCAGGATAAATACCAGGATAAATACCAGGATAAATACGGAGCTAAACCAGGATAAATACCAGGATAAATACAGAGCTAAACCAGGATAAATACTGAGCTAAACCAGGATAAATACCAGGATAAATACTGAGCTAAACCAGGATAAATACCAGGATAAATACCGAGCTAAACCAGGATAAATACTGAGCTAAACCAGGATAAATACCAGGATAAATACCAGGATAAATACGGAGCTAAACCAGGATAAATACGGAGCTAAACCAGGATAAATACCAGGATAAATACGGAGCTAAACCAGGATAAATACCAGGATAAATACTGGGCTGAACCAGGATAAATACTAAGCTAAACCAGGATCAATACCGAGTTAAACCAGGCTTGATACCGAGCTAAACCAGGATAAATACGGAGCTTAACCAGGATAAATACCGAGTTAAACCAGGCTAGATACCGAGCTAAACCAGGATAAATACGGAGCTAAACCAGGATAAATACGGAGCTAAACCAGGATAAATACGGAGCTAAACCAGGATAAATACTGAGCTAACCAGGGTGTGTGTGTGTGTGTGTCCATTATTTAAATTGTGTGTGTATTATTTTGTGTGTGTTTTATTTATACTGTGTGTGTTGTAGGACCTGCTGCAGCTGCAGTATGAGGGCGTGGCAGTGATGAAGATGTTCGACAAAGCGAAGGTCAACGTCAACCTGCTCATCTTCCTCCTCAACAAGAAGTTCTTCAAGAAATGAACCAAGTAACTTTATATATCACTTTAAACTACAGAGTGAGACATCTTCCCAACACTCCTATCTCTGTTTATATATCACTTTATACTACAGAGTGATTCAGTCAGCGTATGTTGCATTGTTACATATTATTATATTACATTTTATCAAGAGAACATAATCATCATACACTCCTATCTCTCACTACAGTATACAGAGTGAGACATCTTCCTTCCACTCCTATCTCTGATTGTTTGTCTCACTACATTAGCTGTTAATCAGTGCTGATACCTGATCAATACCTGTAAATATTTTCTGTTTTTCTGTCGACATTTGGAGGGAAACTGTTGGATCCTCCAGATGAACTCTCGACATTTTAACTCTAATAAATGTGTCAAAGTCTTTTATTCTGAAACTTTTTCTTTTTGAAGAAGTAACTCTGATTATTGGTTGATTATGGGGGGAGGGGTTCAGAACCACATTGTGATGGACGACTGGTTCAGAGCATCTCCAAACCTGCAGCTCTTGTGGGGGGTTCCCGGTCTGCAGAGGTCAGTACCTATCAAAGTGGTCCAAGGAAGGAACAGAACCAGAGACAGGGTCATGGGTTTGTTTTGGAACCGTGGGCGACCAAACATGAACATTCTGCTTATATCAGTTTAAAACCTAATTGTATGAAACTTGGCCAGGATTTGTTTTTCAAACAACAAGTAAACGAACCTGTACTTGTATAGAACCTTTCTAGTCTTCCGACCACTCAAAGCGCTTTGACCCTCCTGAGACCTGAGCTTTTGTTTGGGGTGCATTTTCAATCTTTTGGCTATTTAGGATTAGTAGTAAAAACAAGCATTGTTTTTGAACAATTTGTAGTTTTCACAAAAACTTTGTCCCCATATGAGGACGCAGGGTTGGAGGTTATGCTACAGCCAGGTTCACCCTTTCACACACATTCACACACCGATGCATCAGGAGCAATTCAGGGTTCAGTATCTTGCTCAAGGATACTTCTTTTTAATAAACTATCATTGCTCCTAAAATAGTAATGCATCATAATCAATGTTATCAATTATTGACCTAGTCAAGGCTGTAATAACCTCATCCTAAATATTCCACTTTGCACCTCATTTTTGAAAATTATTCATATTTTGGGTTTTTCTCATTGAGAAAATCAGGTGCAAAAAAATATTTAAAAAAATTATATTTATGGTTGGGTCTGAAGTTGATGAAAAGATTTGATGCAGGGAAGTGAAAAGAAATATTTATTTATAACATTTGTCTGAGGGACCGTTTTGGGACCTAAGGTTAAAAAGTGAACCAGAAGAAGAAACAAAAAGAAGCAAAATGGTGGAATGTTTTTAAGATGCTGCGATCTGTATGACTAAAACTGGCAACATCCAAAGAGGTCAGAACTCATAGTATAGTATATTATAGTCACTTTACTCACTGGAACAACAGGTTGAAACCGGTGAGGTAACTGATGGAGCAGAGAAACTGTTGCCATGGAAAGCTAAATGCGTTCAGCTCATATGCAGAAAATGTCTTCTAAGTTTATTTATTTGATAGAGTTTATGTGTATAGGGTTGTATAAGGTGAAAACATACTGATTATTCTGACAGATATTACATCTGTAAGATGCTGCTTATTTCCAGCTCATTAAACACTAATGGAAACATACCTGTGATTATTATTTTAATGTTACACACTGGAGCTTTAAATGAAGGTAAAGAACAAGTTCAGTTACTCTGAGAAAGTTATATCCAGACAGTTTGTGGAAGTCTGGAATCTAGATCAATATATGATCCATGTACAGCAACTCACTGTCGTAGTCTCTTATTGATCTGAATATGTCACTAGAATGTAGCTTTATATAGAGAATATAATGTTTAATATCTTATATGAAACCTTTAATAATAAATGAGTAGGAGAGAGTCACTTAAGGATTTATTTCCACCAAACCAGAGTTGGTGATGGTTGGAAATACTAACAGAGACGCTTTCAATCAGTTTAATGACATTTTGGTGCTTTAGTGCGACATCCAGTGGTGATCTGTGAATTTCATAAAGAAAGCATTTAGCACAAACCTTCTTAAAATGTTATAAAACAGTGAAAATGTTTCCTAAATTTATAAAAATAACACATTTGGAGACAGCAGATGATGAAATACTTGATTATCAAATAATAGTTGACAACACAAAATGAAACCATCACAAACTGTTCATTCAGTCGTTCATTTTATAATATAAAATAATTACTTATTACATCAGTTAGCTGCTGGTAACTTCTAACTTTAACTAATGCTAACATAGCCTCGTACCAATTTATCCATGTGATGACTTAGCATCAAGCTAATTTAGCTTTGTGCCAACTTAGCATCGTGCTAATGTCAGTGGTTACTAAGTTCAGTTTTATTGTCACTGTTGTAAAACCGGTTGCAGTTCACAAACATTTCTCCTGATTATTGTTATAAATGTTTACATCCGCTAACTGCCAGCTCTAACTGCTGTGTAACTAACTGACTGTGTTAATGTTAGTGTGCTAATAGCTGACCCGTTCAGAGAGGTCATGTGGAGTACTGTCCACATATCTGACCTGAAACTTTATACTTTGTGTTTGATAACAATTTTAAATCTAATTTCATTCAAATAACCCAACATTATGCTGATAATAATAATAACTGATCAGTTCTATTAATATCTCTCATTAGTTGAAGTTTCACATTGATTTATTTCCGTCGTATATTCTGTCTGATTGAGGAACGTCTTCAGTTGGTTCTCAGTGTTCTTCAGGGGGCGGGGCCATGGTGGAGGGGGCCGGGTCAGACTATGGCGGTGTTGTACTCCAGAGGTTTCACTGTCTGTAAACAAGAATTAAAACAGGTAAGGTTGTTGTCCAGACTCAGTCACAAAACCTCTCACCGAGATAACACACCTCATAGCTGCTCTCTGAAGGGGGCGGGGCTTCGTATGTGTGTGCAGTCTCTGCCCTCTGTGAAGCACCTTCCTGTGATTGGTAAATGATGATTGGCTGCTGAAAAAGAAACAGCAGACAGAGGTTTGAAGCATTGACAGTTTATATAACAGACATGAAACCTGCAACAGCCAGCAGGGGGCAGCTCCACTCTGATAGTATTGAGTCTTATGGAGAAGTTGATTGATGAGCTCCTCCTCACCTACAAAGCTCTTCATGGTCAGGCCCCTTCATATCTTAAAGAGCTCATAGTACCCTATTACCCCTCTAGAACACTACGTTCTCTGAATGCTGGGCTACTTGTGGTTCCTATAGTCTCTAAAAGTAGAACAGGAGCCAGAGCCTTCAGTTACCAAGCTCCTCTCCTGTGGAACCAGCTTCCAGTTGTGGTTCTGGAGGCAGACACCCTCACCACATTCAAGAGTAGGCTTAAGACATTCCTCTTTGATAAAGCTTATAGTTAGGGCTGGATCAGGTGAGTCCTGAACCATCCCTTAGTTATGCTGCTATAGGCCTAGACTATCGGGGGATTTCCCATGGTGCACTGAGCTCCTCTCTTCCTCTCTCTTTCTGCACTCATTCATGTTCCATTAATGCATGTTACTAACTTCACTTCTTCCCCGGAGTTCTTGCGCTTTCTCGTCTTGCAGGTTCTCATGGATCCTGGTGGAGCCTCCTGCCATGGTCCTGCTAGATTGCCATTGCCAATACTGTTGTTGCTGTGCGTCTGTCTGTCTGTCTGTCTGTCTGTCTGTCTGTCTGTCTCTGTCTCTCTCTCTCTCTGTCTTTCTCTCTCTGTCTGTCTCTCTCTCTCTAACCCCAACTGGTCGAGACAGACGACCACCCACCTAGAGCCGGAGGATCTGTCCTAGGTTTCTGCCTTTTAACAGGCAGTTTTTCCTTGCCCTTGTCACCAAGTGCTTGCTCATGGTGGTACTGTTGGGTCTCTGTAAATAATGTCATAAAGAGTTCGGTCTAGACCTGCTCTATTTGAAAAGTGTCCTGAGATAACGTCTGTTATGAATTGGTGCTATACAAATAAAATTTAATTGAAATGAATTGAATTAAACAGTTTCCTGAAGAGTTTCTGGTCTCAGTCTCTAGTTTCAGTCTTCTTCCATACAGCATGATGTTCATTTAGTAACTGATGGTCCCATTTAGAGTAAAACAGACCATAAAGCAGGGTATGCTTTAGGGCGGGGCTACCTTGTGATTGACAGCTCATTCTCAGTGAGTCCGTCCAGCTCAACCAAACTCAGATCAAACTGTCAAACAGTGCTGATCAGATATGGATCCAGATTCTGTTGTTGACTATTTCTCTCCTCAAATCTGTTCACAAACACATTTTACTGTTTATCTGGAATACCAGATCCTGTCTGAGCAGGCGGGCAGCCAATAAGAGCAGCTCAACTCGCTTTACGTGACCTCTGCTGGCTGCTAAACACCAACATGGAGACGACCATGAAGCCCAACTGGAGGTTCAGAGCTCCACAGACCGATGGGGGACCACAGAGTCTCAGCTGGTCTCAATATGAATCACACTGATCTGCTGATGCTCCAGGTGGACTCACCTGATCTGTGGACTGACAGGAAGCTCTGCAGCCAAACACGGTGATGCAGATTGACACTAAAAACTCCAGGACGGAGAAACCGGCCAAAACACCTGAAACTCCCCTGCTGTGAATCTGGAAGGAAAAAGGACAAACGTCAGAACAGACTCAGGATCCTGATTTCACAGAAGGTCTGTTTTAGAATGTTGGGATGTTTCAGACATTTTTAGCAATGAAATTACAGGAGAAAGTGAAAATTACAAAAATATTATTATTTCATTCATGTTTCTTTTTTTTTAAACTTTCTTTTTATTTAAGTTTTCAGTTATTTTTTTCAACAATAAAAAAACAAGCAAACAAAACAGACAGGTTGACATAGGCCATACATTATTGCAAAATGGAGTGATCCTTCACACAGACAATGAGCTACACGTTAAAGAATATGAAGTCCACCTTTCCCAGTACTAGGGTTAGGGTTAGTTTTTCCATGCATTGTATTTCCTTAACAATGGTGATCCAGTCATTCCTTGATGGCAGCCATTTCTGTGTTATGGCCTTCTTGCTTGCAGCCAAGAGCACTTTATAAAGGTAGTTGTCGTGGGCCATAAGTCCAACTGGGATTTTACCCAAATACAGTGTAATAAAAGATAAATCAACTTTTAAACCAAAGATTGACTGAAGTTCTCCAGCATGTTCTTGCCAATATGTGTGAATATGGGGGCAGGCCCAGAATATATGAAAGTGGTCTGCCATTGTCTGTCCACATTGTCTCCAGCATTTATCCTGTCCCTGGAAACCCTGCTGTTTAGATTTCAATTTAGGAATCACAAAAAAAAAAATCTTATGTTCTTCCAACAGAATTCTCGCCAGGCTCTGGAGTTGGTGGTCTTAGCTTGACCCGCCCAAACAGTTCTCCAGTCATCCTCAGATATCTCCAGGCCAGACTCCCCCTCCTATTTCTGCTTAACCTGGAGAGTAGAATGGTTCTTGGAATTTTGTAGTCTTTTCTAAATTTGTGATATTAAATGTTTACTGTCTTTAGCCTTATATTCAATTCAATTCAATTTTATTTGTATAGCGCCAATTCATAACAGAAGTTATCTCAGGACACTTTTCAAATAGAGCAGGTCTAGACCGAACTCTTTAACATTAATTACAGAGACCCAACAGTACCACCATGAGCAAGCACTTGGCGACAAGGGCAAGGAAAAACTGCCTGTTAAAAGGCAGAAACCTAGGATAGACCCTTTGGCTCTAGGTGGGTGGTCGTCTGCCTCGTTTGGTGGTTGTAAATGGTAAATGGACCTGTACTTGTATAGCGCCTTTCTAGTCTTCCAACCACTCAAAGCGCTTTTACTCTACGTGCCACATTCACTTAGTGATGGCAAAGTCCATCGAACAGAAACTAACATTCATACACACTCACGGCATCGGGAGCAATTTGGGGTTCCATATCTTGCTCAAGGATGCTTCAACATGTGGCACCAGGAGCCAGGGATCGAACCCACAACCCTCCGATTAAGGAACGACCAGCTCTACCTCTGAACCACAGCCGCCCTGTTGTACCCCGATGCTAATCTCTTATATTTTAATAATTTCCTTTTTATAGTAACAATAGAGTCTAATGTTGAGCCTGCAGCACTATCAACAAGATTATCAATTTCGGAGGGACTAAAGTTATTATAGGATTCTGTTAAATTCAGACATGGCATTGAATTAAACACTGAAGGAATCTCCTCCTTAAATTTAGCTACAGCACTGTCAGATAGACATCTGCTGTAGGAAGTTTTGCCTAATGGCTTATAATCTAATAGTATGAATTCAAAAGTTATTAAATAATGGTCAGATAGGAAAGGATTATGTGGGAAGACTATTAAATGTTCAATATCAATGCCATATGATAAAACAAGGTCAAGAGTGTGATTAAAACAATGAGTTGGTTTATTTACACTCTGACAGAAGCCAATTGAGTCTATTAATGATATAAATGCATTACTAAGGCTGTCATTGTTAACATCCACATGAATATTAAAATCACCTACAATAATTACTTTATCTGATTTAAGGACTAAACTTGATAAAAACTCTGAGGATTCAGATATAAAATCAGAGTACGGTCCAGGAGCGCGGTACACTATAACAAATAGAACTGGCTGCAGTGTTTTCCAGTTTGGGTGAGAAAGACTAAGAACAAGGCTTTCAAATGAATTATAATTTAGTTTAGGTTTAGGGTCCATTAAAACGCTCGAATCATATATGGCTGCTACTCCACCTCCTCGGCCTGTGCCTCGAGGAATGTGAGTATTAATATGACTGGGGGGTGGATTCATTTAGGCTAACATACTCCTCGTGGGACAACCAGGTCTCAGTAAGACAAAGTAAATCAATATCATAATCTGATATTAATTCGTTCACTAAAACAGCTTTAGAGGACAGAGACCTGATATTTAACAGTCCACATTTCATTCTCTTATTTTGTGCTACTGAGGAGTTGGTTTTAATTTTTATTAGATTTTTATGTTGAACTCCTCTTGTTTTTATTTCTTTAAATAGTTTAGGTGGTCGGGGGACAGACACAGTCTCTATGGGGTTTTGGGTGGGTGACTGTTCTAAAGAAAGCGCAGAGAAGTGTGTAAGACAGCAGCTCTGCTTCCTGGTCCCAACTCTGGACTGTCAGGTTTTAGAAAATTCAGTCAATTCAGTCCTACTATTAATGTAATTGTTGCTACTGTTGTTGCTGTACACCTCTGTCTCTGTCCTTCTCTCTTTTCCACCCATTCCCTCTACCGCACTAGAAAAGATCAGTTTATTGATCTATTATATACAAAATATTTCATTGATAGATAGATAGACTTTATTAATCCCCGAAGGGAAATTGGGTAAATTACTATTATTATTATTATTATTATTGTGTTCTGTACTTTCAGCAGTGACTGACACAAAGGGCAACCATTTACTGCATACTGTTAGAAACTCAATTATCTGATAATGATCCTGATCAGCATGATCAATAATCAATACTCCAATTATTAAAGCATTAATCAAACTAAAACTATCAGACAACCTTTTCCGCCTGTAGCAGTTAGCTAGTGTTTCTGTAGTGGAGACTAAACGTTAACAATGATCCATATCAGCAGTTTGAATCCAACTAAAAGCTCCCTGCACCAAACTCCCTTTAAGAAATATCACATTTTAACAATTCCTAACGTGTTCGTAACAACACGTATCTCTGGAAACACGAGCAAAAGGCCGTCATATGTCCACAGTCTGACTGTCAATGTGGCATTAAAACTAATATCAGCAGTAAAACTATCAGATTTTCTCACCCCCAGTGCCACCAGTCGAAGCCTTCTGAGCTCATTTTTCTCAGGCGAACTTTGCGGTGCAGCAACCTGAGGCTGCGGGATCACATGGGTGACCACCAGCACGCCGCTGCCCATCGCCATTGCTACAGATGAAGATGCTGACATGTCAGAGATGAAGTGAGAGCAGCCGCTGTGATGTGCTGCTTCATAACTGAGCTCAGAGTTAATCATTGATCATTGAAATTAATCATTAAAAACAGAAATCTTCCTCCCCTGATGCACCAGGGGAGTTCCCTCTTCAGGTGTGCTGTGGACGGTCGCTGCAGGGCATTTGAGAAGGAAATTCTCCATAAAAATAAAGTTGACTTTGATCTTCATGCATCAGTTCCCTGCTTAACTTCAGGCATCTTTGTTTTATCTGACTGATCATTAACTGATTCTTAACTTTTTTTTATTGTATTTGGGGGGTTTTATTGCCTTTACTTGACACTGACAGCTGTAGATAAACAGGAAGCGGGGGAGAGGGGATGATACGCAGCAAAGGGCCACAGGTCAGATTTGAACCCTGGGCTGCTGCGGGTGAGCTATCTGGGCGGCCCGATCCTTAACTATTAACTTAAAATCAGCTTTACATCATATTTTAGTATAGTGACGACTCAGAACTCAGGACCACTGGACTGGAACTGAGACCAGCTGGTAAACAGGCTGCTGCTCCCTCTGAACCACCACAGTCCAAACAAAGGCTCCATCACTGCTGCACTGATCCACCTCCATCTGACCCTCATTGCTGAACCAGACCCGGAGATAATGGGGGCCTGAGGCAGTGCCCACCGACCTGAAGAGACCAGGACCTCGGACCGGGAGGTGCTGACTCTCATCCATTACTTGTAAATCTCTACATGGTCTCTCTGGATCACTTTGAAAATGGCCATGCCAGTTTTTCCATCGCCAAAACTAGTGTAACGTTGGAGCGTTATTTAGCCTCCCTTCCAACGTATTAGCATGACATGGTTGGCACCGACGAATATCTTAGGTCATCTAGTTTCAGTGATATCAGTCTGTTCACTGCTATGACCGGCATTGAGACCTTCAGGCCAAACATCTGTTCAGCAACCTCCACTGGCTCCCTTTCCAACAACATATCCTATATATATATTTTTTTTTTAAGTTATTTTTTTGGCCTTTTATTGCCTTTATTGATAGTGACAGCTGAAGATAGACAGGAAAGGGGGGCAGAGAGAGTGGGGATGACACGCAGCAAATGGCCACAGGTTAGATTCGAACTGGGCCCTCATTAAATTATGGATTTTTTTAATTTTATTTTTTAAAATAGCCCTATTTGTGGAAAGAAAAATTGTAATATTTGAGTTACATAACATCTTTTTATTTGTGTTCTTCCTAATTGTCCTTGAAATAGTGGTCAAGAACCCCCCCACCCCCAACACAAAAATGGTTTGGCCACTGATCGAAATTTGATGTTGTTGTTGATTTGAAGTTCAGTACGCTAAAAAAAAGTCCAATCAGCACAAGTCCGGTGCTCAGAAGAGGAAAGAAAAGAGATAGAGATTTTAAATATTTTAAAAAAGGTGGTGACGGTGAAGCTGGAACTGGTAAAGCCAACGTTTACCAGCCTTGTAACGTAACCTAACAGACCAGCTCTAATGTTAACGTCCATCAGCTTGTATAAAAGCCTGACACAACACGTTATCTCCGACAGAAATGGTTGAGTTTGGTAGCTCCGTCAGAGAGGATGAGACAGAGAGGAGAGAGATCCAGCTGCAGGCAGGTGACAGAGAGAGTGATACAGGAGGGCCCCGCTGCCCCGTAACAGAGGGACAGAGTCAGGCTACAGATGAGAGAGAGAGAGAGACAGTCACACTGGAGCGGGAGGGGCCCGCTGCCCCGTCGGAGAGTCTGAGCAGAATGGATCAGAGATCATACACTTAATTTCAGCAATCCTGTATTATGGCCAATTAGAATGATCGACTCTGATAGAGTGAACCTTGTACGTGTGATGGCGCCTTTCTCAGAGAGGGCAAAGGAATTGCCAGCAGATGCAGAGGGCAGGGAATTCCCAAACTGTCTGACATATTCCACATCCCACAATGGAAGGGAAAAAATGGGACTGGATAGTATATAACAGCTCAAAAAAGGCCTTATTTTGCCTACCATGCTTGCTGTTCTCCTTTGAAGTAGAGAAAAAGTCAACTAGTGCACTAAATTCCAGAAATTTAATTCAATTCAATTCAATTTTATTTGTATAGCGCCAATTCATAACAGAAGTTATCTCAGGACACTTTTCAAATAGAGCAGGTCTAGACCGAACTCTTTATAACATTATTTACAGAGACCCAACAGTACCACCATGAGCAAGACCTTGAAGACAAGGGCAAGGAAAAACTGCCTGTTAAAAGGCAGAAACCTAGGACAGATCCTTCGGCTCTAGGTGGGTGGTCGTCTGTCTCGACCAATTTTACAGAAAGCTTTATGAGAGATTTCCAGAACATGAAAGAAACCGTGCACACAAACATTGTTATTGGAAGGAGAGGAAGAGCAGAGGAAAAGGAGAGATCTGGGCGTGGGGGGGCCCATCTAAGATTATCTCGTCCCAGGCCCAGGCAAGACTGGCCTGCTGGTACCCCTTACTCTTACCCCTCACAACATACCATAGACCTTCTACTAGTCCACAGACCACATGTGGACTGGATGGACCAACTCGACTGACCTGTTCAATATCCCTGAAACAGCTCCAGGACCAGAAGAGAACCTGCAACGTTTCTTCTAGACATGCCGTTTGTGTGGGTATCAGGTAGTGCTGTAAAGATTCACTGATATGGGTCAGAAATCTGTTTTAAAGTTATAGATGCGACTACATCGGTACACGGACCCCTGGATGGATCTAAATGTACCACAAACCGGCCGATGGTCCGATTCTAAACTTATGAATCTGTTGACTGAAGTTTCTCCACTCTCCTGAAAGGTCAATAGGTCAATTGCAAAGGCAACAGAGTCAACAACTGAGCTCCAACTGGGCAAGGTCTAAGGTCATCACTGCAGGAAGTCTGCTGGAAAAGCAACAAACACAGTGACTGTAACTCTGAATCAAACATGATCAGACATTTGTCTTGTGTACCTTTGTACTTGTGATCCCTGGTATTTTATAAAATAAATGTTTTTGAAATTAAACAATGTCACTTTTATGTGTGTTCCACCATCTAGAGCCGCCATACGTCTGTTTCCTTATGATGCAGAAATTTCACCAGGCATGGCTTTATGGCGTCCCATCTGCGATGTCTTCAAATCCCACTGAGAGTGCTCAGAGTTCACTCTGTTTGAGTGGTTGACGTCAGAAATAAACGAGCCACGTGGCTCACAGCGGAACAACAGCTGCAACGAGCTGCGGCAGGCTTGGTGGAGCTTTAGTTCCTTCTGCAGTCCCCGAGGTCAACAGTTCTCCTGCTGTAGACAACCTAAATCCTAAACCTGAAAGGACTCCAGAGCCTACTTCATCGCTGACCAACGTTTTTAAGATTGCCACCATTACAGTCACCATTCAGTGACTTTGAACATGAAACACGTTTTTATTCCACAGTTGAATTACATTTCCTCATTTCGGTATCAAACTTTGTTAAACATTAAATCAGAAGGTTTCTGTTGACATCCAACTGTTCAGTTAGATGATCAATGAGCTGATCGGAGCTCAGTTTCATGAGTTAATGAGATTGAACTTCCTTCTACTGAAACAATTTCTCTCCAGCAAACACAGTGAATCAATGCAGTGAACCTTTCTGAATGATCTTCATCCATTAAAAATGGTGACATCTGCTGGTCAAACCTTATAATTACATCTTCCTTCAATCTGCCGATGATACTAACACTGTATCAGGAACAGGTTGTTATTCTAGCTTCTTATTCTGAAAAAGAGAGTATTCCTACTAATCTGTTTACATGTCGAATAAAAAAATTGACAAATTTGTACTGTACTAATGTTCTGAGATTGACAGTTACAACATGCTAATGGCACTGATGAATAATATCATATCAGATATCTTAATCTGAAAATGCATAAAACAGAAGATACTGTTTATCAATAAGGAACAATAATGTGAATACAGTCAGTGATATCTGAACACCTCGTTACAATGTGTAACTACACTGTGCTTAATGAGGCTCTGATTGGACCTAAAGTCATCAACCAGCACTTCCTGCAGACAGCAGGCCGACGTAATAACTTCATATTGTGTCTTTTTTCATGACCAAAATATAACGAATGTAAAGCTTTAGAGAAAATAACTGAGGAGAAAACACAGGATGAACAAACAAAATGTCTCCGTTTGGCTCTCCATCTTGGTTTTAGTGATAATAATCACCTTGAAATTAATTTCATACATTAACAAACACTTATTGTCGCTATCTCTAGCTAGGTTGTGGTTATTTTTGCCATCACTGTGTGAATGTGTGTGAAATGGTGAATGTGGCATGTAGTGTAAAAGCGCTTTGAGTGGTTGGAAGACTAGAAAGGCGCTATACAAGTACAGGTCCATTTACCATCTCTAGCTAGAGCGTAGCGTAGTACTGATTGTGCATGTAGAATCGTGTGATATTTGAATGGATTCTGGTTGACATGACTCATCCAGTTTAAATGTTGAACATGAAACAAATGTTTTTATTCCACAGTTTGAGTTACAATCAGAATGAAAGAAGAAAAATAGATCACAGATTCATTAGAGATGTTTCTGTCTGCTAACAAGCGTACAAAAATACTTTGATTTAGATTAAACTTCAAGTATCTACGTACAACAACATGGTCCATCCATCAGACCAGTTTAAACCAGTCTGACCCTGTTTAAACTGTCAGACTGGATTTTATCAAACACACCAGTAGAAAGACTCTGACACTCGGTACCTGTTTGACAGTTTTAGCGGAAGCTCCTCCCTCTTCTGACATGTCACAGGTGATGTCATACACCTGTCTAAATAAAAGAGGAAGAACACGTACTCTGTTGTCGCCTTTCAAAGTAAAACCAAACACAGTCGTCTGGTCAGAGCGACTCCATCAGGACGAAAACATTCAGACCTGCATTTCAGTTCTTTAAATTATCTTCATTCAACATTTCAGTCGCAGTAAAACTTTATCAACAATTCTTGGAGCCATTCAAAGACGCTTGTTTCAATAAAACTTTATAAAAACACGTTAACATCAGTGTCACATTTCTTCTCTGTGTGTCTACAGAGGTCTACATTTAGCCTAGCTTAGCACAAACACTGAAAATTATTAGCGTACCCTAGCTTAGCCTCGAAATTCACATTCCAACCTTTACAGATTCTTTATTTTTATTTTACCCTAACAAGCTAAAAACCTCTGGTGCCTGTTCACTTACAATTTTAAAGGACACTTAATATTACTTATTATGTTTCAACCTGGATTTCATTTTGATAACAGTTCAGTTTATTCAACCTCACACAAACCAGTCAGAATTTAACGGTATATCAGCAGTGAGATTATGAGACAGGTGGAAAAATAACAGAATTTCCCTGTTAAGTTCAGTCAATTGGACGACTTAAAGCTATAAACAGAGTTTAAATCTGTCAGGGTTAGGGTTAGCTCAGTCGGTAGAGCTGGCGACTGATATACGGAGTTGCTGCAGCCCGGGTTCGAATCCAACCCGCGGCCCTTTGCTGCGTATAATCCCCTCTCTCTCTGCATAAAGGCATGAAAAGGTAAAAAAAAAACAACTTTAGAATTTAAATCTGTTGCTAACTATCGACCCCCATCCCTCAGTCACATATTTTATTTCATACTCCAACTATAGCTGCTAGCTAGCTAGCTAGAATATAAACTGGTATACACATGGTTAGCAAACAGAAGGGCATCAGCCGGAGATTTAGTGTAGACTACTGTTAGCCACAGGCCTAACCTAACTAGCAAACAAGCTATTCAGAGAACTTTTTTTTCCCTCCTCAGTAACTTTTTTGGAGTGAAATGATGAACTTCTGTTGGCATTGTGTTAGCATTTTGGCAGTTAGCACTCCAGCTACACTAGTTCACTAACTAACCATGAGACTCGTCACTACGGCAGTCGAGACTCTAGAAACCTTCACTGTGACACTTTCTGCTATGACCAGCCCTTTAAGATTTTATATTTGTGCAAAGTTAGGCTAAGCATCCTTTGTAATGGACACAGAGATGAGGCTGGAACCCATGTTGTCCTGTTGTGTGTTGAACCAGATGAAGTGCTTCAGGGTTGACGGTACAGTACAGGCTCTATTGCACATCTTTACAGTATTTACAGTCTCAGCAGGTTTTGGCTCAACACGACTTCTTTGGAATTTCATAAACAAGAAAACCACATTACATTTAACTTCATCTCAACACAAATTAGATCAAATTAAATCTTAGCTCAGTGCTGTGAACATTGACGTTAAAGAAACATCAGGACGGACGTTCCTAACGTCCCTCTGAACTGAAAAATAAAGGTAATTCATTCAGAGACCATTTACACAAAAAATACCAGTTATTATATGGACTAGTGTAGATAATTACAGTACGTACAGCGCAGTAGGTAGTTTTAGTCAGAACAGGAGCTGATGAATTGATTCCAATAAATACATCAGCTTCATCAATGCAAAGACAACAGTTTGTTTTAGAGCCGATCTCAGGTTAATCAGTTAAACTTCAGCTGCAGCAAAAGGTTCATGTTTTCATTTGACACCGTAAGAAAAATGGACACGACCTCAGTGCAAATAGTGCATCTGTAAACATCGAACAAGTCAGATCATTCTCATACTTTCATCAGTTTGTAACTGAAGTCAATAAGTGATTGTGGAGGTTTAGAGGAAGCTTCAGCAGCGAGCTGCAGCCACAACAACTTTAAATCCGTTTCACCAAAAAACTTATTTTTATTTCTATTTCCACTGTTACCAGGAAGAGAACATATATTAAAGTCTCCATCAAGTCAGAATCAAAGTGTTTTAATCAATACGTCTCCTGTCCTCTGGTTTCGGTCCAACAGGGACAGGAAGTCCTGTTTCAGGTATTTTCAGGTGTTCTTAATGATATTTTAGAGTGTCCTGATAATCATTGAAAGTATTTGATGACTCATCCTGCACCCGGGGGCGTATTCATAGATGCCACCTACGTCACTATCAAATAGAACGCCGCCATATTGACGACCGATCTCACCCAGTATGGCCGCCCACACTGCCCATTTGAATGAGAGAGAGAGAGATCTGGAGAAAATTTCAATTTTAGGCTCCGATCCTTATTTGTTAGCCCCAGTTTTCTTTTGTCCCTTATTATCTGCCCCAGGCTTGCCCCAGTTGGCTTTCCATGATATATACGTTTATCTTGTGCATAACCCCCCCCCGTACAGTGGGGATAGCTTGAAGACTTTCAAGAGTACTGATGCTTATCAATATGCTGTGGCTGGATGGGTGAAAGACGTGAAAGTGCTGCACATAGCCGCCAAGGATTTAGATTTAATCATGGGAAATGTAAGTATTATATAAAACAAATTCAACTGTATGATTTTGGTGGTAGTTTACTCTGACTAGGTAGCGAGTTGTTGGCTAAGCAGTGTTGGGCATCTTACTTTAAAAAAGTAATTAGTTATAGTTATATACTTCAGGCAGACGTGGATAAAGTCTTTTTTCCTTGGCATAGCGTGCATGTTACATAAACATTCTTGCCTTTAACTTCAGTGAGCGAGAAGTATTGTCGGTACTTCCAGTTTGAAAACGCTACCTTTGAATTTCTCTGGCTCGTCGCCATTGTCTCTGTCTTGTGTTTATAGAAGTAGTTACCATGCAGTGAAACAGCGTGCAGTGAGACAGCGTGCAGTGAGACAGCGTGCAGTGAAACAGCGTGCAGTGAAACAGCGTGCAGTGAGACAGCGTGCAGTGAAACAGCGTGCAGTGAGACAGCGTGCAGTGAGACAGCGTGCAGTGAGACAGCGTGAGCAGGGCATCCGCCCACCCAGCCAATCATCATCACCACCCTGCCCTCTCCCGGCAGCTGATGTGTGTCTGTCAGAAAGCCTGACACCGCTGCGCTTCATTCACCACATTGTAGGAACGCAAGTAACACGCCACTTTACATTCTCAGTAACGGTAACGGCGTTGCAACGATGGGAAAAGTAATTAATTAGATTACTCCGTTAATGAAAAAATAACGCCGTTAGTAACGCTGTTATACTGAAATGCTGTTACTCCCAACACTGTAGCTAAGTGGCTGACAGCTAGCAAGCTACCACTCATCTTAGTCGTGTCACTTAGCTCACAGCTAGCTGTCATTAATCTGGATAATGTTCTTTAATGTCAGATGTGATTATATTTTATACAGTCCATGGTTTATACTCATTGAAAGAACATGAAGGGAAACGAGGCGATTGTGACTGTATGGGAACAGTTTGTGGTGGATTACTCTGATCATTGTTGATGTCAGTGCTGCTAGTGAGCACTTCAGCTTCCTGCTACAGCAGCGGTTCCCAAACTTTTTTTCCCGCACATGCTGACTCGGCTCGCGTACCCCCCCCCACCATCAGACACATAAAAACGTAACACATTCTATTGCATTCCAGGCATCATGTTTAATTAGCTGCCCTGCATGATAACAAATAACAAATCAAAATGTGCAACTGGTCTTTGAGCTCTCACACTAAAAAAAACAGTGTGGATACTGACTATGGCGCGATCGGCCCGAGTCGGTCATAAAGATAGCGGCGCAAAGCAACAGTGACATATGAGTCGAATGAATACTAATGCTGCGTCCAATCAAACGCTTTCTCTCTTCTGACGCTGCCGGAGTGTTTCTGAGGGCTGTTACAGACAATCTATGGCCTCACTGAGTACAAAGACCTACTTTATAGCTACATTAGCTCAACTTTCTAACTTTATTCAGTGATTTTGGTAAAACTGGATCAGATTTTATAGACAAAATATATTCTGGTTTTCCCTCTGATGTCCTCCGGCTGCTCAGCTTTAACTCTCTGTGATTGAGTTTTCTGAGGGTTTTCTGATGGACAGATAGCTTTAGCTAAAGTAGCTAACCGGTAATTAACTTCTTCTAACTGTATCTGCTGTTAGCGGTCGACAGAACCGGGCTCAGCAGCCTGACCGGGATCGAACACAGCCTCCAAGACTGACGGAATAATGTTACAGTACCAACGTTATTTACAGAGTTTCCTGATTGACAGATTGATCAGTAGCCAACCGCTAACTCCTGTTAGCTCGGTCAGCCGTGCAGCTAAGCTAACTGACTCAGCCAGGAGCCGAACCCGGCAAGAAAACTACCTTGATACAGGTTCCCTGATGGTCTTGGAGATTGGTTATGGCACTAGCTGCACAGCAGTGGGGGCGTGTGTGAGCTACTGGCTGCTGTAGACACCAATCAATATCTACGATAAGTTCCTCCGTACTGCCAGTTTTTACAGGAAACACAAACTGCACTCTGCTTCCTGGTTCATGGAGACTTTAACACTGTGTTAATTAATTTATCTCAGAGCTTGTTAACTGAGTCGTTTGTATATAGTTGTTTTTATTTTAAACTCATCACTGCAGCCCTCCATAGAGACCAGAACATGGATTTAAATGTGTCACAGAGTTCGTCAGTGATGATCTGATGAAGCTTCACAGTAAATCACCACCCTGAGAGTCTCTGCAGCTACCCATCATGCCTTGCTCCTGTCATCAATCCCCATTGGACTCGATGACCTTCTCAGCCAGGATCTCCTGGAAAGTGGAGAGCTGCTTCATCTGCTCCGTCTGCATCGAGTGTCTCCTCATCAGCTTCTTCTTCATCTTGAAGTCGGGGCCCCGTTTGGGCGAAGCTGGGGCCACAGGGACCAGGATCTTGTGCCCGGAGTGGATGGGGGAGGTGGGCTTGCCGTTGGCCCGGATGTCGGGAATGGGTCTCTGGGGGTTGATGTTGAGTGGAGGCAGGAAGCCAGGCCTGGTGTGGGAGATGTGGTCCAGCAGGAGGGTCCCAGAGCCCCTGCGCTCCAAGAGTCCAGGGTGACGCCTGCGCATGGTGATGGGGGACACAGAGTTGGGGATGTTCTCCAGAGACTCCCTGGAGGAGCTGGTAACCAGGGACAAGGGTGAGGCATTGTACCTCCTCCGTTCAACAGACACCCGACCAGAGTCCGGAGATCCAGGGATGGACTCTGGGCAGAGGTGGGTGTCTGACTCATAGTGCTCCATACGGGTCAGTTTGGGATGAGCCAGGGCCCGTGTTGCAACAGCCCCCGGGCCACCGGCATTCTCCTGGGACTCTGGGGCTGTGTTCCTGCGGTACAGGATCTGGTGCTGCTGCACTTTATCAGCCCAGGAGGAACCAGAGAGGGCAGCACAGTCCTCGGAGCAGGACCGGTCGATGAGTTTGGGGGAACAGGGGTCGTGGGTCTCAATGCTGTGTCGCCGTGACAACAGAGGTCTCACTGATTCTGTGATGGACAGGCCGTTGATCTCAGTGATCATCCTGCTCAGGTCGCAGCTGCCCTCCTCCTCCAGACCTCCAGCAACCCGCTCCTGAGGAACCCCACTCAGCACCGAGGGCGCCACCAGGCCCCAGGGCTCCGAGTTCAGCCTCTTCAGCAGCTTGCGTGGTGGAGGTCTCTTTTCTCCTGGAGGTCGAGCTGAAGGTAAAGGTAAAGCCGAGGTGAGTGCAAAGCTGAAGAATCCCTCCTCGTCTTTGCTCTTGTCTCCTGCTGGTGAGGAGGTGCCGATCTCAACCTCAGAAGGAGACATGCAGGCTGGAGACAGTTTGTCCACGATGCCCGGCGAGGGGGGTGAGTTGAGGTACTGCTTGGTCTTCTTGGTGCCTGACGGAGACGTGTCAGTGGTGATGATAATCACTTCCTTGCCTTTCGCCTTGCAGGCATCCAGCAGCACCTGTAGAGTGTCACGGTCTCCCCTGTTGATGGCATGGACGAGGGCGGAAGAGCCGGAGTAGTCTTTGAGGCTTGGATCGGCTCCGTTCTCCAGCAGGAGTGAGACCACCTCCTTGCCTGCCTGCTCGGCGCAGGCGTGCATCAGTGCCGTCCTCCCACTTTTGTCGGGGATGTTCGGATCGGCACCCTTCTCCAGCAGGTACCTCACCATCTTCTGCCGGGTCTGCGGGTCATCGTAACTCGCCAGGCAGGCAGCAGAGATTGGAGTCTCTCCACGCTCGTTGCCCTCGTTGATGTAAGCTCCGCCCTCCAGTAGCAGCCGGGTCAGCCTCAGCTTCCCCTGGAAGACTGCTTTGAGAAGGGCGTTCCCCTCGGTCTGTAGGGGTCCTCCATCTCCCATGATCCCTTGTCTAACCTCAGAGCCCCTGTCCACTGGAAGCTAGCTTAATGCTGACTGGCCATCTTCCACGAGAAGTCACATGAACTGCAGGAAAAACACACATGAGGTAAGTTCACCACCAGTTCACCGCCATGTTAGCAGACTGAGGATCTAAACATGGTGGTATATGATAGGCTGAGATAATGAAACAATGGGAGACTCTGGAGGTTGGTTGGCTATGTGTGCTGTTACAGTGACTGTATATACAACACTGAATTTGTTTTCAGGAGATTGTAATCTATAACTTCAGCCGTACGCGGTCGGTAGCCACGACCGAGCATCATTCTGAGCGTCGGCCAACAAACACTGAACGCTGTAAAATAACTGACAATCATATTTAGAATAACGTTACTATCTGCAATGTTCCTATATTTTATTTGGACCATTAGCTCCATGCTACTAACTAGCTTGCTGTTTACAAATCACCAACACCACGAAGCGACCGACACCAGACCCACATAGACATCAGTCCACAGGCAGCAGAGGAAGTCGCTGCGTTACAACCCGTTCACTCTCTGCTCACGCTGATTATTATAGGAACATAACAGGATTCACAGTCTGACATCTGGAAGCTTTAAGAACAGTTCTCTCACCTCGTTAGCAAATTTATACCAAAAGTAACCAATCAACCTTTGACTGTCACATGACCCTTACCTTGCAGGTCATAGTGGTCCCTGGAGAGTCCCTCAATAAAACATTTAGACCCTCAGACACGAAGATAAATCAACTGAGAGAAAACAGCCTGGTTCTCTCTTTCTCTCTCTCTCTGTCTCTCTCTCTGTCTCTCTCTCTCTCTCTCTCTGTCTGTCTCTGTCTCTCTCTCTCTGTCTCTCTCTCTCTCTCTGTCTCTCTCTCTCTCTCTCTCTCTCTCTCTCTCTCTCTCTCTCTGTCTGTCTCTGTCTCTCTCTCTCTGTCTCTCTCTCTCTCTCTGTCTGTCTCTGTCTCTCTCTCTGTCTCTCTCTCTCTCTCTCTGTCTCTCTCTCTCTGTCTGTCTCTGTCTCTCTCTCTCTCTGTCTCTCTCTCTCTCTCTCTGTCTGTCTCTGTCTCTCTCTCTCTGTCTCTCTCTCTCTGTCTCTCTGTCTCTCTCTCTCTCTCTCTCTCTCTCTCTGAGTGTAGTGGAAGAGTTGGATGAAATTGAGTGTTTTTCTCTCTTTCTATTTCTTTCTTTCGGTATATTTTCGTTGTGTTGTGTTTGTGAATGTAGTTGTGTTAGTTTAGTGTTGTTTTGGTTGGTGTTTGGTTGTTTGTTGGTTAGTTTAGTGTTTGTTTGTTGTTTGTCAGCCTCGCTCTGAGGCGCCGGTATGGCGTCCAGCAGCGTTTTCTCCAGGCTGACACGGAAGCACGGTATTAAAACCGGAGCCGGCTCTCCGTGCAGGGTGGAGGAGGTAGCACTGGCCGTGGGGGATATCATCGGGCACGGCTCTGTGAAGTCCGCTGCCCGGATGAACAGTGCGGTGGTCCTGTTCCTGGAGAAGGTGGAACAGGTGAACAGGTTGGTGGAGACGGGCATTACGGTGAATGGGATGTTTGAGCCGGTGATACCGCTGATACAGCCGGCTACAAGGGTCACTCTGTCAAATGTTCCCCCGTTCATTAGTGATGAATTCTTAATTAAAGAGCTGTCCAGACATGGAAAGGTGGTGTCACCAATAAGAAAAGTGCTGTCGGGCTGTAAGTCTCCCCTCCTGAGACATGTAGTGTCTCACCGCAGACAGCTCTTCATGTTGCTCAACAACAAAAATGAAGAATTTGATTATCGGTTCAGAGTCCGTGTGGATGATTTTGAGTACATTCTCTTTGCAACATCATCCACTGTGAAATGTTTCGGATGTGGCGAAGAGGGACATTTGATTAAGGCCTGTCCGAGCCGCGGTGCGGCGGCTGCCGCGGGCGCGGCGGCGGCGGCTGCCGCGCCCGCGCCGCCTGCTCCTGCGGGGATTCGGGCGGTACCCGCCGCTGCCGCGGCCGACCGCCGGCCCGTTCCGGCGGTGCGGCGGTCGGCCGCGGTGGCCGGTGGGGGGCCGGTGCCGCAGGGCAAGAAAAAGAAGCAGGAGCTGCAGAGAAACAGGTGGAAGAGATCCAGAGCCAGGCTGGAGGGAGCACTGAGGTGAGTAGTGAGAGGGAGGAGGTGGGAGGGAAACGGGTGAGGTGACAGGTAAGGTGGGGGTGACAGGTGGTATTTTAGATAAAGATGCAGGTGAATTGGTCGAGGATGTGGGTGAAACAGGTGTCGGTGGAGAGGCAGGTGAGGTTCCTGGTGAAGTGGGTGAGGCAGGTAAAGTAACAGGTGAACTAGAAGAGGTAGGTGAACCAGGTGAGGTGAAAGAGGCAGGTGAGGTTGTAGGTGAGTTGGGTGAGGTAGGTGAGGTTGTAGGTGAGTTGGGTGAGGTAGGTGAGGTTGTAGGTGAGTTGGGTGAGGCAGGTAAAAGAACAGGTGAGTTGTGTGAAGGATTTGAGGTCGTTGGTAAACAGTGTGAAGCAGGTAAGGCGAGAGAGGCAGGTGAGGCTGTAGGTGAGTCGTGTGAGACAGGTAAACTAGCAGGTGAGCTGAGTGAGGGGAGCACAGTAGCTGAGGCTGAAGAGATGGAGGCCTGTGAGTCTGGGTGGGGGTCTGCTCCTCTTAAACAGCGCAGTAAGAGGAGAAGCATGTTGACCGTGGAGGTGGGTGGTAAAGCCGGACGTCTGGCCGGTAAACCGAGTGCTGCAGAGAACAGAGCAGCTCTATCTGACAGCAGTGACAGTGAAGGGTGTGTGTCTGACAGCAGTGACCTGTCTCACACTCAGCAGGCTGCTGCTCAGGTGTATACTGCCAATGTACTGAAGTCTTTTTACAACAGACCAAAGGGATGAGGAAGCCAGTGTTAGAGCAGTACTTCCCTGATATGCAGGGTTTCTATAACTCAGCCAGGTATACTGTGAAACACAGAGCAGAGTCAGAGCTGACTGACCAAGAAATATTCAGACTGAAAAAACTGATTATTAAAGTCAGAAAACAACTCAGTTTTTAATGATGGTGAATGTAGGGATTTTATTCTTATTTATTTCATTGATTGTTTTTAGTCTTGTTCTTAACATCTCCATCATTATGAATGTTTTTAAAGTGGGCAGTCTGAATGTCAATGGTGCCAGAGAAATAAGAAAGAGAGCAGTAGTGTTTGAAACGGCTAAAATGAAACATATTGATGTTCTGTTTCTACAAGAAACTCACAGTGATGTTGGAAACGAGGCAGACTGGAGCAGAGAATGGGAAGGAGAACTGATTTTAAGCCATAACACCACCCTCAGTGGAGGAGTGGGCTTCCTGTTCTCCAGAGGTTTTACTCCAACCTCTCTGGAGGTCAGGCATGTTGTGGAGGGAGGTGTCTTTTAGTCAGAGCTCGTTTTGAACATTTTAATGTGGTTTTTATCAACATTTATGCTCCAAACAACGGTGCAGAGAGGAAACACTTCTTTGAAAATATGAATGATATTTTAAACAGCTGTGGCCCGGAGGATTATTTATTTGTGGGTGGGGATTTTAATTGTACTGAAAATGAGATTTTAGATCGCAACCATGCAGAGCCTCATCCAGTATCCCAGCATGCCTTGAGGCAGCTGGTCTCCTCCCATGGCCTGGTGGACGTGTGGAGAAGGATGCACACAGGCTGCAGACAGTACACATGGTCCCACGTTAGAGAAAACAGAATCTCTTTGGCCAGACTTGATCGTTTTTATGTTTTTAAGCACAGAGTCAGTGTTGTTAAAATGTGTAAGATTTTACCAGTTGGTTTTACTGATCATTCTTTGGTTTTATGTAATGTTTTTATCAGAAACATTTTACCCAAAAGTGCCTATTGGCATTTTAACTCTGTTTTAACTGTTGATAAATCTTTCAAGGAGGCTTTAAGTTATTTTTGGAATGATTTTAAACAGAAAAAAACCGAGTTTGTCAGTCTGAGGCAGTGGTGGGACCATGGAAAGGTTCAAATTAAACTTTTATGTCAGCAGCACACGCTCAATGTCACACGCGACATCACCAGATCTATCAGAGATCTGGAGACTGATATTGTGGATCTCGAGTGTACAAGTGAGTCCACAGGAA
>NW_026136702.1:27915342-27922842 GCF_905237075.1 Dicentrarchus labrax | reverse complement strand
GCATCATCTTCATCACCGTCCGTTACTGTCCGCTACCGACCCTTGCTTTCGGTTGCCGACCGTTACTGCCCGTTACCGACCGTTACTGTCCGTTGCCGACTGTTTACTGATGGAGCTGCTGCACCGACACTCTTCCTCCTCCTCTTCCTCCTCCTGTTCTTCCTCAGTCTAACTGCCCCCCCCACCACCACCGGGCTTATTAACCCGTTACTGTCTGACTGCTCAGTGAAACACTGCATATTATTATATTAATACATAATCAGTTAATAACAAACAATATAATCATTTACTTTAAATATTCTAGTATTAAATAATTTGCATTATAATTATAATTACTTTTTTTATAATTATTAACTGTATTTTTAACTACCAAAAAACTGGCAAAAAGACCTGAAAACATGACATTAATTCATTAATAACATCTGACACATGACACAGCATTAATAACAATCTACTGACACATGACACAGCATTAATAACAATCTACTGACACATGACACAGCATTAATAACATCTACTGACACATGACACAGCATTAATAACAATCTACTGACACATGACACAGCATTAATAACAATCTACTGACACATGACACAGCATTAATAACAATCTACTGACACACGACACAGCATTAATAACATCTACTGACACACGACACAGCATTAATAACAATCTACTGACACATGACACAGCATTAATAACATCTACTGACACACGACACAGCATTAATAACAATCTACTGACACATGACACAGCATTAATAACAATCTACTGACACACGACGCAGCATTAATAACATCTACTGACACATGACACAGCATTAATAACATCTACTGACACATGACACAGCATTAATAACATCTACTGACACACGACGCAGCATTAATAACAATCTACTGACACACGACGCAGCATTAATAACATCTACTGACACACGACGCAGCATTAATAACATCTACTGACACACGACGCAGCATTAATAACATCTACTGACACACGACGCAGCATTAATAACATCTACTGACACACGACGCAGCATTAATAACATCTACTGACACACGACGCAGCATTAATAGCAATCTACTGACACATGACGCAGCATTAATAACATCTACTGACACACGACGCAGCATTAATAACATCTACTGACACACGACGCAGCATTAATAACATCTACTGACACAACGCAGCATTAATAGCAATCTACTGACACACGACGCAGCATTAATAACATCTACTGACACAACGCAGCATTAATAACATCTACTGACACACGACACAGCATTAATAACATCTACTGACACAACGCAGCATTAATAACATCTACTGACACACGACACAGCATTAATAACATCTACTGACACAACGACATAACATTAATAACATCTACTGACACACACGCAGCATTAATAACATCTACTGACACACGACACAGCATTAATAACATCTACTGACACAACGCAGCATTAATAACATCTACTGACACACGACGCAGCATTAATAACATCTACTGACACACGACGCAGCATTAATAACATCTACTGACACACGACGCAGCATTAATAACAATCTACTGACACACGACGCAGCATTAATAACAATCTACTGACACACGACGCAGCATTAATAACATTAAAACTACTGACACACGACGCAGCATTAATAACATCTACTGACACACGACGCAGCATTAATAACATCTACTGACACACGACGCAGCATTAATAACATCTACTGACACACGACGCAGCATTAATAACATCTACTGACACACGACGCAGCATTAATAACAATCTACTGACACACGACGCAGCATTAATAACATCTACTGACACACGACGCAGCATTAATAACATCTACTGACACACGACGCAGCATTAATAACATCTACTGACACACGACGCAGCATTAATAACATCTACTGACACACGACACAGCATTAATAACATCTACTGACACACGACGCAGCATTAATAACAATCTACTGACACACGACACAGCATTAATAACAATCTACTGACACACGACACAGCATTAATAACATCTACTGACACACGACGCAGCTTAACAACATCTACTGACACACGACAGCATTAATAACATCTACTGACACACTAAAACATCTACTGACACACGACACAGCATTAATAACAATCTACTGACACACGACACAGCATTAATAACATCTACTGACACATGACACAGCATTAATAACAATCTACTGACACACGACACAGCATTAATAACATCTACTGACACACGACGCAGCTTTAATAACATCTACTGACACACGACACAGCATTAATAACATCTACTGACACACGACGCAGCATTAATAACATCTACTGACACACGACACAGCATTAATAACAATCTACTGACACACGACACAGCATTAATAACAATCTACTGACACACGACACAGCATTAATAACAATCTACTGACACACGACGCAGCATTAATAACATCTACTGACACACGACACAGCATTAATAACATCTACTGACACACGACGCAGCATTAATAACATCTACTGACACACGACGCAGCATTAATAACATCTACTGACACACGACGCAGCATTAATAACATCTACTGACACACGACACAGCATTAATAACATCTACTGACACACGACGCAGCATTAATAACATCTACTGACACACGACGCAGCATTAATAACATCTACTGACACACGACGCAGCATTAATAACATCTACTGACACACGACACAGCATTAATAACATCTACTGACACACACGCAGCATTAATAACAATCACGACACACACACAGCATTAATAACAATCACGACACACGACACAGCATTAATAACATCTACTGACACATGACACAGCATTAATAACAATCTACTGACACACGACACAGCATTAATAACATCTACTGACACACGACGCAGCATTAATAACATCTACTGACACACGACGCAGCATTAATAACATCTCGGGAAATACTGTCTGCAAACAGACTGTTAGCTACTGCTAACTACAGCTAGCATTCAGTCCGAAACTGATCAAAAAACCATCAATCAGTCTCTTTATTTAATTTTAAAAGGTTCACATGATAATGTCAACATGTTAATTAATTCACATTGGCACACATTCAGTCAAATGTTCCTGAGTTACAAACTACACGTGATAAACATGTGAAACCTTTATTATCTGAACATTACAATTATCATTATCATCATCATTATTATCATTATTAGCATTATTAGCATTATAAGTGCTGATGACAAAAATAAACTACTGCAGGACACACACACGCACACACACACACACACACACACACACTGACTGTTTCTATTATGGAAACACAGTTTCTATGGTAACTGATGTGCTGGATTCCTGCAGACGGTTCCCACGGCGACACTCAGCTCTGCCTCACTGACACACACACACATATTACATTCATATATAAACCTAAACTACACCTGAATCAACAAAAGAAGAAAAAAGTGTAGAAATCTTTTGTTTTAACTTCAGATTTGTTGGAATATTTATGCTGTTTGTAAGTGACTTTATTAATTATAGTTCAATAAAATGAATCACACCTGCAGCGACAGAATAACCAACTGAGACTCTGTGGTCCCCCATCGGTCTGTGGAGCTCTGAACCTCCAGTTGAGCTTTATGGTCATCTCCATGTTGGTGTTTAGCAGCCAGCAGAGGTCACGTACAGCGAGTTGAGCTGCTGTCATTGGCGGCTCTCCTGCTCACACAGGATCTGGTATTCCAGATAAACAGTAAAATGTGTTTGTGAACAGATCTGAGGAGAGAAATAGTCAACAACAGAATCTGGATCCATATCTGATCAGCACTGTTTGACAGTTTGATCTGAGTTTGGTTGAGCTGGACGGACTCACTGAGAATGAGCTGTCAATCACAAGGTAGCCCCGCCCTAAAGCATACCCTGCTTTATGGTCTGTTTTACTCTAAATGGGACCATCAGTTACTAAATGAACATCATGCTGTATGGAAGAAGACTGAAACTAGAGACTGAGACCAGAAACTCTTCAGGAAACTGTTTACTGAGCTCATAAATCAACTTCTCCATAAGACTCAATACTATCAGAGTGGAGCTGCCCCCTGCTGGCTGTTAGAGAGACTGCAGTTCTTTATATAGGGTATATATAAACTGTCAATATTGTCATTATATAAACTCAGGCTCAGACTCTGCCATAACTGTGTGACCTTCGACCTTTTAGCAGAGGGTCAAAGGTTGTGACCTTTATGCTCCCGAGTGCCTTCTCTCTCCGCTTCCCTACAGTGCCAACAGTGGGCAACACTAGCTAACATTAGTTTATAAATGGAGTCTGCTAACGGCTACAAACGACCAACACCCACCACAACACAGAGTCCAACACAGAGTCCACAACACAGAGTCCAACACAGAGTCCACAACACAGAGTCCACAACACAGAGTCCAACACAGAGTCCACACCACAGAGTCCAACACAGAGTCCAACACAGAGTCCACAACACAGAGTCCAACACAGAGTCCACAACACAGAGTCCAACACAGAGTCCAACACAGAGTCCAACACAGAGTCCAACACAGAGTCCACAACACAGAGTCCACACCACAGAGTACAACACAGAGTCCAACACAGAGTCCACAACACAGAGTCCAACACAGAGTCCACAACACAGAGTCCAACACAGAGTCCAACACAGAGTCCACAACACAGAGTCCAACACAGAGTCCACAACACAGAGTCCAACACAGAGTCCAACACAGAGTCCAACACAGAGTCCACAACACAGAGTCCACACCACAGAGTACAACACAGAGTCCAACACAGAGTCCACAACACAGAGTCCAACACAGAGTCCAACACAGAGTCCACAACACAGAGTCCACAACACAGAGTCCAACACAGAGTCCACAACACAGAGTCCAACACAGAGTCCAACACAGAGTCCACAACACAGAGTCCACAACACAGAGTCCAACACAGAGTCCAACACAGAGTCCACAACACAGAGTCCAACACAGAGTCCACAACACAGAGTCCAACACAGAGTCCAACACAGAGTCCACAACACAGAGTCCAACACAGAGTCCAACACAGAGTCCAACACAAAGTCCAGTAAGGTTATTCTAAATATGACTGTCAGATTGCCCAGGATGATGCAACAGGATGCCGATTGCAGTTCACTGAACAGCCACTGGTGGCGCTGTTAGCTGCAGTTTAATGACAGTTACATAGAGAAGCTTTAAACAATATAATGAACTAAAGATTAAGTTTGATCAGTAACTAACATAACATTTTCAGACTGATTAGTGGGTCTGATTTTATAAAATCACTTCCTGTATCTGATCTTTCACACATTCTCTTCAAACAGGAACTTTCAGTTATTCAGGATCAGATTGTTTGTAAAGTAAACTAAAGAAAAAACAATAGGTGTGATTTTGTTAAGAAGGTTTGATCCATGCTTTTATTACAGGTGCATTAGTGCGACAGGTAAAACACTTACTAATGTGCTGTTACTGTGTTCAGCTGCTCAGATCAAACAGACTACAAATGGTGGACAACAACAAACCCAAACTCCAGGATTTTACAGGAAAGTGCTTCCACCTTATTTACATGATTCAACTCTGGATCCCCACTCGTATCAGACATTAACATGGTGCTCTACAGCAGCTTCAGACCTCAGACTAGCTCCAGAGCTCCATCTACCTGTCCTGTTACAGGTAGACACAGGTACACTCAGGTAGACACAGGTAGACACAGGCAGACACAGGTACACTATGGTAGACACAGGTAGACACAGGTAGACACAGGTAGACACAGGTAGACTCAGGTAGACTCAGGTAGACTCAGGTAGACACAGGTAGACACAGTTGAATGTGTGGAACCTGACAGGAACACGAGTCCCAGCAGGAACTGGACTATCAGGACTGCAATAAAACTAAAATCCATTTGGAGCAGAAATGAGTCCCCCCCCCCCAATTCAAAGACAGACAGTATAAATAAGCTTTTTTCTGTACAGGAAGGAGGTCAATGGTCATCAGGCTGAGAGGCTCCTGGAGCTCCTGGTGACCTTGGACCATTATGATCCATCTAGTCTGAGACTGTGATCGTCATCTGTTCAACTTCTCATCGAACCTGCAGGAATACAAGAGACCAGTTTAACAAACACCAGAGGGAGATACAGTCAGTAGAACAGTGATAGTTGGAGGATCAGTGGAACTAGAACTGGGTTCTTACTGGCGTATTGCGTCTGGGATCTGCAGTCTGTCTGTGGGGATGAACTGTGACAGCTCCTGCAGACTCTGGATGAACCGAATCTTCCTGCTGAACTTCTCACTGTGGACAGAAACTCTGTGAAGACGTTCTGCTGAGTCCCACCTATCTCCTGTTGCTAGGTGGTTGCTAACATATTAGCTGGAGGGAGCTAATGTGTTGCTACCTCTGGAGTTAGCTGGTTGCTACCAGGTTAACACGCTCGACATTGGTAACTGCAGATGATAGTGTGCAGCATTTAGTGGACAGGGTTTCCTGTGTGGTTGGAAGTTGGTTTTAACTTATGTGCTAATGTGTTGTTTTGGTATTTCTTGCCCAGATGTTACAGAGTGCTCAGTTTACACTGGACAGATGCTTAGTGGTCACCGCGTTGTTCAAAGAGGTAAACAAATCCTTAAAGGTATATTTAGGTAGTCGACAGGTGTGGTTGTTGAATGGTTGCTAAGGCTTTAGTAGTTGGTTGTTGGGGCATTTCAGAAGGTTGCCATGGCATCATAAGGTGGTTGGTGAGAGTGAGAGTGCTTGTCTGAGTGACAAGGTGGTTGCTAGGGTGTTTGCAGTGGTTGCTATGGTGGTGGTTGCTAGAGCACTGTGGAGTGGATGTGAGTGAGTCTGTGGACACCTGGAGCATCAGGACTGTTGCTATGGTTACCTAGATAAACAGGTGTGTGTTGCTGACCTGATGAAGGGTTTGACCACAGTGATGAGGGCTTTGATGTACCAGGCAGGATGGACGACCAGCAGTCCCTTCAGGTCCTTCTTCAGCCTGAACAGACACAGAAACTCTGTTAACAATGACAGTGACAGCTCCACCCCACTGTGCTGCCCTACTGAGCAAACCTATCTTACCTCCTGTCGATGGAGGTGTAGCACTGGTGGAGCCATTTGATGGCCGGCAGTTTGTTTCTGGGAGCCATGGCACACAGGTAGACCAGCAGGTAGTTCTCTGAAACCATCAGGTCCAACGTCCCCACAATGTACCTGCAGGATACGAGTACAGTCACACAGTGCAGAGAGCAACCCTCACCTGCCCAGGTGAGCTGTTGAAGTAGTTTGTAGCATTAACAACTACACACAGGTACCTGATGGATGAGGGTTTGACTCAGGTACAGGTGACACTTCACATAACCAAACTAATGAAATACTCGATATATTCAGTGATTTATACTGATACATTTCTCTGCATTGTATCTTTGAGCTAACGGCACTAACAGAGCTAACAGCAGTGTCG
>NW_026136702.1:27892842-27910342 GCF_905237075.1 Dicentrarchus labrax | reverse complement strand
GTTTGTGGAACAGATTCATGATTCTGTTCTTGTTTTCTGACATTTGTTTGTGGATATTTGTTGTTGTTTTTATATATATACTATAAATAATATATTATAAAACTGGTCTGAATGTCCCATTGCTGTGTCCCTGCTACTTCCATATAAAACCAACATTAATCATTACATTTTAATGAGTCGAGCAGATAGATAGATAGATAGATAGATAGATAGATAGATAGATAGATAGATAGATAGATAGATAGATAGATCATTATTATTATTATTATGATTATGAAGTTGGTAATAAAATGTCCATCACCACATTTAAATGGTATAACTTCACTTGATATTAACAATCTAAACTATTTTAATTTACTAATTTGCTCGAGTTAAAATCAAAGGACATAATAAAAAGACAACAGATAATAAAAACAGCCCTGTAGGGGGCGATAGAAACACTAGTTGTTACTGTAGAAGAAGAAGAGACGTCTGTTACTTTGGTCCCGACAGTACTAAATAATCTGTGAAACAATCATAAATATGAAACAATAAACTTTGTGAATTAGTTTGTCGAACAACGCGACTCAAATGGCTGTGTTACTTCCACACCGGCTCTCCTTGATCTGAACGCTGTTATTAGAGTATATTATTATTACTCTCATATGCAGATACAGACAGTGGAACTTTCTGTTCATTAATATAAAACTGTAGTCAGTGTTTAACACAGGTATTACAGAAAGCATGTCTTATACATAGTTTAATTATCAATCTAATCAATATGTAAAACAACTACAGCTGTAATAATACAGTAAAGTGGAAGCTATTAGTCAAATACTTCAAAAATACAAAGTAGAGTGAATGTGCTGAACTGAATTTTAATGTGACCAATCAGAGATCAGTTTACTTTAATTCTGCACATTCATCAATAAACTCAACAATAACACACACAGGGATTACTCCACCTGTGAGGACGCTGCTGATTCACAGCCACTGACTGCAAAATAAACCCTCAAATTATTATTAACTTGTGAGGACGACTGAGACTGTAGAAACCCCTCAAATACACACACACACACACACACACACACACACACAGTGTTATCTCTGAAACCAGACAACATTCACTTTTCTATCATTTCAAACTTCATCCTGCTTTTCCTGTTAAACACAAAGAGGCAGTCAGGTGACTCTCATCTGTCAACTGCCGGCAGGTAACTCTCTTCAGTTCAGTGTGCAGTCAATCCAACGGGCAGCTTCCAATAAAATTTGACTGAACGGACTGAACAAACCTGCCTGACTGCGCTGATTCTGATCACACAGACACACCTGAGCAGGTGAGGGGCGCGGAGCTCTATTGTTCCTTTGTTTGTTGTTACTGAAGCCTGAGATGCTTTATCTGACACACCCATCCAGGTAACCACACCTGTGTGCCTGTGTGTGTGCTCAGGTCACAGCTGTGGGACAGAAAGTGGGACGTCCTCCTCAGGTGAGGGGTTTATGTTTCCACTGTGCTGCCGTCAGGGTCTGAAAATCCAGGACTCTCAGCAGAGTTCTCACAGAGCTCTTACCTGTCCAGGTGATGGTTCTTTAACAGGTTCCAAAGAAGGTTCCACTTTCCGCAAGTGATTGAAAAGGTTCCATGAAATTCTTCAGGAGATTTCATGGTTCTTTATGTTCTTGGTTTTCCATGAGTGCAAGAGATTGTTCGAGTACAGTTGTGTTTAAGGTTCCAGGGTACCTAAGAGGAGGTGATTTGATGACTGGTGCTTGATGTGGCTTAGTGTTTCTTGAGAAGAATCTGGAGTTCTTTGAGAGGTTCCAGGAGTGCTTGAAGATGGTCCAAGGTTTTTGAGGGGCTTGCGGTTGCTTTAGGAGGTTAAAGGGAGTTGATAGGAAGTTTTGGACGGACTGACCAGGTTCCAGTAGTGCTTAAAGAGACTGAGGAGGGTATTGAGGATGTTCTACAAGGTATTATGGAGGTTCCAGGGTTCTTAAGAGAAGGTCAAGGGTGCTTAAGGAGGTTCCAGGGGTTCTTCAGGAGTTATTCATTGAGGTTCCAAGAGAACTGGAAGAGTTTCTGAGGGAGTTTACGGATCCAGGTCATCAGGCATTTAGATTCCAGGTTTCAGGATGTAGTTCCAGGAGGTGTTTCCAGGAGGTGTTTCCAGGAGGTGGTTCCAGGAGGTGGATCCAGGAGGTGGATCAAGGAGGTGGATCCAGGAGGTGGATCCAGGAGCTGGATCCAGGAGGTGGTTCCAGGAGGTGGATCCAGGAGGTGGATCCAGGAGGTGGTTCCAGGAGGTGGATCCAGGAGGTGGATCCAGGAGGTGGTTCCAGGAGGTGGATCCAGGAGGTGTTTCCAGGAGGTGGATCCAGGAGGTGGATCCAGGAGGTGTTTCCAGGAGGTGGATCCAGGAGGTGATTACTCAGAACCTTAGTTCCTAAAATCATCATCTTTTTGCTTTTTGTCGACATCAAGGACGCAGCCGTCTTGTTTGAAACATTACTGAACAAACTGATGAGATTCAGTGTCATTGATCAGTTTGAGCATTGTGAACGATCAGCTGATACATTGAGCTTGGACTCAAGTTAATGTGACTGATTAATCAATCTGATCAATCAATCTAATGTAATCTCTAACACATTTAGACCAGTGTTTTTTATCAACATGTCACCTGTCTTCCATACTAACGCTGCGTCCAATCAAACGCCGGAGTGTTTCTGAGGGCCGATGTGTTACAGACATCTATTGATTACTGATTACTGGACAAAGACCTGCCTTATAGCTACACTAGCTAGCTATCCCTCTGTGTCCTCCGGCTGTTCAGTTTCAACTCTCTGAGATTTACAGAGTTTCCTGATGGACAGATAGCTTTAGCTAAATCAGCTAACTGCTAATTAACTGCTGGTAACTCTATCTGCTGTTAGTGGACGACAGAACCGGGCTCAGCAGCCGGACCGGGTTCGAACACAGCCTCCGAGACCGACAGGGAATAATGTTACAGTACCGAGGTCATTTACAGAGTTTCTGATGGACAGACTGATCAGTAGCTAACCGCTAACTGCTGTTAGGTAGACACTGATGCTAGCTCATATTGCTACCTGCTATTGGCTGCTGCTCATTCCCCCCCACTGACTGTTGCAATGAGACCTTAAAGAGGAAGTTTAAGATCCAATGATAAAAACTGAACCAGGACCCACAGCAGACAGGAAGTCAGCCGACATCACTTCCCGCTGACCAGAAACTCTGAAACATCGAACAGTGAACGCATCACAGTAGCGACCCCTTCACTGACCGTCTGGAAGAACAAACGTCAGCATCCAAAAACTCAAATTACACTGAACTTCCTCTTTGTGGTTTAACAGGAAACACACACACAAACACACACTCGGCTGGTCGTCAGTCTTTAAATATTAAACGTACCTGTCCTCTGCGTCCTCCGTGTGGCCGGCGGGGGAGCTCATGATGTCACAGTGATGTCACAGCGTGTTCTGACCAGCATGTGTGAGCGTCTGGACGTCTGTGAGCGTCGTCTTCCTCCTCTCTCTCTCTCTCTCTCTCTCTCTCTGGGAGTTCCCACTCTGACTCAATGCGACTCGCCCTTGATCTCTCTCTCTCTCTACCTGACAGGTTCGGCTGCATTTCACAGCAGAGCCGACGTCTGATTGGTCGGCGCTCACCTGCTCTGTGCAGACAGGTGAGGCTGCGGGTTCAGCTCTGACTTCATTAACATCGACCAATCAGCTGCTGAAGCTATTTAAAGCAGCAGGAAGTGCTGGGTGTCCTCAGGGTCCTACTGCACGCCTTGTACAGTTTAGTATGAAGAGTCAAACTTTGACTTAAATAACACAAAGTAATATTTCATAGTAAAACGTCACTTCGTTTGCCTTTTTCATAGTAATTTGTACATTTGAATAACAGAGAAAGTTCTGTAATATCTCAGTATGAGAATGGACAGAAAATAAAGCTCCTCCTGATAACAAAGTCCAGGTATAGAAGATATTATGATAATATAATAAGAATATCAGACATTATTATTCAATTCATGAGTTTAACACTGATTATATTATTATTAATTGCTGATAATTTGATTCTTACAGACTCACCAGCAGGTGGCAGTGTTGGACATGAACGGTTGTAATGCACCTTTGGAGAGAAACAGCTGATATATGTAAGTGCTTTGGGGTCAAAGGTCAGCAGGAGCCTGCAGTAAAAAAAAAAACTTTAAAAATAAAAAGTCATTTAACAGAAAACAAACTCATTTGTTCCTCTTTGGTCATCACTTCCTGACTGTTTCACAATAAAATACCTCCGGTGCTTCAGTGTCTCTTCCCTAAAACCCTTATTGTGAAACAGCAAGCTTCACGCAGGTGCCACAGGGGAACATTAGCTTGTTTGCTAACTCTGGAGCTCCACTCACCTGGCTGCAGTGATGTCACAGTGTACTCCAGTACACAAGGTTGTCACGGAGATGTGACAGGCTGAGTAGATTCACTGAGCACACAACACAACGGCTTCTTCCAATATTCAAACTTTATTTAAAGAACTCTGTCAATAGTTGATCAATAGTTGATCAATTAGTCGATCAAAAGAAAGAATGAGCAAATGATTGACTGTGTCTGTATTACAACTAATCAATCAATAATTAACAGATAATCAATAATGATAATACTGTGTGGGACAGACGACACTGACATCACAGCAGTCCTCGGTGACATCACAGCAGTCCTCGGTGACATCACAGCAGTCCTCGGTGACATCACAGCAGTCCACCAACAGGTTCTGTGTATTTTACATTTTATTTTGAAGGGCTGACCTCCAGCTCCAACTGAAGACGCCGTCCTGTCTGCTTCTGCGTTACCTTCATCTTCATCATCACCGCTGTCGTCATCGACAGACACAGACGGACCTCAGAGCTGTCCTGATGACTGACAGGTCAGAGGTCAGAGGTCAGAGTCAGCCATCTTGCTGAACTTCTCCTCCAGGTCGTGAGCGCTGATGCGCGGCAGGCCGCCGTCCAGAGGACAGCCCTCCACCAGGCTGTTCATCGGGGTCGGAGGAACCCGGCACTCCTCCTCCTCCACCGCCGCCGCCACCAAGTCTCCTAGACGACCGTCTCCCAGACGACCGTCTCCATCCCGCTCCTTAAGGAAGTCCTTGACGATAGGGAGGAGCTTCTTCCGAGAGGCCAGAGAGTTTCCTGTGAACGATGTGTGAGAATGTGATTGGATCAATAATCAGATGATCAATAAAGACAACAGCTGTTAGCTCGCTTACTGCAAACGGCGGCGGCGGGCTATAAGCTACGTGTCTGAGCACATTCGGGTGCAGCGGGGGCGGGCTTACCTTGCTGATAGGCTGTGATGTGCGGATAAAGGGTGCTGATTGGACGGAGTTTGAGGGCGGGGTTACGAGCCTGCTCCAGGTAGAGGCTCACCTGAGGAGGGAGGAAGTGAAGAAGTACTACAGTAGCAGTGTTTCTCAGTGTACCTGCAGTATCTGGTGGCAGTGTGTACCTCCTCCCTGCAGGTGGTGCTGTGGCTGAACACAGCGAGCTCTCTGATTGGCTCACTGCTCTCAGTGAAGGAGATGGTCATCAGCAGCAGCAGGTCAAATCCAAACTTTAGACAGAAAGCTGAGAGCTCCGCCTCTAACTCCACCCCCTGCAGGAAGTCCTGACAAACAAACACACACTGCAGTCAGCCTACACTACCCAGAATGCCCTCTGCTCTGACCTTAAAGCTACACCCTGTCAGACAAATTTCTGGGCAGCACTCTGCCTCCATTGTTTATAGCAGTATGTACATTATAGTGCATTATAGTACAGTATAGTACAGTATGTACATTATAGTACAGTATGTAATACAGTATACATTAAGTACAGTATGTACATTCTAGTACATTCAGTACAGTATGAATAGACAGAAGTAGAGAGAAGAAAGCAAAGACAGTATAGTACAGTATGTACATTATAGTACATTATATTATAATATTTTTTTTAAAAAATATATATTATAAAAAAAAATATATACTATGTAAATTATAGTACAGTAGACAGTATAGTACATTATAGTACAGTATGTACACTATGTAAATTATAGTACAGTAGTACATTATAGTACAGTATAGTACAGTATGTACACATGAAATTATAGTACAGTATGTACAGTAAACAGTATAGTACATTATAGTACAGTATGTAAATTATAGTACAGTATGTACAGTATAGTACATTATAGTACAGTATGTACATTATAGTACAGTATAGTACAGTATAGTACAGTATGTACATTATAGTACAGTATGTACAGTATAGTACAGTACAGTATGTACATTATAGTACAGTATGTACATTATAGTACATTCTAGTACAGTATGTACATTCTAGTACAGTATAGTTCAGTATGTACAGTATAGTACAATAGTACATTATAGTACATTGTAGAACAGTATAGTACAGTATGTACATTATAGTACAGTATGTACATTATAGTACATTCTAGTACAGTATAGTACAGTATGTACATTCTAGTACAGTATAGTACAGTATAAACAGTATGTACATTATAGTACAGTATGACAGTATAGTACAGTACAGTAGTACATTATAGTACAGTATGTACATTATAGTACATTCTAGTACAGTATGTACATTATAGTACAGTATGTACACTATGTAAATTATAGTACAGTATGTACATTATAGTACAGTATGTACACTATGTAAATTATATACATTATAGTACAGTATGTACACTGTAAATTATAGTACATTATATTATAGTACAGTATGTAAAGTATAGATAAGTACAGTATGTACATTATAGTACAGTATAGTACAGTATGTAAATTATAGTACAGTATAGTACATTATAGTACAGTATGTAAATTATAGTACAGTATGTACAGTATAGTACATTATAGTACAGTATAGTACAGTATAGTACATTATAGTACAGTATAGTACATTATAGTACAGTATGTAAATTATAGTACAGTATGTACAGTATAGTACATTATAGTACAGTATGTAAATTATAGTACAGTATGTACAGTATAGTACAGTATAGTACATTATAGTACAGTATGTAAATTATAGTACAGTATAGTACATTATAGTACAGTATGTACATTATAGTACAGTATGTACAGTATAGTACATTATAGTACAGTATGTACATTATAGTACAGTACAGTATGTACATTATAGTACAGTATGTACATTATAGTACATTCTAGTACAGTATGTACAGTATAGTACAATAGTACATTATAGTACATTGTAGAACAGTATAGTACAGTATGTACATTCTAGTACAGTATAGTACAGTATAGAACAGTATGTACATTATAGTACAGTATGTACAGTATAGTACAGTACAGTATGTACATTATAGTACAGTATGTACATTATAGTACATTCTAGTACAGTATGTAAATTATAGTACAGTATAGTACAGTATGTAAATTATAGTACAGTATGTACATTATAGTACAGTATGTACAGTATGTACATTATAGTACAGCATAGTACATTATAGTACAGTATGTACACTATGTAAATTATAGTACAGTATGTACATTATAGTACAGTATGTACAGTATAGTACAGTATAGTACAGTATGTACATTATAGTACAGTATAGTACAGTATGTAAATTATAGTACAGTATAGTACATTATAGTACAGTATAGTACAGTATGTAAATTATAGTACAGTATAGTACATTATAGTACAGTATGTAAATTATAGTACAGTATAGTACATTATAGTACAGTATGTAAATTATAGTACAGTATAGTACCTGCAGGTTGATGTAGAGGACAGAGATGGCAAGATTCAAACTTCCTGAAACAGATTTCATGTCCTTCAACAACATCTGTTCAGTGTTCAGACCTGAGAACAGAATACTTCAGTGAGTACTGTGGATGACCCTCCAGTACTTCCTATACTGCACTCATATTTAATATTCATACCTGTGACGTCAAACTTGGCGTTGTTGAGATTGTGGAACAGGGCGCCTCTCGGTGGCAGAGCAGGGAAACGACTCTCCAACGCCAACGCAAGCTCTGAGTCTTTAACCGTCACTTTACCTGCTGATGGAGCCATGTTGACACAGTCCAACACCACGGCAGCTACACACAGTACACACACAGTACACACAGTCAGTGTAAACAAGAGAAACAGACGATCATAAATCAAAGTTATTAACAAGAAACTAATAAACACCTTTTACCTGCATACAGGTGTGTTCAGGTTTGTTCAGAGGGGTATTGCACAAAACCAGGATAAGGGATTAAGCCGGGATATGTTGGTTATCCTGGCTGAATTTAGCCTCAAGTCGGTTGCATGAAAGCAGGTTAAACTTATCCCGGCCAAGTTACTATGGTGATTTATTCTCTGCTGTTAGCCTGCTCCAGACCAGGCTAACAGCCAGGCTAACATTAATCCTAGTGATTCACCTGTATTTCCACCGTCAATCCTGTGAGGAATTAATGTGTTTTACAGCATGTCCATGGTCTTTCTAAGTATGTTGCATCATTTTAATTATCCTGCATTAAAATATTACATATTGTCATTTCTCATTTCATTTAAATCTGTTGGCTGTTTGTAATTGCAACAGTCTTTTTATATTGATTCAAGTGGTAGTATTATTACTCAGGACAAGTGTTATATTGCTATGCTAATGAAGACTGCTTGTCAAACTGCATAAATATGTTTTATTGCAGTAATTGAGATTACAAAACACAGCTGATGAAGTTGCAAAGGTGTTTTCAATGAAATCTGTGACAAGGACAATGTAGTATATATATATATATATTATTCACACCTGTTCCCTCTTCATAATGGCTTGCCCTTTCTTGGAGGATGTGCTGGATGAGGAAGCCCTAATCCTCAGACGAGCATTTAGTCCTGAAAGAGTCTTCTGGGACAGGTCAGACCCATTGGCCGTTGGAGAGGACTATCTCATTGAGAGATACAGATTCTCAGGTGATGGACTAATATTTATGTAGGCTGCTGGGTCCAAAAATACAGCACCAGACGGCAGGAAGCCATGCTCTCACTGTACCACAGATGGTCTGTGTTACAGTGAGATGTTCTGCAAGTGGGAGCTTCCTTTATTCTGTTGGGGATGCAGAGAACCTCAATAAAGGAACCATTGGCAGCACATATCCTGGCTTGGTGGGCCGCCCCCTGTGCCAGTTCTATGGGCTTTTTTTAAACTGCTACAATCATACAGACATTCAACATGTCAGCAGACACCTAATCTATTCACCTCATTTGTTCACTGTTATCTACTTTAGAGTCACTGACCAGCCTGCAAAATGTTCTTGTATTTAACTTTAACTTGCTGCCAGGTCCTTTTATGGGCAAACAAGTTTGTTCTTTATGAAGGATAGAAAGATAAAATAGATAAAAACAGATTAAATGACACATTGTGGATAATTGTTTGCACTTAATCATACTCTACATTTAAGTAACATGAACCTCTACTTGCCACATTTAAAGCAAAGTGTACAACAGTTGATTAGTGGACTTACAGTAACTCCTTTAGTCCTTTAATTGGAGCCTAATGATGACAGTTCCAGTGGAGCACTGTTTATTCATTGTACAGTTTTGGACTACTTAAGCATTAAGCCGGTCCGCTATTGTCTGCCAGGCGTTCTCTCTTTCTTTAATTATGGCATTGGTATTGCCTTTGTTTCTTCTATCTTTCACCTCTTCATAGAACTCCATCAGGAGCTGTTGTTCAGCGGCCGTGAGATATGAAGCACGACTCTTATCCATGTTCCCATCGGTGATTCTGTGAGCGATCGCGAGGTCTATTTCAGTATGCCGTGAACACGCACTTATCCCGACTATCTACACCTGGCTTAACATAGCCGCGCCTTTTAATCCTGGCTCCGCAAACATGCAACCAATTAAACCAGGATGTGCCGTGCAGGCTAGGTCAAGCCGCGCTTGCTCAATTATCCTGGATTTCTTTATCCTACTTTTGTGCAATACCCCTTAGGTGTGTTCAGGTGTGTTCAGGTGTGCTCAGGTGTTTACCGTAGAGCAGTTGAGCAACCTGCTGGTCGAGGATTTCCGGAGTTTTCTGGATGATGCGTTCTGTTACCAAGGTAGCACAGGAACCCACCGTCTCCACGGTAACAGGACAGAACGGGGAGGGCTCTCTCTCCAGCAGGTGATGGTCAATCACCTCCACCACAGCCCCCTCCAGGTCGCTGTCTGAACTACAGGACAGGTACAGGCTGATGAGACAGGTGGGCTCAGAGGAACCAGACTGGGGTTACCTGTTAGGTGGGTGTGGTTACCTGTCAGGTGGGTGTGGTTACCTGTCAGGTGGGTGTGGTTACCTGGGCAGGACGTTGTGGTCGACCAGCGTCAGCCGCAGGCGTCCAGCTTTCTGCAGCGCTCTCAGGTCCAGCTGGTCCCTGAAGAGGAGCAGGTCTGGAGACAGACCGACCTGTCTCAGCAGGTAGACGTTGTCTGAGCGCAGCACCAGGTCCGCCTGCCGGATGTTCAACAGCGGGAGAGCGAGCATCTGACTCTGTGCAGTCTGAGAGAGAGAGAGGGAGTCAGTCAGAGGTCAGCTCTGTGGGCGGGCGCCACCGCCACCGACCCCCCTTCGGTCTCACCTTGGACAGGAAGTAGGCGTAGGTCAGAGCACAGACCATGGAGTCCACGTCACAGGCTTCATTCCCCAGAACAACATGGAACCCAGAACCAGCCGGATCCTGATCCACCTGGAGGACAGGTTCTCATTAGCACTACAGATCAATAATCAGTTGTACTGTTGATGGACAGCAGAGAATCAGCTTTAGCCCTGAACAGCTCGGGGATTATTACATCTGTTTCCTCTGGGACCTCATTGTTAATATTATTAATATTATTAGAAAATCATTATTAGTTTTACTCATTGTCTCTGTGTAAAGGTTTCATGTCTCCTTTATGGTGTCTATATATATGTAGGATATAGTGTACTGAATAAAAATATAATTTAGTTTAATAAGAGGCTTTTCTTATATTCCATGTTATGTTGCTGTATTAAGAGAAGATGTTTCTTTATTGATCCTCTGTAGGAGAAAGGAGCAGCACAGGGGGAAGCAAAGCAAACAGTTAAATTAAATATAATTGTATTTGACCTTTTTTAGCCTTTAAAATACATTTTCCTTCTGGTTCGATTACAAATAAGTTCAAAAATCATTTTATTTTCTTGTTCCCTGACCGGAAGTTTACTTTGAAACCTGTAACGACCGGAAGTCATACAGTGATGCGTTCACGTGGTCAGTCTGCTGTTAAACCGTCTGAGCTAACAGGCTAACTGAGGCTAACAGGCTAACTGTAACTGACAAACACCTGCAGACAGACAGGCAGACAGACAGACAGACAGACAGGCAGACAGACAGGCAGACAGACAGGCAGACAGACAGGCAGACAGACAGGCAGGCAGACAGACAGGCAGACAGACAGACAGACAGACAGACAGGCAGGCAGACATGCAGACAGACAGACAGGCAGACAGACAGACATGCAGACAGACAGACAGGCAGACAGGCAGGCAGACAGACAGACAGACAGACATGCAGACAGACAGACAGACATGCAGACAGACAGACAGACATGCAGACAGACAGACAGACAGACATGCAGACAGACAGACAGACATGCAGACAGACAGACAGACAGACAGGCAGACAGACAGACAGACAGACAGACAGTACCTGCGCGGCTCGGCGGCAACTCGACAGAAACTCCTCCATCTTCTGTTAGCTGTTAGCTGTTAGCTGTTAGCTCGAACCGCAAGCTAACCCGCTAACAGCTCCTCTAACCGGTGAACGGAGCCGGTAAACGGAGCCGGTAAACGGTGGCAGCCGGCTCACCGAGCAGTCAGTCAGTCGATACCGTTCACGTGAACGCACGCGTGTCCGGTGACCGTGGGTAACCGGTCAGGATGCATTCAGGGTGCGCTGTAAAACGTCGGTCATACGCGTTGTCAGAGCTCCGGTGGAGAAAGTTATCAGAGAGTGTTCACTGACCGTCGGACAACTAACCATAGAAATATTATTTATTATGATACTCAGATGTTATCCCATAATGCCCATGATTTGGGAATATTACATCAGTTAGTTCATGTTACATAACAACACGCCACTTTAGTTTCTATAGGAAGAAAAAAATATTGGATTTCAAAACAAAAATACAAAGAAATAGATATGTTGTGAAATAGAGGAACAGTGTGACTGGATGTGATCTGAAAGGGTTAAAAATACAGTGTGCAGTGTTTTTGTTACCTATTGAGGACCTTTTCTGGTATACACACTGATCTTATTTGGACCAGTCTTAATGTGGTCCTGATGTGGTCTTAATGTGGTCCTAATGTGATCCTGATGTGGTCCTGATCTGATCTTAATGTGGTCCTGATGTGATCCTAATGTGATCCTGATGTGATCTTAATGTGGTCCTAATGTGATCCTGATGTGGTCCTCATGTGATCCTAATGTGATCCTGATGTGGTCCTCATGTGATCCTAATGTGATCCTGATGTGGTCCTCATGTGATCCTAATGTGATCCTGATGTGGTCCTGATGTGATCCTAATGTGATCCTGATGTGGTCCTGATGTGATCCTGATGTGGTCCTAATGTGGTCCTGATGTGATCTTAATGTGGTCCTAATGTGATCCTGATGTGGTCCTAATGTGATCCTAATGTGATCCTAATGTGGTCCTAATGTGATCCTGATGTGGTCCTCATGTGATCCTGATGTGATCTTAATGTGGTCCTAATGTGGTCCTAATGTGGTCCTAATGTGATCCTGATGTGGTCCTAATGTGATCCTGATGTGATCTTAATGTGGTCCTAATGTGGTCCTAATGTGGTCCTAATGTGATCCTGATGTGGTCCTAATGTGATCCTGATGTGGTCCTAATGTGATCCTGATGTGGTCCTAATGTGATCCTGATGTGATCTTAATGTGGTCCTAATGTGGTCCTGATGTGATCCTGATGTGATCTTAATGTGGTTCTTATGTGGTCCTAATAGGAGGGGCAGGTGTGTGTCAGTGCAGCTCCAGACATTCTTCACTCAGACGAACACAATGAATCGGAGATAAGACACCCAAAGACATCCACTTTAAAATTTGACAAATGACTGATTGATGAAGTGATAGGTACTTTGGTCTCTGACTATGAGAGAGGCTGATGAACAAAGACGGGTTGGTACAGAAATGTGAGTTTATTGTCTGTTCCAGGGTCAGCTGGAGTTAAGGTATCAGTCACATTAATTTCATACAGTTTGCTTCATCATAAAAACTCTTTAATCACATATTTGATGTTTCCATCAGAGAGCGGCAGCCGAATAAAACTTACTTATTTTAAGACATTTGTTCAGGTTGTGGCTGTAATCAACACCAGGACCTGTAGGGGGCGCTGACGGGATGGAACACTGATGTTCTCATCATGTTTCCAGGGTAACACTGAGGTAACACTCATCAGAAACTGCAACCATGCGGGGACATTGAACCTGACTTTACACAGCGTTACGGGGACCACAGGCAACACCAGACTCTGACCTTTGACCTCCGGTGGACTGAAACATACGTGTGTGTGTGTGTGTGTGTTTATGGATAAACTTGTCATATTCAGTAAACAGCTTCCTGTTTCCTGTCAGCTGACGAGTTGAAAGCACTGGTGACCCCTGACCCCAGCTGCAGCAGCAGGTCGGTGACCCCTGACCCCCCTGCCGGATAGGAGGTCTAAATCTTCTCCACATAGTTTCCAGGGAACATCCCCTCTCTGCCCCGCAACCGACCGAACCACCAACCAGACGGATCTGCACACAGACAGAAAGTACAGAGAGAGAGACACACAGAGAGAGAGACACAGAGAGAGAGACATACACAGAGAGAGAGACACACACAGAGAGAGAGAGACAGGAAGGAGAGAGAGAGACACAGAGAGAGAGAGACACAGAGAGATTTTTTTTTGATTTTTGAACAATACTTTATTTACATTTAACTAACTGTAACAAACAGTTCCACAATCAATAGATCAGTTGAGGAAGGATGTGAACTTTAACTCTCCACCGGTCACCCGGCACAACAGCTCCTCATGAGCCCACTGCTGCTCAAACACATCTGTATTCCCTGTGACCCTGTGGAAGCAAAACTCCAGCCTCAGTCTGGCCTTCACATTGTACCTCCACAGGGTCACAGGGTCAAGGGTCGGCCCACCCTGCAGTCTGTCCCTACGAGTCAGGTAGATCGACATTTTAGCCTCACCAATTAAAAAGTTTAGGAGTCGACACTTTACTTTTTCTGTTTTTTTAAAACCGACTCCACAAATAAAAACAGGGGCAGTAAAAATGACACCAAATAGATTAAAAACACGAGTTAAAACGTTAAAAATATCTGCCAATCTCCTGCACTCAGTAAAAACATGGAAAATGTTCTCAGTCAGTCCACAGAATGGGCACTCCTTTACAACACTGTGATTAAGAACAGATAAAAAGGCATTGGTGGCAATGGCACCATGTAAAATCCTCCACTGGAGATCTCCAGTTCTTTTTTTTAGAGGAGGTTTGTATAATGTTCTCCACTGGGGGCTCAGCCCACCCAGCCTCTCAGTCCACACACACTGCGCTCTGTCACACAGGCGAGTTTTGTGGATAGTTTTTACACAGTTTGTGTACAGAGTTTTTTTGTCAGCCTTGTGTAGGCTCAATGTCCTCCCATCATTGTGTCTCAGGAGGGGGCCGCTGAGCTCTGTGAAACCAGGGCACAAGTAGATCTCGGGATAAGGGTCTGTGGGGTCCGGCTCAGCCTCTCCCCTGCCGTATTTGAGGAGAAGGATTCTCTCCTTCTCCGTCAGCCTCCTCCTCCAGAGCTCTAGGCTCCTCTGCGTCAGCCGGACAGAACGCACCCCCAGCACAGAGCCCAGAGAGTGGACATCTGTGAGCTCTGGTCCTGCTGCATCTATCAGTTGTTTGAGGCAGACAACTCTTGAGCTGCACAGCACCCCCATCAGCCCAGGCACGGTGCTGCAGCACACGTCCATCTTTGCACCACAGATTATAGGCTCCTTTAATAACCAGTGCAGAGAGTTACACTTCTCACTTCTTTTACATTTAAAAAGCCCCCAGGATTTAAAAACACCCTGATAAAAAGGAGGCAACCCACCTAACTTTAAGAATTTAAAATCAGTTAAAAACAGAGCAGCATCCAGCCCCAGGTTATTGACACGCCTGAGTATGCAGCTGGCCACGTCTCTCCACACCAGATCTTCAGGTCCAGTCAGATACTTTTGAATGAACTGGAGCCTGAAGGTGGCTGTCCTGCTAGCCAGGTGGACCAGGCCCTGGCCCCCTCATCTCTGGATAAAAACAATACAGACTGTGGTATCCAGTGCAATTTGTTCCAGAAGAAATTGACAATCTTCACCTGGATCTGGGCAATGAGACCTGTTGGAGGGTCCAGACAAGCTAACCGGTGCCATAACATGGAGGCCACCAGATTGTTTAAAATTAGGACCCTCCCTCTAAAAGATATTTGTGGGTGAAGCCACCTCCACTTAGCCAGTTTGTTATCCACTGTTTCTAAAATGTTTTCCCAGTTTTTCTTTCCAATGTCGCCGTTCCCGAGATAAATACCGAGATACTTTAAGCCTTCTCTTCTCCATATCAGGCTTTGAGGGAGAACAGGGAGGCCCTCCCGCCATTCACCAACAGCAAGAGCCTCGCTCTTCCTCCAGTTCACCCTTGCAGCCGACACAACAGAAAACTTCTCGATTACAGAATTTAAAACACACACATCTTGTTGATCTTTGATAAAAACAACGACATCGTCAGCATAAGCAGATAAAACAACACTACTGTTAAAACCAGGTAAAAACAGGCCTCTAACAGATGATCTTATCTTTTGTAGGAGGGGTTCCAGGGAGAGTGCATAGAGCATCCCAGACAGGGCACAGCCCTGTCGGACGCCTCTATGCACTCTAAAAGGAGCACACAAGCCACCATTAAACTTTAGCACACTCTCAATGTCACTGTACAACACCTTGATCTTGGCTATGAGACCAGCGCTGAACCCAAACCTCTCCATGACCTTCCAAAGGAAGTCGTGTTCAACGCGGTCAAAAGCCTTTTCTTGATCTAATGAGATCAATCCAGTGTTTATGCCTAATGAACTGGAAACCTCCAAAACATCCCGAATGAGGTAGATATTATCTACCATAGACCTGCCGGGCACACAGTACGTCTGGTCCCGGTGGAGAATCTGCTCCATGGTTCCTTTCAGCCTATTGGCCAGGACTTTGGACAGTATTTTGTAGTCAGTGCAGAGGAGAGAGACAGGACGCCAGTTTCTGATTTCTTGCAAATTGCCTTTCTTGGGCAAGAGGGTAATTACGGCTCTCCGACATGAGAGTGGCATTGACCCAGACACCAGGCTCTCATTAAAAACATCTATGAGGTCATGGGCCAAGATGTCCCAGAAGGCTTTGTAGAACTCTACAGTGAGGCCGTCGATGCCTGGAGCCTTTCGTCCCTGCATGCTCTGCAGTGCCGCGTAGAGCTCTTGTGGAGTCAGTGGGCTGTCGAGCTGCTGGTTAGCCTCTCTAGATATCTGAGGAAGTCCACCACAGACCTCCTCCATCAGTTCTTCGTTCTCCTTGAACTCACTCTCAAACAACGAGGCGTAAAACTCCACAGCTCTTTTCCTTATCAGGCCTGGCTCTGTCAGCTCTTTCCCTGTCTCAGAGAGCAGAGAGTGAATTTGTCTCCTCTGCCCTTGTTTCTTCTCAAGCCCAAAGAAGAAACTCGATGGAGCATCCATCTCCGTGATGTTTTGAACCCGGGACCGGACCAGCGCACCCTGTACTTTAGTGTCCAGCAGGTTGGCTAAAGCCATCTTTTTAGTCTTGAGGATTTCAATATATCCTCGATTTCCTGTGGACTCACTTGTACACTCGAGATCCACAATATCAGTCTCCAGATCTCTGATAGATCTGGTGATGTCGCGTGTGACATTGAGCGTGTGCTGCTGACATAAAAGTTTAATTTGAACCTTTCCATGGTCCCACCACTGCCTCAGACTGACAAACTCGTTTTTTTCTGTTTAAAATCATTCCAAAAATAGCTTAAAGCCTCCTTGAAAGATTTATCAACAGTTAAAACAGAGTTAAAATGCCAATAGGCGCTTTTGGGTAAAATGTTTCTGATAAAAACATTACATAAAACCAAAGAATGATCAGTAAAACCAACTGGTAAAATCTTACACATTTTAACAACACTGACTCTGTGCTTAAAAACATAAAAACGATCAAGTCTGGCCAAAGAGATTCTGTTTTCTCTAACGTGGGACCATGTATACTGTCTGCAGCCTGTGTGCATCCTTCTCCACACGTCCACCAGGCCATGGGAGGAGACCAGCTGCCTCAATGCATGCTGGGATACTGGATGAGGCTCTGCATGGTTGCGATCTAAAATCTCATTTTCAGTACAATTAAAATCCCCA
>NW_026136702.1:27862842-27887842 GCF_905237075.1 Dicentrarchus labrax | reverse complement strand
AGAGAACAGAGTGGAGAACCAACCAGAGAACAAAGTGGAGAACTAATCAGAGAACAGAGTGGAGAACCAGAGAACAGAGTGGAGAACCAACCAGAAAACAGAGTGGAGAACCAGAGAACAATGTGGAGAACTAATCAGAGAACAGAGTGGAGAACCAGAGAACAGAGTGGAGAACCAACCAGAAAACAGAGTGGAGAACCAGAGAACAATGTGGAGAACTAATCAGAGAACAGAGTGGAGAACCAACCAGAGAACAGAGTGGAGAACTAATCAGAGAACAGAGTGGAGAACCAGAGAACAGAGTGGAGAACCAACCAGAGAACAGAGTGGAGAACTAATCAGAGAACAGAGTGGAGAACTTATCAGAGAACAGAGTGGAGAACCAGAGAACAGAGTGGAGAACCAAAGAGAACAGAGTGGAGAACCAACCAGAGAACAGAGTGGAGAACCAGAGAACAGAGTGGAGAACCAACCAGAGAACAGAGTGGAGAACTAATCAGAGAACAGAGTGGAGAACCAGAGAACAGAGTGGAGAACCAACCAGAGAACAGAGTGGAGAACCAACCAGAGAACAGAGTGGAGAACCAGAGAACAGAGTGGAGAACCAACCAGAAAACAGAGTGGAGAACCAGAGAACAATGTGGAGAACTAATCAGAGAACAGAGTGGAGAACCAGAGAACAGAGTGGAGAACCAACCAGAGAACAGAGTGGAGAACTAATCAGAGAACAGAGTGGAGAACCAGAGAACAGAGTGGAGAACCAACCAGAGAACAATGTGGAGAACTAATCAGAGAACAGAGTGGAGAACCAGAGAACAGAGTGGAGAACTAATCAGAGAACAGGTGAGAACCAGAGAACAGAGTGGAGAACCAACCAGAGAACAGAGTGGAGAACCAACCAGAGAACAGAGTGGAGAACCAGAGAACAGAGTGGAGAACTAATCAGAGAACAGAGTGGAGAACAGAGTGGAGAACAGAGTGGAGAACCAGAGAACAGACATATGGGGACACTGAACCTGACTGTACACAGGGTTACAGGGACATTGTCAGTTCATGAGTCACCAGATGGGTACTGGTTATACAGGTTAAATGTTACTGGTTATACTGGTTACTACTGGTTACTACTGGTTACTACTGGTTATACAGGTTAAATGTTACTGGTTATACTGGTTACTACTGGTTATACAGGTTAAATGTTACTGGTTATACAGGTTAAATGTTACTGGTTATACTGGTTACTACTGGTTATACAGGTTAAATGTTACTGGTTATACTGGTTAAATATTACTGGTTATAGTGGTAATATTTGCTATACTGGTGACATCAGTGACACTGGTTACATTACTGTAATTGGTGATACTGGTCATACTAGTTATATGTATGTTACTGGTAATACTGGGTTGCTCCAAGCGGTCTCACCCTGCGGCGCCCTGGTCAGGTACGTCCATGAAGCCCATGTCGTGATGTTGGGGGGCTCGGTTGTCGTGGCGATGCTGGCTCTGGAATCGGGGCAGGGTGGGCTGCTCCATGCTGGACTGCTGCCTCAGCAGGGAACCTCTGGAGGAGGTGGAGCCTCCTCTGGGAGCTCCGCCTCCTCTGGAGCGAGGAGCTGAAAGAGAATTAAAACTATAAAGCAATAGTTGCTGTGATGAGGGCAGCCTGACAACTGAAACCGGATCCTCTACCTGAGCTGTACTGGCCGGTGGGCGGAGCCTGGTTGCCCATGTACCGACTCTTGCGGTTGTCCCTCCTCGTCGGTCCTACCGATCAAACACACAGGAAGTGAGGCAGAGTACGCAGGAAGTTGTGCATTTGTGGTGAGTCCAGTTAGAACCTACTGGAGTTTTTGGGCAGACCCGGTCCGATGGAGACCTGCAGGACCTTCCCACTGGGCTTCAGGACGGCCTCGTCCCCCTGACCCGCCTGGAACTGGATCTGTCTGGAACCTGAAGAGCTGAACGGACCCCAGCCGCCCTTCTTCACCTTAAACTCCAGACTGGAGGCGAGACCGACAGCAAGACAGAGAGACAGACAGAGAGAGACACAGACACAGAGAGAGAGACAGACACAGACAGAGAGAGAGACAGACAGACAGAGAGAGAGGGATAGAGAGAGACAGACACAGACAGAGAGAGAGACAGACAGCAAGACAGAGAGACAGACACAGACAGACAGACACAGAGAGACAAACAGAGAGAAACACACAGAGAGACAGACACAGACAGAGAGACAGAGAGAAACAGACACAGAGAGACAGACACAGACAGAGAGGGATAGAGAGAGACAGAGAGACAGACACAGAGAGAGACAGACACAGAGAGAGAGACAGACAGCAAGACAGAGAGACAGACACAGAGAGAGAAACAGACACAGACAGAGAGGGATAGACACAGAGAGACAGACAGGGAGAGAGAGAGAGGGAGAGACACAGAGAGACAGACAGGGAGAGAGAGAGAGGGATAGACACAGAGAGACAGACAGGGAGAGAGAGAGAGGGATAGACACAGAGAGACAGACAGGGAGAGAGAGAGAGAGGGATAGAGAGAGAAACAGACACAGAGAGACAGACACAGACAGAGAGAGAGGGATAGAGAGAGACAGAGAGAGAGGGATAGAGAGAGACAGACACAGAGGGACAGACAGAGAGAGAGGGACAGACAGAGAGAGAGGGACAGACAGAGAGAGAGATATTGATTGGCATTGACCGCAGCCAATAGCAGCTACCGCTATATGCTAGCATCAGCGTCGACCGTCCAGTGAACACAACCTCTAAGACCAACGGTGCCGGGCTAACAGCAGTTAGCGGTTAGCTACTGATCAATCTGTCAATCAGGAAACTCTGTAAATGACCTCGGTACTGTAACGTTATTCCTTGTTGGTCTCGGAGGCTGTGTTCGATCCCGGTCCGGCTGCTGAGTCCGGTTCTGTTGCACAGAAGATACAATAACATGCAGTTAATTAGCAGTTACCTACTTTAGCTAAAGCTATCTGTCCATCAGGAAACTCTGTGAATCACAGAGAGTTGAACAGTTGAAACCAGGAAATATTTTCTCCACAAAATCTGATTCAGAATTAATAGCTCATTACCTTGTGTTTTGCTATAGCGAAAAATGATTGCTACAACTTGCTACATAGTGAAATGCTCAGAAGAGAGAAAGCATTTGATCGGACGATAAATTAGTATACTGGAGGATAGGAGACTTTGAATTCATAGAGACTTTAAATCAAACATTACATGAAGGCAGCAGAGAGAATAAAGTACTGACAGGTTGTTGAATTTGAGCGGAAGTTTCTTCTCAGTTTTCTCCTGATAACGTTTGACCAGCAGACTGAGGAACTCTGTTTTAAAGACGCTCTGAAGAACGCTGTCGTACTCCTCCTCGTGGATGATGAAGAAGTCGTCCTGCAGAGTACTGACAGAGAGACAGGTAGCGAAGTAAACAAAATGAAACAATTAAAGTACTTTTAACTCCTTCATCTCTTCAGATAGTTTTCTCCTCTAATACAGGAAATAATGTAAGTGTCTCTACATGTTCTGGTCCTGGTTCTAGTTCTTGATCTGGTTCTGGTTCTAGACCAGTTTCTGGTGTACCTCAGGGAAACAGACTGGATCTTGGTGAGTTCGATCTTCCTCTTGAGAACCTCCTGGATTTGGCCTTTATCTGGACCCTGCTTCACCTTCTCTCGGCCAATCAGGTAAAGGAACTTCGGGGTCAGGATGAGGTCACGCTTCACGGTCTGTGGAACAGGAAGTTGAGACAAGAAGTGGAGACAGGAAGTGGATGTCACTGACAGGTAGACTGTCAGATCAGCTGTGGGTTGTTTTTACCCTGAATCTTCGGTCGAATTTCATCACAACGTCGGCAAAGTCGATCCTCTCTCGGCGGCCGACAAACTGTCTGATCTCTGGGTGGTTGTCTGTCCCAATGTAGTCGCCCACAAAGTTCCTGTTGATGCTGTTCCTGCGGCGATCCTTCTTGTTCAAAAGAACATCTGAGGCTGGAAACAGATTGAGGAAGACATCACGTCCAAGACGCAAACATGAGAAAGTGGTGCTTTCTTAGCGGGCGATCACACAGACACGCATCGCTTCAAGCCAGAGAGCTAACGTTATGCTACGAGCCAGAGAGCTAATGTTACGCACGTCTAAAAGCTGCTAGAAAAATGCGTTGTACCGATGCATCTCTATGTGATCGTCCCTTTATCTCACTCCTGGACATCGGTCTTACCTTCCTCCCTCATCTTGACGTACTTGCGGACGGCGATGTGTTTACGCCATGCCTTCTGAATGACCCGAGCGTAACCGTTGTACTTCCTCTCCCTCATCTCCTCCAACAGGAAGAGCTGCAGAGGAAAACTGAGTAAATTGAGGGCTTCTGGGAACTGCAGTACCCAGAATGCCACTGTACAGGAAATTTCAGGAGCTTCTGAAAATGCCCGTGATATAACCATAGCAACGAATGCTGAGGCTTATGGGTACTCATTCCGCAGACCTGAAACCAGACCGTACCCCTACAGTCTGTGGTTACGGGTTAGGAACTCTACTAACAGGAAACTTTACTTCTAAAGTTTACAGCTAGATGAACCACTTCCTGAGTGTTTCGTACCGACTCTGGAGCTTTGATGAATATTTTGTTCTTGCCCAGCTGGAACTGGTCCTGGTCCATGTTGACAGAGTTGAGGAGGTGCAGGACTCCCTGGCGCTGCTCGCCCCTCCACTGAGGCCAGGTGTCCTTGGTCAGGATGGCGTACCTGCAGCACAAAATCTCTGTTAGCGTCTCTGAAGCAGCAGTACAGACTACATGATGTTACCCTGTTTGACCTCCTACCTCTGCAGGAACTTGTTGAAGACCCGTCTGTAGGCGTATCCAGCCCGGCGGACTCTGATGTTCTCTCGGAGGCCCAGGTACTCCACCTGGTGTCTGACCCGGTTCTCCTCCCAATCCCGGGGACGTTTGGTCTCGTTGGGTTTGATGCAGCGGATGTAGTGAGGAGTGCACTTCATCAGAGTCTGGACCAGACTGTTGGCTTGTTTCTAGAAGGGAGGGAGGACGGGCGGTTACCTCCCAGCTGTGAGACCCTGCAGGGTTTCAGTGTGTGATCATGTTTCTATCTGTGGAGGCTGACGAAACCAGCAATCAGATGTTTTAGACTCTCTCAGTCTGTAAATGTTGTGACTTGTTCCTACAATATAAATTATTACTGTGAAATTCATTTGTGCTGGAAGTTTGATGATGTTGGATAAACTCTGCGTACTACTGATCGTTTTGTGTGCGGGGCCTAACTGCTATCAGATAGAGACAGTTGTGCAGTAGCTAGCGGTGTTCAGCTAACTGCCGCACTCGCACCGTCATAGGCATTGACTCAAACAGCGACATGACGTACACGAGACTGAATGACAATCATATTTAGAATGTCTCACTATATCTAATGTAAATAATAAAATCATCACCGTTTGTCAGAATACATAAGTTAGTATCATGGATCATATTAGCCTCGGGAAGCTAATGTTAGCCAACTAATAAATCCTCAGATAGGATTTTGCTAGCGATAACGTTGCTAAGTTTAGCCAGCCATACTGATGCAGATCAGCCCCGGAAGTCTACATGTAGCCAGCTGAACATAACCACTTGTGCTGCATGGCAGCCGGCACCACTGGCTAACTCGCTAATCTTGGTCTCAGTGTGACCTGATCTGACCAGTGGTGGAGCGAAAACATGCAAAGTTTATCCTGAAGGTGGCGCTATAGGAAGGTCAATCATGTGGTCTCTCTCACCTTGATCTTACTGCTGGCGGTGCTCGGACGCCCTCTCTTCTCAGCCTCCAGGTTATCAGGGAAAAGAGCTCTGATGAACGGACTGACCACAAACACACCACAGACAGGGGTCACTATCAGGTCATCATCAGGTCATCATCAGGTCATCACACACACACACACACACACAGAGTACTTACAACTCACTGCTCTGCATTAGTTCGATGATGTCGTTAGACAACACGTCCCTGTTTCTCTCACAGAAACCGCTGACATCATACGACACCTGGACAGACAGACAGACAGGTGTTAAGGCGTACAGGCGTAAAGGTATACAGGTGTACAGGCGTACAGGTGTACAGGCGTACAGGTGTAAAGGTATACAGGTGTACAGGTATACAGGTGTACAGGCATACAGGTGTACAGGCGTACCTTCCCAGCGTAGTGGTGGATGATGAATCCTCTGTTCCAGCTGCTGAAGTGTTCATGTGATCCGATCTGTCCCTGAAGCTTCTGCAGCAGCGTCTGATCTGCTCCTTCACCTTTAGCATGCATTGTAGCACACACATCGTCCAGGATGCTCATGACCCCAGGAGGATTCTGGGAAACAAGAAATGATGTCATATTTATTATGTACAAACAGTTGTATTACCAACCAACCAAACCACCAAACAAACAACCAAACCACCAAACAAACAACCAACCAACCAACCAAACAAACAACCGCACAAACAAACCATTGAAACATTTACAGGACGGGTTGATCCCACACGGTATTGGAAACACAGTTTGGCTGAGACGTAAACACAAACAGCCACAGTGACTGATACTACTGATAAATCTGTGTTCTGGTCACTGATTGGTCGACTCACCAGTTTGGACTCAATGAGGTCACAAACCACCTTGTTGTTGAAATACTCGATGGGGGTCCATCTGATCCCCTCCTGAACATATTCGTCCTGCAGAGACAGAAGAACAGTTAAAGTATTTCATTGTGTTGAACATGAAAAACTTTTATTTTGAAACATCTGTGAACGCAAGAGAAACAGGAAGTAGAAAGCTTTCGATCAATAACTTATAAAATAATAATACAGTTAACGACCAGAGTAAAAGGTCAGACTGAGTAAGAGGTTGGAGGTGTAATGTGATGATGTCGTGTGGTGATGTCATGGCGTAGCACCTGTTCTGCCTTCAGTGTGAGCTCAATGAAAATCTGCTGCAGCTTCTCGTTGACAAAGTTGATGCAGAACTGCTCAAAGCCGTTTCTCTGAAAAAGATGTTTAACAGTCAATCAATCAATTTATTAATCAATCGGTGAATAACTCACACTCAACACAGTACCTGTAGTAACACAGAAACAGAACACACAATATAATTTCATAAGGAATTTACTGCCTTCAACCTGCTGCACCTACACTCCTCCATTTCCCAGAATTCCATTCAGCAACCATGGGGGGGGGAACCTTGAGCTTTCAGATTAATGTGCAGGTGTGTGTGTGAGAGTCTGTTTGTACCTGGAAGATCTCGAAGCCGTAGATGTCGAGGACTCCGATGTTGAACTCCTCCTGGTCCTTCTGCATGGCTTTATTGATACACTGTCACACACACAAAGCAACCGATCCATCAATCAATCACACCATCAATACACAACAAACTGAAGCCTGAAATCAAAGGAGGCAGCGTGCGGGGTGTCGATGTGGACTGACGTCAACGAGGAAGTCGAAGAGTCGCGTGTACAGAGCTTTGGACAGGGCGTCTCTGGTGAAGCAGGCCTGCTCGGTGTTCAGGGTGACGGAGATGGACTCGGTCTTCCCGCCCCACTTACTGTCCATAATCCTGCTGGTGAGTTTACTGCAGAGACCGTCCTGAGAGATCCCCAACAGGAAGGACGGGAAAGCCAGGACTGACAGGAAGACACAGAGACAGTGTGTGAATGGACAACAACCACAAAGTCTGTATTTCATGTAGAAACAGGCAGTTAGGGAGCCACTGGTGTACTACGTCCCCCCAGTCCAGCAGCTGTAGTGGATCCATTAGCTGACTCTGCTGGACTGGGAGCTCCCAGTGAACAGCAGGTCCAGACCGGGACTGAATGCAGCATCTGGATGACAGTTTTAGGACAGAACTGAGATGTTCTTATTGCTGGGTTTGGCTCCTGGAGATGTTAAAAGGTTAAACAGACTTACAGTCCTGGCTTTCAACCACAGCGTAGTTGTTCTCCTCTCTGAAGCTGATGTTTCCCAAATGGAGAATTCCTGCAACAAGCTGAAGAACCGAGTCCTGATCCTCCACAGACAGACCCACTACTGTCATCGCCCCCTGAGAGACAGAAAGGTAAAGAGACAGTCAGCCAGCTGGACAGACAGACAGTTTGACAGACAGATACGGACAGTTTGACAGACAGACCGGTACAGACCATAGTGTCAGAGAACTCCTTCTTGTCGTTGACATCCTCCACAGTGTAGGTTCCTGACTGGTTGAGGTACAAGTAGTAGTCCGGGGTCGTGACCCCGAGGTTCTCCCTCTGCTCCCCACTCGCCCCCTCCAACAGCTGAGGACAGAGGTCAAAGGTCACAGAGCTCAGATACTATATTGTAGTACCTGTACTATATATTGTAGTATATATTGTAGTACCTGTAGTACATATTATAGTATATATTGTAGTATATATTTAGTACCTGTAGTATACATTGTAGTTTATATTGTAGTATATATTTAGTACCTGTAGTACATATTGTAGTTTATATTGTAGTATATATTGTAGTATATATTTAGTACCTGTACTATATATTGTAGTTTATATTGTAGTATATATTTAGTACCTGTAGTATATATTGTAGTATATATTTAGTACCTGTAGTACATATTGAAGTATATATTTAGTACCTGTAGTATATATTGTAGTTTATATTGTAGTATATATTTAGTACCTGTAGTATATATATTGTAGTATATATTTAGTACCTGTAGTATTGTAGTATATATTTAGTACCTCTAGTATATATTGTAGTATATATTTAGTACCTCTAGTATATTTTGTAGTATATATTGTAGTATATATTTAGTACCTGTAGTATATATTGTAGTATATATTTAGTACCTGTAGTATATATTGTAGTATATATTTAGTACCTGTAGTGTATATTGTAGTATATATTTAGTACCTGTAGTATACATTGTAGTATATATTTAGTACTTGTAGTATATATATATATATATCGTAGTATATATTTAGTACCTGTAGTATATATTGTAGTATATATTGTAGTATATATTTAGTACTTGTAGTATATATATTGTAGTATATATTTAGTACTTGTAGTATATATTTAGGACCTGGTAGTATACATTGTAGTATATATTTAGTACCTGTAGTATATATTGTAGTTCATATTGTAGTATATATTTAGTACCTGTAGTACATATTGAAGTATATATTTAGTACCTGTACTATATATTGTAGTATATATTTAGGACCTGGTAGTATATATTGTAGTATATATTTAGTACCTGTAGTATATATTGTAGTTCATATTGTAGTATATATTTAGTACCTGTAGTACATATTGAAGTATATATTTAGTACCTGTACTATATATTGTAGTATATATTTAGTACTTGTAGTATATATTTAGTACTTGTAGTATATATTGTAGTATATATTTAGTACCTGTAGTATATATTGTAGTATATATTTAGTACCTGTAGTATATATTGTTGTATATATTTAGTACTTGTAGTATATATTGTAGTATATATTTAGTACCTGTAGTATATATTGTAGTATATATTTAGTACCTGTAGTATATATTGCAGTTTATATTGTAATATATATTTAGTACCTGTAGTACATATTGTAGTATATATTTAGTACCTGTAGTATATATTGTAGTTTATATTGTAGTATATATTTAGTAACTGTAGTATATATATTGTAGTACATATATAGTACCTGTAGTATATATTGTAGTTTATATTGCAGTATATATTTAGTACCTGTAGTATATATTGTAGTATATATTTAGTACCTGTAGTATACATTGTAGTATATATTTAGTACTTGTAGTATATATATTGTAGTATATATTAAGTACCTGTAGTATTTATTGTAGTATATATTGTAGTATATATTGTAGTATATATTTAGTACCTGTAGTATACATTGTAGTATATATTTAGTACCTGTAGTATATATATTGTACTATATATTTAGTACCTGTAGTATATATTGTAGTATATATTTAGTACCTGTAGTATATATATTGTAGTATATATTTAGTACCTGTAGTATATATTGTAGTATATATTTAGTACCTGTAGTATATATATATTGTAGTATATATTTAGTACCTGTAGTATATATTGTAGTATATATTTAGTACCTGTAGTATATATTGTAGTATATATTTAGTACCTGGTAGTAGATGTGGAAGTTTCTTTCTCCTGGATTCTGTGAAACGACTCGACTTTTCTCCAGCAGGAAGTTGGAGATTTTTCCTCCATCAGGAGCTCCTCCTCGACTGAACTGGATCTCAAAGTATTTACCCTGACAGGAGGAGTGTTATTAATTAACAGTATTAGCAGTGTTTATTAGCAGTACTTATTAACAGTATTAGCAGTGTTTATTAACAGTATTTATTAGCAGTATTAGCAGTGTTTATTAGCAGTATTTATTAACAGTATTAACAGTATTCATTAGCAGTATTTATTAACAGTATTCATTAGCAGTGTTTATGTATTCTCAACACATTTATACTCACAAATCTGCTGGAGTTGTTGTTGCGGACGGTCTTAGCGTTACCGAAGGCCTCCAGCAGAGGGTTGGACTGCAAGATGATGTCTTTAACATGCTGCTCACACACACACACACACACACACACACACACACACACACACACACACACACACACACACACACACACACACACACACACACACACACACACACACATCAGCAGGAACAGCAGTAACCATGGCAACAGTAGTAATTAACGTCCAAATCTTCCTCTCCTGATTCTAGTTCCAACACCTGAAGTCAGTTTCTGTTGAGTAGACGACTGATCTGATCCGTTTACATAAGTTAGTATCATGGACCACATTGGCTCCCTGTAAAATGTAGAATAGAATTTAAAATCCTCCTCCTCACCTATAAAGCTCTTCATGGTCAGGCCCCTTCATATCTTAAAGAGCTCATAGTACCCTATTACCCCTCTAGAACACTACGTTCTCTGAATGCTGGGCTACTTGTGGTTCCTATAGTCTCTAAAAGTAGAACAGGAGCCAGAGCCTTCAGTTACCAAGCTCCTCTCCTGTGGAACCAGCTTCCAGTTGTGGTTCGGGAGGCAGACACCCTCTCCACATTCAAGAGTAGGCTTAAGACATTCCTCTTTGATAAAGCTTATAGTTAGGGCTGGATCAGGTGAGTCCTGAACCATCCCTTAGTTATGCTGCTATAGGCCTAGACTATCGGGGGATTTCCCATGGTGCACTGAGCTCCTCTCTTCCTCTCTCTTTCTGCACTCATTCATGTCCCATTAATGCATGTTACTAACTTCACTTCTTCCCCGGAGTTCTTGTGCTTTCTCGTCTCGCAGGTTCTCATGGATCCTGGTGGAGCCTCCTGCCATGGTCCTGCTAGATTGCCATTGCCTATACTGTTGTTGCTGTCTGTCTGTCTGTCTGTCTGTCTCTCTCTCTCTCTCTCTCTCTCTCTCTCTCTCTCTCCCACCCACCTAGAGCCGGAGGATCTGTCCTAGGTTTCTGCCTTTTAACAGGCAGTGTTTCCTTGCCCTTGTCTCCAAGGTCTTGCTCATGGTGGTACTGTTGGGTCTCTGTAATTAATGTTAAAGAGTTCGGTCTAGACCTGCTCTATTTGAAAAGTGTCCTGAGATAACTTCTGTTATGAATTGGTGCTATACAAATAAAACTGAAATTAGCTGGGGATGCTAATGCTAGCCAACCAATGAGATCAGCTCTGGATGAAGCTAGCTTATTAATCCATGTTAGCAAGCTAACATTATCCACATAACAGCACAATCAGACAATATGTTCCACTAGCTTAGCATTAATGTTAGCTTTGACTTTGGACTTTGTGTTGGACTCTCGGGAGCATAAAGGTCACAACCTTTGACCCTCAGTACTTACTTAGCAGTACTATTAGCAGCATTATTAGCAGTACTATTATTACCATTATTAGTAGCATTATTAGCAGCATTATTAGCAGTACTATTAGTAGCATTATTAGCAGTACTATTAGCAGTACTATTAGTAGCATTATTAGCAGTACTATTAGCAGTACTATTAGTAGCATTATTAGCAGTACTATTATTAGCATTATTAGTAGCATTAGTAGCATTATTAGCAGTATTATTAGTAGCATTATTAGCAGCATTATTAGCAGTACTATTATTAGCATTATTAGTAGCATTATTAGCATTATTAGCAGTACTGTTAGTAGCATTATTAGCAGTACTATTAGCAGTATTATTAGTAGCATTATTAGCAGTACTATTAGCAGTATTATTAGTAGCATTATTAGTAGCATTATTAGCAGTACTATTAGCAGTATTATTAGTAGCATTATTAGCATTATTAGCAGTACTGTTAGTAGCATTATTAGCATTATTAGCAGTACTATTAGTAGCATTATTAGTAGCATTATTAGGTCTACTGACCTGGACTTTGTCTCCTCCTCCGGACACTTTGGACACGTAACTCATGATGTATTTGGCAGCGACAGTTTTTCCAGCTCCGCTCTCACCGCTGAGCAACAGGAAACAGGAAACACCATCAGACACTGCTGATCTGTCAGTGTGAAGTTCTAACACCTGAACTCATCATTAATCAATAATCCACAAGGTCTACATACTCTGATCAGTTCTGAATAATCAATAGGAAGTCCCGCCTACCTGATGATAACACACTGGTTCTCGCTGTCAATCATCATGTTTCTGTACACGTGGTCAGCCAGAGCGTAGATATGGGGGGGGTTCTCATACTGAGCCTGGGGTGTCAAAGGTTACTTGGAGTTATACAGATAATATCTTGATGTGTATATTACAGTATATTACAATATATTACAGTATATTACAATATATTACAATATATTACTGTATATTAGTGTATATTACAGTATATTAGTTTATATTACTGTATATTAGTGTATATTAGTGCATATTACAGTATATTACAATATATTACAGTATATTATTGTATATTACAGTATATTACAGTATATTACAATATATTACAGTATATTATTGTATATTACAATATATTACAGTACATTACAATATATTATTGTACATTACAATATATTACAGTACATTACAATATATTAGTGTATATTACAATATATTACAGTATATTACAATATATTACTGTACATTACAATATATTACAGTATATTACAATATATTACAGTATATTACAATATATTACAGTATATTACAATATATTACAGTATATTAGTGTATATTACAGTATATTAGTTTATATTACAGTATATTAGTGTATATTAGTGCATATTACTGTATATTACTGTAATATAATTACAGTATATTATTGTATGTTACAGTATATTACTGTATATTACAGTATATTACTGTGTATTACTGTATATTATGTCATATTACTGTATATTATGTTATATTACAGTATATTACAGTATATTATTGTATATTACTGTATATTATTGTATATTACTGTATATTATTGTGTATTACAGTATATTGTTGTATTACAGTTTATTACTGTATATTATTGTATATTAATGTATATTACAGTTTATTATTTATATTACTCTATATTACTTTATATTGTATATTACAGTATATTATTATATTATTGTATATAACAGTATATTATTGTATATTACTGTATGTTACTGTATGTTACTGTATATTACTGTATATTAGTTTATTATTTTATATTACTGTATATTATTGTGTATTACAGTATATTACTGTATATTACTATATATTACAGTATATTATGTATATTACACTATATTGTGTACATTACAATATATTACTGTGTAGTAGAGTATATTACAATATATTACAGTATATTACTGTATATTAGTATATTACAGCATATTATTGTATATTACTGTATGTTATTGTATGTCACTTTATATTACAATATATTACTGTATATTATTGTATATTACTGTATATTATTGTATATTACTGTATATTATTTATATTATTGTATATTAAGTATATTATTTATATTATTGTATATTACTGTATATTACAGTACATTAGTGTATATTACAGTATATTACTGTATGTAATTTTATGTCACTGTATATTACAATATATTACAGTATATTAGTGTATATTACAGTATATCACATTATCTTACAGTATATTAGTGTATTACAGTATATTACAGTATATTACAGTATATTATTGTATATTATAGTATATTATTTATATTATTGTATATTACAGTATATTACATTATATTACAGTATATTAGTGTCTATTACAGTATATTAGTGTATTACAGTATATTACAGTATATTACAATATATTACAATATATAAGAGTATATTACAATATATTACAGTATATTAGTGTATATCACAATATACTACTGTATTATTGTATATTACAGTATATTGTTTATATTATTGTATATTACAGTTTATTATTTATATTACTGTATATTACAGTATATTATTTATATTATTGTATATTACAGTATATTATTATATTATTGTATATTACAGTATATTACAGTTTATTATTGTATATTATAGTATATTGTTTATATTATTGTATATTACAGTTTATTATTGTATATTACAGTATATTAGTGTATTACAGTATATTACAGTATATTACAATATATTACAATATATAAGAGTATATTACAATATATTACAGTATATTAGTGTATATCACAATATACTACTGTATTATTGTATATTACAGTATATTGTTTATATTATTGTATATTACAGTTTATTATTTATATTACTGTATATTACAGTATATTATTATATTATTGTATATAACAGTATATTACAGTATATTATTATATTATTGTATATTACAGTATATTACAGTTTATTATTGTATATTATAGTATATTGTTTATATTATTGTATATTACAGTTTATTATTGTATATTACAGTATATTACAGTATATTATTATATTATTGTATATTACAGTATATTACAGTATATTATTATATTATTGTATATTACAGTATATTACAGTATATTATTATATTATTGTATATTACAGTATATTACAGTTTATTATTGTATATTATAGTATATTGTTTATATTATTGTATATTACAGTATATTACAGTATATTACAGTATATTATTATATTACAGTATATTACAGTTTATTACCTTATTTTATAATAATATTGTTGTATATTATTGTAATAATATTGTATACTACAGTATATGTTTGTAGTAGTGTGTAGTCTGTGTATATTCTTACCGCTCCCTGGTACAGCTCCACCTCTCTGTCAGTGAAATATGGAAGCTGTTTGAATGGATTCACAGATATCAGAACTGGACCGATGTAGGTCTGACATGAAGAACCAGGTAAAGGACCAGAACCAGAACCTTCATGCATCCTTCAGTGTGAACATAAAGTCCCTCCTCAGTTATTACTTCAGTAATGTGTCTGTTGCTAGGAAACATCTATGGCTCTGTCCAATCAGCAGCAACCAGCTTTATAAACAGGAAGCATCACAAGCTAGCATAACATCTAAAACTGATAAATCTTTGTAAATGTAGTATTCATATAATGAGAGGGACATATGCTAAGCTAACTCATTTAAACAGAATTGACTAATTTAACTTCTATGTTAGCATTAAGCTAAGTTAGCATTAGGCTAAGTTTGAGCATTTTGATACTTTCAGTATTTTGGACAGTAACAGAGTATTTGTTCTGTGTAAGGATACGAAGATGTAGTCGTCCATGTATCTCTTCTTCAGGTTCTCCGTGATGGCGTCCTCGTTGACTTTGGACAGCAGCACCATGTCATCGACCCCGCTCACCTTCACGTTCTGAGCCTGCCAATGGTAGCGCTCCTTACTGCCCTGAGGGGGCGGGGCATAAACACAGACTGTCAGGATTGGTTCAACATGTTCATCAACTCTGACCTCTGACCTCTGGTCAGTGCAGCATGCAATTATTAGTAATGACACACTGTAACCAAAGCGACATGTCAGCCAATCACAGGATCAGCTCTCTGCAGGTTGCTGTTTTTCAAAATAAGAGTGCTCTGTTCTTCAAGGTAACTTCAGCATGAACTGATATAAATCATCTGGATGGGAATCAACAGGTTCTGGTGCTGAACCCATTTCAGACCGATTCAAAATACTGAAGACGGATACAGCAACGATTCCTGTACAATACATAATATATAATATAATATATAATAAAATATATATTCTATAATTAGGGCTGGGACTTTATCGCGTTAATTACGATTAATTAATTGCAGAAAAAAATAAAAATAAATAACGCATTTGGGGGGTCATTTGGACTGAGAGGATCGCTTTCGCCGACCTCCCGCTTCCTCAGCCGATAAATGTAATTTTTGACTGACTAAACCTCAATTACTTTGGCTACATTTACTGGGAAACATGTCCGGCCCTAAAGGGAACACTAATCCACGATAGGCACTGCATAGAACTCGTCCCGAAGCAAAAAAGCCGCTCACGGCTAACACCGAGGCTAGCACGGATGATGGCGACAGCATGTCGTTTGAGGAAAATGTGGCTAACACAGTTTCCAAAACTGTTACTGAAAAGATTGGCGCTCTCATGGAGCAGAAGTTTACCAAACTACACTCTAATTCAATTCAATTCAATTCAACTCAATTTTATTTGTATAGCGCCAATTCATAACAGAAGTTATCTCAGGACACTTTTCAAATAGAGCAGGTCTAGACCGAACTCTTTATAACATTATTTACAGAGACCCAACAGTACCACCATGAGCAAGCACTATTCTGGACAAGCTAAGCAGCCGCGTCGAGGACAACACTAAGTGAATAACTGAGACTGAGAACCCCATCTCTGATGGGTTCAACCACTCTGGAAAACAAGCTAGCCGAACGAGTGAAGATCCTGACCGACCGGGCTGAGGACGGCGAGACAGGAGCCGCACAGATAAAATACGCATTTTCGGCCTTAAGGAAGGTGCAGAGGGGAACCAGGCTGTCAGGTTTTTTGGGACCTGGCTTCCAGATACCCTGGGACTGGAGACCAAGCGAGGCTCGATTAAAATTGACCTGGCTCACAGAGCCTTAGGCCCGCCGAAAAGAAAAATTATAATCGACCTGTTATCAAGTTGCACAATTTTAGCGACAAACAACGGATCCTTGCCGCTGTCCGAGAGAAAGGCGAGATCACCTAACAGGGCAACAAGATTAACATCTGCCAGGACCTATCAGCCCAGGTCAGGGGAGCCCGACATCAGTTCAACGGGGGATGTGAACGCCCACGGGAAGCGGAGGATTTTCTGAGCAAGAACGGTTAATTCCGAGCACAGAATAAGGATTACTTGAAGCGTTTTTAAGCGGTTTACACAGCAGACACAGAAACTGTTCATTTGCCATATAGAAGATGAGGAACAGATAACTGTAGTCTGTGTGTGACATGGGGACAGCACCCTAGGACGATTATTTTTTATAACTGGACTGATACCCCGACCACTTGTATGGACCTCATCCCTCGGAGTTTACTTTCATAGCTACAAGATGTGAGTGAGGCCCTCTCCCCTGATTTGGTACAGGTATCTGTCGTTAATTGTTAATGCTTTCATTTTACTATTTTCCCCATATATTATTTTTATTTAGATATCCTGGATTTACACAGTATATTGATATTTTGGCTCTGATCGACACCTGCTACAGCTGTCAGTGCGATTCTTGCTCTTTTTTTTTTCTGTTTTTTTTCTTTTTTGCCTATTTTTTCTGTTATGGCCACATATGCTCAGGTAATATGCCCATGTTGTTTCTCAGTGATTATCTAGAGATTATGGTTTAATCACATTAGCTGCCCGGCTGGGGAGCGGGAGGGTTGCGGAGAACAAGCATCGGCAGTTGGATGCAAGCGAACATTCCTGCGGCTGGTGTGTTTTTTTTCTCTCACAGGTGGGAGGATACCTCTCTGCCTCACCTGCCCTAAGACTTTTAACACCTTTGTAAGGATGTTCTTTGTTCTTGTTTTCTTGTTTGGGGGGCTCTATTTTGTTCATGGTTCTGAGTCTCCTTTTGGGGAGGGGTTTCTACAGACAGCCTTACTTATATTATTATTCTCATTCTCACAGTTTAGCTCCAGTCCTTTACTGATTACCAGGTCAGATACTGCCTTTTTTCTTAATGTTTCATAGAATACATCCAACTATATGAAGGGCTTAATTTTCCACAGTAATGAAACCGTTTTATAAAGACCTCTATAGCCCCAAATGCACATCTTCTTCTAAGACTAGAGCAACATTTCTTAATAAGATAAAATTACTGTCCCTCTCAGACGCACAGAAAGCAGATTTATGCAAGCCAATCAGTTAAGAAGAAGTCTTACAAGCCATACGCCCTCTTAAGGGAGGTAAAGCTCCAGGACCAGACGGTTTTGGCCCTCAATTTTACAAAACAGTCAGTCAGGAAATAGTCGATCCCCTTACAGACAGACAGTATTTAGACTCCTTTAATAGGGGTTGCCTCCCCCCAACATTGGCCATCGCTAATATCTCGGTTATTCTGAAAAGGGATAAGCCTTCTGACGTGTGGTTCCTATAGAACGATCAGTTTAATTTCTGTAGACAGTGTCCGCCAGGGGTGCCCTCCCAGTCCACTCCTCTTTGCCTTAGCATTAGAACCATTAGCCGAAACTATTCGACGACATACCAACATAAAGGGAATAACAATAGGACATAAGGAACACAAAATTGCCTTGTACGCGGATGATATCCTTGTGTTTTTGTCCTCCCCTCAGCTATCAATTGCTGCAATTGTGAATATTTTCAACAAGTTCAGTAACATATCCGGCTACAAAATTAATTTTTGTAAATCCGAAGCTATGCCACTGGGAGCCCTGAATACTACAGAGGTTCCGGAGAACTTCCCTTTCAGCTGGTCGAGATTTGGCTTCACTTATTTGGGGATAAAAGTGTCCTCAGACTTGAGGGATCTGCAAAAATTTAATTTGGCCCCAATCTGTACTTCAGTCAAGAGAGACCTGGAGCGATGGCAGAACCTACCCCTTTCCCTGTTTGGTCGAATCAGCCTCATTAATATGAATGTGCTCCCTTCACTCTTATATCCTTTGCAAATGCTCCCCTTATATCTAACAAAGAAAATCAACCTAGACTTAGAGAAGGCATTTTCCAAATGTATTTGGCAAGGCAAAAAACCTAGGCAGAGGCTTAAGATATTACAATCACCTACAGACATTCTACAGGCATTTCTATGCCTAATATATTGTATTATAACTGGGCCTGTCATGCACGCCACTTCTGGCTCTGGTTACATTCTTATGTTAAGAGAGAGACCTGTATTTATTCCTGGGCTTGCCACCCTTACTCCCCATGGAGCTTAATCACATGTTAAGCAAAGAAGATAAATCCAGAAGTAAAAGGCAATCTTATCATTTACAATAGTATCAGGATATGGCATGATATATCTAAATATCTGTGAAGGAAAACTGTGAAGTCTTTATTGTCTCCCATAACTCAAAATCCTAATTTTCCTGCAGGTGTCAGCTCACCCACGTTCCTCTCTTGGAGGGACAAGGGAATTCATGTATTGGTGATTTATTGAGAGATAATACCTTACTGTCCTTCCAGCAGCTACAGGAGACATTCCCAAGCGCCATTTTTTGGGGTATTTACATATTAGGCACTTTGTGTCTTCACAGACCACCTCTTTCTCTGCTAACATCTCTTACAGTGATGCTGAGAGATTTCTTCTAGAGCGGAAAAACAGAAAACATTTTATATCATCATTTTACTCACTTCTTGGTTCTTCCCTCTCATACCATTTACCAGACATCTCTCATAGATGGGAAAAAGACTTGAACAATGAATATATTGAGGATGATTGGCAGGCAACGATACGCCTTATCAGGTCCACATCTACTTGTAACCGGCTGAGAGAAACTCAGTACAAGATACTTCACAGGCTGCATATTACTCCTGTTATTTTAAACAAAATTGACCACTCCAATTCTCCTCTGTGTAACAAGTGCAACTTAGAAAGCGGGACGTATTTCCATTACTTCTGGGAATGTAAACTGATTTCCAGATTTTGGACACTTATTTCAAAAGTAGTCAGTGGGATATTTAAAATAAAAATTAGGCCCTGGGGTTTTCCTCCTAGGCCTTCCCTCTAGAGACTTGCATCTCACTGCATCACATTATAAGCTCTTTGAAAAACTCCTTCTAGTTGCTTGAAAATGTATACTGAAAAATTGCATCAAAACTCTTCCACCTAGTGTCACCTTTTGGTACAGGGAGGTCTTTAATGTCCTCCCTCATGAAAGTTACAAGCTGTTGTAAAGGGTAAGGATGAGTTATTTTTTAAAATTTGGACGCCCTCCCCAGATTATATACCTGCAGATCTGAAAAATCTGCTATTGAGGGGCTGACAGTTTTCTGATTGGAATAAGACCTCCCCTTGCAACCCTCAAATTGAGGGACACAGATAGGCTGCCGATGACTGGTTACCCTAACCTCATGATTACATACTGCGAGACTGGAAACAAACTAGAACTGTACTTTTTCATCATATGTCATTATTATTATTATTATTATTATTATTATTATTATTATTATTATTATCTTGGTCGTTCTGACTACTTTCACCTTTTTTTAAAATTTATTTTATTTTTATTTTTTTCTAACTCTGTATAGCATGTGCTGTCTAATGGGTCGGGGTGGCGGGTCTTGTTCCTGTGTTTTGTATTATCTCTGCTTAAAAACAACAAAATGTGTTTAAAAAAAAAAAAAATAACGAATTTAATCCCAATTTATTTTTGCACTCCAAACAGCGCGGAACATTGCTCGTTGCACGAGTTCCCGGCAAACCCGTAATACTGATGCACAGGACACAACACGAGAAATGGGAACCGATGAGAAGTCTGGACCTGGATAAAAGCACAGTTGTGTGCAAATTGTGCAAGAAAGAATTTGCCTATCACCGGAGCACTTCCAGCCTCCGCTACCACCTCAATGCCAAACATGTTGCAGCTAGCACAGACAACGCTCCTAGTTCGAGCAGGCAGTGTCGCCAATCCACACTCGACAAGATGACAGGGTTCAGAGCCAAAATGAGATGTTAATCAAACTGTTAATGCCTATGTTGCAAAGATTTTTTGCTCCGGACAATGGCAGAATAGGATGGACTGTCATCAGTTGATGGATCATTTTTGTTCCTGTGTTGTTTTTTAAAAGCATTTATGGTAGAAAGGCACTTTATGTTTAACTGTTGGACTGTTTATTTTATGCCAAGGATATTATTCTAACTATTTTGCAATGTTTGGTTTCCACTCTTCTGGAATGTACTGTACTGAGTGCTGTTTATTATTTTAATAAACAAAAACAAATGTGTTTAAGACATTTGAATATAATGTATAAGAAGCTTGAATATAGCTAAGTTGAATTTAAGTTTGTGCAGTTTGAACAATGCAATCATAATATTCTTTATTCATATTGCACTTTATGTTATATATCTAATTATTATTATTAATATATTATTATGTTAACACTCAGTGATGAAAATAAACACGATTTTGTTGTTTCAGCTCATTTATGTGTCTATTCATTGAAATGTGAAAAATTTTGCTTCTCATGTCAAATATTGATATGAGATTAATTGAGATTAATTCATTACAAAGCCTCTAATTAATTCGATTTTTTTTTTAATCGAGTCCCACCACTAGATATAATACATAACATTATATTATTAAATTAAATTATATATTATATAATATATTAGTATAATAGGGTGTGTGTGTGTGTGTGTGTGTGTGTGTCTGTCTGTGTCTGTGTGTGGGACGTGCTGATTGGTCGGTTTGTCCCCTTAGCTCATCCTCTCTGAATTCCCAGAATTCCTTCTGTCCTGTGGGATCATGTTGAGGAGCAGCGACGCCCAGACATGTTCAACACGTGTGTGTGTGTGTGTGTGTGTGTGTGTGTGTGTGTGTGTGTGTGTGTGTGTGTGAGAATAAATAATAATACAATAAATATATAATAATCTAACCTGACTTCCTGTCACACTGTCACTGCGGGTTTCCATGGCAACAGGAAGGAAATATTAATAATAGTTTTATTCATTTGAGTTTGTTTAGTTGTTTGTATTAATGTATTTATTTATTTATTATTTACACTTTATCCAGTTTTATTTTCTAAACTTCTTCCTCTTTCAGAGTCATTGATTGATTGATTTATTCATTTATTCACTGATTGATTGATTGATTGATTGATCGATTGATTGAGGTTCTTTAAAAAAAGTTAAAAAAACAAACAGCAGCAGAGATCTGATCCTGTACCAGTCACAGTACACCAGGACCCTGTAAGACCCTGTAGGACCCTGTAAGACCCTGTAGGACCCCGTAGGACCCTGTAAGACCCTGTAAGCCCCTGTAGGACCCTGCAGGACCCTGCAAGACCCTGTAAGACCCTGTAAGACCCTGTAGGACCCTGTAGGACCCTGCAGGACCCTGCAAGACCCTGCAAGAACCTGTAGGACCCTGTAGGACCCTGCAGGACCCTTTAAGACCCTGTAGGACCCTGTAGGGCCCTTTAAGACCCTGCAGGACCCTGCAAGACCCTGTAGAACCCTGTAAGACCCTGTAGGACCCTGCAGGACCCTTTAAGACCCTGTAGGACCCTGTAAGACCCTGTAGGACCCTGCAGGACCCTTTAAGACCCTGTAGGACCCTGTAAGACCCTGTAGGACCCTGTAGGACCCTGTAGGACCCTGTAAGACCCTGTAGGACCCTGCAGGACCATGTTGGACCCTGTAAGACCCTGTAAGACCCTGTTGGGCCCTGCAGGACCAGAAACAGAACCAGGACCAGGACCCTGTGGGAGCCTGCAGTGCTGAAGGGAGTGGACTCACCATGTCTGCGGTCTGTCGGCTCCTCCGCTCTCACTTCCTGCTTTCAGCTAAAAGTTGAGAAGTCTTGAGTCAGTCTCAGGTCCAGGATCCAGGATTCAGAATCCAGGGTTCAGGATCCAGGTGAGCTCAGCCTGAATCCGGGTCAGATGAGTCCAGATGGGTGGGGTTGGGGTCAGTGGATCTGGACTCTGTTGAACATTTCCTTCTCACTTTGTTTCCTGTTTGTCTTCCTTCGGTCTTCAGTCTTCAACTGCCTGCAGGTGTGGGCAGGTAAAGCCCCACCCCCTCCTCCCCCTCCTGCTGCTGCTCCTCCTGCCCCTGTGGAACTCTGGGTAATGTAGTCCTGACCCCGATCAGCGCCAACAGCAGAATCACAGAGCAGGAAACATCAATAACATCAATAATCTGATCAATGACATCAATAATATACATTTTAAAGACTTTTACTGTTTATATTTCTTATGTTTGTGTTTTGTTTTTATTTTCTTCAGTTTAATAAATCTTATAATTATAAATCTGCTGCTGTTTATTTCTTAGTATTTATTTATTTTATTGCTCTTTTAAATATGATCAACCTGTGAGAGCTGCTCTGTAAACAATTGATTATTGATCATATTTGTGTGAAACTGGAAACTATATATAAAGAAAATAATGTTCATATAATATAATATCCTCAATATCTAATCAATAGTGGACAGATGTTATAAATATTATCCTCAATATCTAATCAATAATGGACAGATAAATGTGCAGTGAATTCAGATACAATCAATAATCTACAGACGTCCTGTTGGTGATTCTTTTATTGACAGATGCTGTTACAATATACAAACTTATAATATTAATAATACATTAATAAATGAATAATAATTTAATAAATGAATAATATTATATTAATCATATATTATTATTATAATAATTTTATATTATTAATAATAATAAGAAGTATACAACAACCTACATATGCATATTACTATTATATAACCCAAAGAACAAGAAGAAATAAATAAATAAAATAAAGTATATATAAATTATATGTATAATATATATAATTTATATATAATATATAAATTGTATATATTATATAACAATAATTAATAATAATAACAACAGAGACAATCATAAATTAATAAGAAGAAGAACACTAAATAAAATGAATAAATGTATTTAAGAAGTATATTATAGTGAACAGTAGGGGGAGCTCAGAGTGCATGCTGGGAGTTGGAGTCTGACGCAGCAGCAGGCCGACAGTGTAAAGGTCAGATTGACTCATCGGTTGATTATTAAACGTTCAGAAAGAAAGACCCCAGTATGGAGCAACAGAGGTCGAAGGTTGGAGGTCAGCTCATGGTGCACACTGCTGCTCCTGGCAGCTCCATTAATGAGTCCACAGTTGAGATCGTACCTACGGTTCATCCTGTTGCATGTTGGGATGGTGATGGTTGTTCCAGGTATTAGTCAGACCCTAACAGAGGGAACTGGTCTGCTCTGAAGAAAGTGGTACTGGTCCAAGTTCACAACAGCGACATCATTAGAAACTCAGGCAAAGTGGTGTAAAGGCTTTTATTTTGAAACTGTGTATACGCCCGTTTCCTGTACAGTTTTATTTTCTTTATTTATTTATATTTTAAAAGTTCTTTACTTTATTCACCAAGATTAATTCCTCGTAACCGACCCCGAAATAATTCACTGGTTCTGTTCACTGGTTCTGCTCACTGGTTCTGTTTTTACTGGTTCTGCTCACCGGTTCTGCTCACTGGTTCTGTTCACTGGTTGTTTTTACTGGTTCTGTTTACTGGTTCTGCTCACTGGTTGTTTTTACTGGTTCTGCTCACTGGTTGTTTTTACTGGTTCTGCTCACTGGTTGTTTTTGCTGGTTCTGCTCACTGGTTCTGTTTACTGGTTGTGCTCACTGGTTGTTTTTACTGGTTCTGCTCTCTGGTTCTGTTTACTGGTTCCGCTCACTGGTTCTGCTCACTGGTTGTTTATCCTGGTTCTGCTCACTGGTTGTTTTTATTGGTTCTGCTCACTGGTTCTGTTTACTGGTTCTGCTCTCTGGTTCTGTTTACTGGTTCTGCTCACTGGTTCTGCTCACTGGTTCTGTTCACTGGTTGTTTTTACTGGTTCTGTTTACTGGTTCT
>NW_026136702.1:27782842-27857842 GCF_905237075.1 Dicentrarchus labrax | reverse complement strand
ACTACAGGCAGACATATTTAACTAAAGGTATAAATATAACTACAGTCAGACATATAAACTATTGTCAGATATATAAACTACAGTCAGAAATATTTACTACAGTCAGACATAGAAACTACAGTCAGATATATAAACTACAGTCAGATATATAAACTACAGGCAGACATATTTAACTAAAGGTATAAATATTAACTACAGTCAGACATATACAGTCAGAAATATTAACTACAGTCAGACATATACAGTCAGAAATATTAACTACAGTCAGACATATAAACTATTGTCAGATATATAAACTACAGTCAGAAATATTAACTACAGTCAGACATACAGTCAGAAATATAAACTACAGTCAGAAATATAAACTACAGTCAGACATTTAGACTTAGCTTCACCTACCGGACCTTCTCCTCCCAGGGCTCCTTCAGAGCCACAGCTGAAGGGTCCTCAGGGTCCCGTTTGAAGGTGGTGGGAGCCTGAGCCAGCTGCTCTGACAGACGCCGCCTGAAACACACACATTGATTATCTGCTGATTGATCGTTTCTGATGTCACTGATCTGCAGTATGACAATCACAAACAAGATATACTGTGTGTGTACTGTGTACAGTGTGTGTACAGTGTGTGTACTGTGTGTAGTACAGTGTGTGTACAGTGTGAAGTACTGTGTGTGTACAGTGTGTAGTACAGTGTGTGTACAGTGTGTAGTACAGTGTGTGTACAGTGTGTAGTACAGTGTGTAGTACAGTGTGTGTACAGTGTGTAGTACAGTGTGTGTACAGTGTGTAGTACTGTGTGTAGTACAGTGTGAAGTACTGTGTCTAGTACTGTGTGTGTACAGTGTGTAGTACAGTGTGTGTACAGTGTGTAGTACAGTGTGTGTACAGTGTGTGTACAGTGTGTAGTACTGTGTGTAGTACAGTGTGAAGTACTGTGTGAAGTACTGTGTGAAGTACTGTGTGTGTACAGTGTGTAGTACAGTGTGTGTACAGTGTGTAGTACAGTGTGTAGTACTATGTGTAGTACAGTGTGTGTACAGTGTGTAGTACAGTGTGTGTACTGTGTGTACAGTGTGTAGTACAGCGTGTGTACAGTGTGTAGTACAGTGTGTGTACAGTGTGTAGTACAGTGTGTGTACCTGATGTCTCCAGCAGCGATGAAAATGGGCTCTTTGCTCTCCAGACTGGTGATACTGTCCACTGAGAACTGACTGATGTTATCACAGCTGTTGGTGTGGATCTCTGGGAGCTGCAGGGAGGACGGACAGACAGACAGACAGTTAGCTCTGATAACGATGACATCACATTCTGTCTGAGGACACCTGTGATGATGATGTCACCCCGCTCTCACCTCCACCTGCAGCTCGCCGATGTCGTCCACAGACCACGCCTCGTCGTCGTTGTCGTAGTTGGGGACTGTGGAGAAGCTGCCGGCTCTCTGCTCCGCCGTCATGCCGCAGTCTGGCAGGTTCTCCACAGAGCGGGTGCTCCTGATCCGGTTCTCTGGGATCCGGATCGGAACGCTGGACGTCTCAAAGTTCTCACACTCCAGAACCTCCACGTAGATCAGGTACGGAGCCTAAGTGGGGTCACAGAGGTCAACAGAGGTCATATGACCTCGTCTATATCCCCCCCCTCATTAATTTTGACACAGGAGGGTTTGTTCTAGGGATCGACCGATTATCGGCACCGATATATTTTTACGCATATCGGCATCGGCCTTTTTTTTTAATCCGACGTCCGATAAGAGATCAATTTAAAACTGGGTTATTTTGGCTCTGATGCAGCCGCGCCTCTCTGTCTGCTGTCACTACTCTGTCTCCAGCATTGTCCCACCCACAGCACCACCTGATTGGTTACACGTTCTGGTTACACGCAGAGCCACGGCACGGGTAACAGCCAATCAGCAGTGAAAGCTGTGCATGCACAGTGCTCACACACAGTTTTGCCACCATGTAAAACTGGATTCAAAACCCAAAATCCTGGGAGCTTGGTTTCGAAGGTAAGTTAAGGCAGCAGACTCTCCCGAAATTGTAATAAACATCCCAGTCCTCTACAACTCACAACTACTAGTACTACTGTGAGCCCATTAACGTTATAGAAACAAGCGGCAGCTCTGCTCACTCGCAGTCCCTCCAGACGGCCTGTTAATCACTGGAAACAAGGTTGCTCATATATCGATATGGAATAGTCCATGATAGACTCACATATCTGTGCAAATTTGATTTAACTCTGTTTTATTTACTTTATAAAATTTCAGGGAACTATTTATTATTTATTTAAATTTTCAGTTAACTTTATAAGAGATGCTGCTGACCCTGGGAGCACCCTGCACATTTTGTTTTTGTTTGAACTTAAAACAAAGATAAGTGAAAGATTAACATTTCACTTATATTGAACTTTGGAAAACTTTATTTACTGTAGAAAAGTTTAGGGAGCTATTTATTTGTTTAAATTTTCATTTAACTTTATAAGACATGCTGAGCCCGGGAGCTCCCTGCACTTTTTGTTAGAATTTTAAAACAAAGATGTCTATTGTCTAAGATAAAAAAAAAAACTAACATGTTGCAAATCTGATAAGCTGTATGCTTAAAGGCATTTAAACGAAGTTAAGTGTTGGAGTTTTTATTATTCAAAATGATGACGCCAATATTTTCCCTTTTACTGCAAATGAATATCGGCTCCAAATATTGGTTATCGGCCTCCTTGACTACTAATAATCGGTATCGGCCCTGAAAAAACCATATGGGTCTATTTCTAGTTTGTTCTCACCTTGTCCTTGGAGTTTAACACCACGGCCTGCGTGTGCGGCACTCGGACCACGTGGTGGTCGAAGGCGGCGGTCGGCAGCCAGACTCGAGCCGGCAGTTTGTGGTTGAGCAGAGACAGTTCTGAGACCAGCCGCTGGGTCTTCTGCTCTTTAGTGGGCAGCGTCGCCAAACGCTTCCCGATCCCCATCAGAGACTTTATGAACTCCCTCTGAGGAGCCAGACGCACCGGCTGCAGACAGACAGACAGATTATTTATTTATCATTATTTATTGTCAGACTGACACATTTCATCAGAGAAAATTTAAATAAAACGGTATGAAGCAAAAATAATGGACCCTCCCAAAGTCCTGCCCCTGTTTACTGAACTTCTCCATAAGACTCAATACTATCAGAGTGCAGCTGCCCCCTGCTGGCTGTTAAAGACACTGTCATTATCCACTGATCAGCACTAACACTGTGAGCACTGGACTCCCTGACTGGTCCCAGACCAACAGACTGCACTGTGTGTTCTGACCCCTTTCTATCAGAACCAGCATGAACTGTTTCAGCAGCTTGAGCTACAGTAGCTCGTCTGTTGGATCGGACCACACGGGCCAGCCTTCACTCCCCACCTGCATCAATGAGCCTCGGCCCCCCATGACCCTGTCTCCGGTTCTGTTCCTTCCTTGGACCACTTTTGATAGGTACTGACCTCTGCAGACCGGGAACCCCCCACAAGAGCTGCAGGTTTGGAGATGTTCTGACCCAGTCGTCCATCACAATGTGGTTCTTGTCAAAGTGGATCAGATCCTCACGCTGCCCATTTTTCCTGTTTCTAACACATCAACTCTGTTCACTGTCTGCCTGACATACCCGCCCCCCCCCCCAGACTGACAGGAGCCCTTATACCCCCCCCACTCGCAGTGCTCACAGTATTAGTGCTGATCAGTGGTTGCATCTGAAAGCATCTTCAACAAGGATGGATGTACATTAGCTAGTTAGCATTGTGCTCTGTATCAATAAATAAACATAAAGATAAAAACATCCAATCAAATTCAAAAGGAGATCAATGAGTCATAAAAACTCACCAATCAGAGATCTGAAAATATTGAACCCATTTATGATGTCATCATATCTATATCGGACTGTTTGGCCTGAAGTCACCTGACCACTTACAGTCTATAACGATTAATAATCTGTTGATCTTTTATCTACTTTAACCATTTTAAATTGTTTTTGCTTCATAAGTTTTATTGATAAAGACGACTGCTTCACACCAATATTGTTGTCAGACTTTGATATTGATCAGGGATCACACAAACACACAGACACACACAGACACACAGTCCTGATTGGCTCACCAACACCAACAGCTGATTGGATCAAACAAAAACAGAATTACTGGAGGTGAAGTCTTCATACGTGCAGCTCCTTTTTATTTCCATCTCAGCTGAACTTCTGGGACTTCACCTCACACAGAACCACAACCAGAACCACAACCCACAGCCTCCATTTCCCACAATGCACCGTGGAGGGAGAACATGAACTTACAGGACCAGCCTCAAACTCCAGACTGTCCGAGCTGGAGCTGCTGTCCTGAGGAGGTCAGAGGGTTTAGAGGATGTGAGATCAATGTGATCAGAAACTCAATGATCCATATGTTCCTCTTAGTAATAATAATAATAATAATATTATTAATAATAATTATTATTATAATAAATGAGATGTAGACAAAAAACGCTAATTTTACATTGCTGATAAACATAACTTCCTAATTAAAGTCTGTATTAAATTATTCTGACCAAACCTTGTTGGTGATTGTTGGAAAGGCGAACAGACAGTTCTGGTTCTGTCCAGTTTTATGATTATCTGTTCTGTGAATGGAGTCTGGTTGTTGAGATGCTGCTGCTCTAGTGTGAGCTGTAGCTCCTGTAAACACTCTACAGGTGAAGCTGTTACCTCATCCTGTAAACGCTCTACAGGTGAAGCTGTTACCTCATCCTGTAAACGCTCTACAGGTGAAGCTGTTACCTCGTCCTGTAAACGCTCTACAGATGAAGCTGTTACCTCGTCCTGTAAACGCTCTACAGATGAAGCTATTACCTCGTCCTGTAAACGCTCTACAGGTGAAGCTGTTACCTCGTCCTGTAAACGCTCTACAGGTGAAGCTGTTACCTCGTCCTGTAAACGCTCTACAGGTGAAGCTGTTACCTCGTCCTGTAAATGCTCTACAGATGAAGCTGTTACCTGTAAACGCTCTACAGATGAAGCTGTTACCTCGTCCTGTAAACACCCTACAGGTGAAGCTGTTACCTGTAAACGCTCTACAGGTGAAGCCTACAGGTGAAGCTGTTACCTCGTCCTGTAAATGCTCTACAGGTGAAGCTGTTACCTCGTCCTGTAAACGCTCTACAGGTGAAGCTGTTACCTCGTCCTGTAAACGCCCTACAGGTGAAACTGTTACCTGTAAACGCTCTACAGATGAAGCTGTTACCTCGTCCTGTAAACGCCCTACAGGTGAAACTGTTACCTGTAAACGCTCTACAGATGAAGCTGTTACCTCGTCCTGTAAACACCCTACAGGTGAAGCTGTTACCTGTAAACGCTCTACAGGTGAAGCCTACAGGTGAAGCTGTTACCTCGTCCTGTAAACAGGGGTGTAACGAGTCACCAAATCCACAGTTCGGATCAGACCTCGATTTTCGAGCCACGGTTTGGTTCATACCGCGGTTTTCCCCGTTTTATTTGTTATCTGATATTACATTAAGTGGACACGGCAGAAATCTTACATTACAGAGCGTCAGTGAACGCACCACTGCAGATGTCACTCACTAACGTTAGTTTCGGTTTGGACCCACATGCGGTGCACTTGAAAACTGAATCACTAGTGAGTTTATGAAACGTACTGCTGATGGAGAAAGTCAGCAGAGACACACAGGGAGAAAGAGAGACAGAAAGAGGCGGAGCAAGAGGGCGTGTTTGCTGTGAGTGACCAGAGGTCCAGACTAGGTGTGTGTGCTGTGGGTGAGTGTGGGGAGAAGAGAAAGGGAGCAGATTAAAGTAGTAAATAAACAGTAACCTAGAATAACCTACTGTCAATACAAATACGATATAGGCGTACACCGCTACCACCCCACGGGCCGCCGCCACCTCCGCAGTTAAACTGTCTTAACGAGAGCTCAACAGTCCAGGGAGCAAGTGTGTCGCGGTTCTGTCTCTCAGATCGGCGACACGAGACCGTGGACTTTTGTGTCGCGATTTCGGTCTCGGTTTCAAAACCGTTACAGCCCTAGTAAACACTCTGCAGGTGAAGCCTACAGGTGAAGCCGTTACCTCGTCCTGGCTGCTCTCCACCTTCGGGTTGCTGGCCGTTCTCTTCAGGTTGCTGCTCAGACTGATGCTGACTGTGGCGTCTGATTTGGAGCGCTGATGTGTGCGTTTGGAGGGCGACAGGCCGTGTTCTCCTATGGCGGCAGGGGACGCCACGGGACAGAAAGGGGTCAGAGTCAGAGGGTCCCTGCGAGCTCGAGGCCCCGCGGGTTTGAGTTCGTCAGAAAGGATGAGTTTCCTCAGTTTGGTTCCTCGAGAGTGGCGCTGGGTGGAGATGTGCATGTCGGAGGAGTACGCTCCCAGCAGCCAGGCACACTGCAGGCTGAAGGAGATACTCTGTCTGCAGCGGTGCACCTGCAAGACAACGTGCAGGGTTACAGCTCACAGACAACACAACGACAGGTGAGGCATTGTGAGGTCATCACATTCATCATCATCATCAGTCACTACTATTAGTGGAGTTGTTCTGTCTGTCTGTCTGTCTGTCACTCTCACCCCAACAAAGTTTTTCCTTGCCCTTGTCTCCAAGGTCTTGCTCATGGTGGTACTGTTGGGTCTCTATAAATAATTCGGTCTAGACCTGCTCTATTTGAAAAGTGTCCTGAGATAACTGTTATGAATTGGCCCTATACAAATAAAACTGAATACTACTCTGTCATACATCTAATCTAAAACCATCACCACTATTATGACTTTATTCTTGTAATTTCCCCCCAAAAATAAATATTTTTTTCTCTTAGTCTGGCCCTAACACTCCGTTGTAGTTACTGTTACTACAGTATAGATAATATATATAATATATATATTATCTTTATGGATGATATTGATCAGAATACACTGTATTGATCATATTGAACAGAAACTCAGACTCTGAGGTGTCTCCTCCATCCACACCCACCACATATGGTTTGATGGCGTCCCCGACGTCCTCGTCCATGTGGATGTACATGTTGAGCAGCTGCGGCAGGTAGAAGTCCACCTCCTCGTGGGGGAAGCTGAAGAGCCGGTTTCCGATGTATGCCTGGACGCCGGGCTCCTTGGAGTTGTGCAGGTAGGAGATCGCCATGGAAACGTCAAACAGCTTGGACTCAAACAGGCGGAGCAGCCACGACTGTTTGGAGGGATTGTGTCTCTGCCGCCGCCGGGCGCTCTTTACTGAGCCGGGGGCCGGACCCTCTGGGTCATCCTCCTCACGGATCTTAAGTGGTTTCACTGGGGTGTTCAGAGCGGGGGCAGCGGGGGGAGAGGGAGCGGCGGAGGAGGGAGCGGCGGGGAGCTCTGAGTCCGGCCCCTCCCCATTCTGCAGGTCAGTGACATCACTGTCCACCTGCTTCAGCTTCACCTTCTGCAGAACCTCCTGACACGCCCGGTGGGCAACCTCCGCGTCTATCACCAGGCTGAGCTCCGCCACGCCCTCGCTGATCACTCCCAGAGGGGGGGTGACGGCCTGGGGGGGGCCGCAGGAGGAGGAGGGGGTGGAGGGGAGGGACAGGGAAGGGGAGGAGGAGATGGAGAGAGAGGGGGAGGGGCAGGGGCTGTTCTGATCAGAGGGGGGCGGGGGAAAGCTCCGGCTCCGTGTCCTCCATCATGGCCACTGGGAAGCTCCGCCCACCTCCACTGAAACAAAGACAGAGGTCAGAGGTCATTGCCTTTATTTGTCATTTATCACAATAAACTAAAGGAGGAGCTAACGTTAGCATCAGGCTAGCTCTGAGCAGCATAAAGTGTATGAACTAATGGAGCTAACACTGACTAATCTGATTACAGGCTGTAATCAGATTAGTCAGTGAGTCAGAGGGAGATCCACTCACTGTTCCAGATCAATATGCTAATGTTAATGTAATGACATCATCAGTTACATCTGATCATTGGGATTGATCATTGGGATTGATCGATCACAACCAGAGAAAACTCTTGGCGCTGCCTCAGCTTGTAGCTGCAGCTGTGGGAATGCGCCCGTATTATTTGCTGAGGGAGTTCACGTCCACCATTGTTATCGCTGTCTACATCCCCCCGTCAGCTGATGCAGCGGTGGCCTGTGAAGTCATCAGCTCCGCCACCGCTAAACTGCAGACTGAACATCCGGATGCGTTCATGGTCATTACAGGTGATTTTAATCATGCCTCATTGAACAACACTTTAAATTACTTCCATCAATATATTGACTGCCCAACCAGAGACAATAAAACACATGATTTATTATATGCTAATGCCATGGACGCATATGACGCCACAGCCCTCCCCCCCCCTCGGCAGGTCAGACCACAACCTGGTCATGATGACTCCCAAGTATGTCCCTCTTGTGAGAAGGCAGCCTGTGCACACCAGGACAGTGAGGAGGTGGACACAGGAGACCGCTGAGGCACTGCAGGACTGCTTCGAGTCGACAGACTGGGATGTACTCTGTGAGCCACATGGGGAGGACATCGATAAGATGACCGACTGCATTACGGATTATATCAGATTCTGTGAGGACACCACCATGCCAGCCCGGACCGTTCACTGCTTCTCCAATAACAAGGCCTGGAATGACAAGGCACTCCTTAGCCAGAAACTAGCGGTGACAAAACTGAACCGAGAGGCAGGACGTGCAAGGACTACAGAAGAAAGCTGGAGGCCAAGTCAACAAGAACAGTGGGAGGGGGGCGGCAGAGCACACACAGGGAGAAGGGAAAGACAGGCGACATCGGGAGCCTGGATAGACCAATCATAAACCAGTTTTCAACAGGTTTAGCCACCTGCTCACCTCCGACACCCCCAGCCCCCACACACTCACACTGTCCCAACTGGCCGACCCCCCCCAGCATTCCCCTGACAACACCCCCATCTGCCTCCATCGCCCCCTACCTCCGCCCCCCCTCCTCCTCCTCCTCCTCCACTGATGACATCTGCACCAACCCCGCCCAACGGTGATTACAGGCAAGGTAAAGAGGCAGCTGGAAAGACTGCAGGCCCTGATGGCATCTCACCCAGGATCCTGAAGACCTGTGCCAGCCAGCTGTCCCCTGTACTGGGACATCTGTACAACCTCAGCCTGAGTCAGGAGAAAGTCCCATTGCTGTGGAAGACCTCCTGATTGGTCCCAGTCCCCAAGAAGTCAAGGCCATCCGATCCGGCAGACTACAGACCAGTCGCCCTAACATCGCATGTGATGAAGGTCCTGGAGAGACTGGTCTTAGCCCAGCTGAGGCCACAGGTGAGGACGTTTCTGGACCCTTTGCAATTTGCCTATCAGCCCCATTTAGGAGTCGATGATGCTGTCATCTAACTGCTGCAAGGAGCCATATGCATCTGGATGGTGGGGGAGGCACTGTGAGGATCACATTCTTTGATTTCTCCAGTGCTTTCAACACCATTCAGCCTCTGCTGATGGGTGAGAAGCTGTGGGGGGTGGGTGTTGACGACACTATGATATCCAGGATTACTGACTACTTGACAGGCAGGCCACAGTTTGTCCGTCTGGGCAGTGTCCTGTCTGACGTGGTGGTCAGTGATACAGGAGCTCCACAGGGAACTGTGCTTTCTCCCTTCTTCTTCACCTTTTACACCACTGACTTTCAGTACAACTCTGAGTCATGTCACCTGCAGAAGTTTTCTGATGACTCAGTTGTTGTCGGGTGTATAAGGGAGGGAGATGAGGGTGAGTACAGGACACTGGTAGACAACTTTGTAGAGTGGTCCGAACAGAATCACCTGAGGCTGAATGTCAACAAGACCAGAGAGATGGTGATCGACTTCGGTAGGAAGAAGAGGACGCCTTCACAGCCACTACGGATCAGGGGGGAGGTGGTGGAGGAGGTGGAGGACCACAAATACTTGGGAGTGGTGATCGACAACAGACTGGACTGTAAATCTAACACCAAGGCTGTGTACAAGAAGGGGATGAGCAGACTCTATTTCCTGAAGAAGCTGAGATCCCTCAACGTGTGCAGCAAGATGTTGGAGATCTACCAGTCGTAGGGATGGGAATTGATAAGAATTGAATGATTCCGATTCCATTATCGATATTGCTTATCGATCCTTATCGAATATTAATCTAATAATATCCCCCGCCACCCCTTCGCTCAGAAAGAGATCCACCGCGATTTTTCAGAACTCTGTCTTTTTATTTTGACAGTGATGCAATTCACAGCACAACATTATTGAACTGTTACACTGAACACACAGTGCAGTGACTTCCAGCAATAATAATTTTACTGAACAACTGAACATACCTGAGAGACAGCATCGCTGACGTGAACATTTTTAACATGCCCGTCCGTCTTCATAATCCGAGCAATAGTTTACGACTGCAGCCTATTACATGTTTTTATTTAGAAAGATGAGCATGTCCACATGCTCGGGATGAAGACGGGAGCGAAGTCTATTTACAATAAGTCCCGCCGTGGAAAACACCCTCTCCGACGGCACAGATGTGGCGGGCACACACAAGGAAGCACTCGCTAATTTTGCCGGTTGGGGATATTTGTTTTCGTTGGTTTTCCACCAGAACAAAAAGCTATAAAAGCTATACGAAAGCTTTTCCTCGCAGAGTTTACATTGTACCTCTGTGTCACTTGTTTTTTTGAAATAGCTCCACATGGAACTTTTTGACGGTTGCTTTCCTTCTACAGCCTGGCATCTAGCCCGCCACACTGTGTATCATCAAATGCTACGCTGCCCCCTTGCGGAAGGCGCCAGTAATACAACATATTTTTTTTCCAGATACGATGAGCTATTCGATTTTTTATGATTTAATGACTATTCGAATATTCGAAAATCGATACCCATCCCTAGTTTGTATTAACTGGCTTTAATATCTGATCAGAGGACACAGCACAGACTATACACAAACAATGTGCAGCAACATCAGAACAAACCTAACAGTAGGTGAGCCATAGCCTCGGGCAGTGTTTCTCAACCAGTATGCAATGGCACGCTAGAGTGTGCCTCAAAAGATTATCAAGAGTGCTTTAGGATTAGGAAATTGTTAATTTTCACATTAATTGGTTCAGACAAAAAATAAAGGTTTGGCTTTTTAAGCCCAACTTCCATTATGTGCCATAAAAACTAAAAACACAGAGTGAAATAGGGTGGCCATTTCCTTCACATCCAAAAGGAGGACACTTTACATACACGGAGACACACAAGCAGATATTTGTTTGGTATGATCCGGTTTTAAATGTTAATGTTTTTCCAGCAGATTACATAAAGGTGCATACACATACACATAGCTAATAATAAATATACAAGATACAGCTCATGACAACGTGCCCTTCAGATTACACAGGTCTAATAACCATCATACAGAAACTGTTCTTAATGTTTTTATCTGGATGGATAAAGGCTAACGTTCTCTGTCACTGAGAGCTTGATTGACAGCCTGGTGGTAACTTAGCAACTGTGGTGAGCTCCTGTTGGCTAATCAACACATGGCTCATTAGAATATTTAAATTAGCCATGTGATAGGTCAGGACACGAAAATGTAACCAATGAAATTACTTATTTTTAGCCAATAAGTATAATAATTTTGTGCAGAAAAATGATGATGTCATTTAAAGTGACCTTCGGCATTAATAACAGATGGCGTCCTGTTAGCTCCGCTGTCTCTAGGTAGTAGGGTATCAAACACGCGACAGTCCTGCAAATGAATTGATGCTGTGTGGCCAAATGTTTCTGCTAGGGCTGGGGGTAAACGATTATTCGGGCGATTATTTTATTGATTAGTCGACTAATCTAACAACTAATTGGGCGATTAACGTGAGTTAGCTAACGTTAGACAGATAACGTAAAGAGCTACTGATATCTTCGTGCTACCGTTAGCTAGATCTAGCAGCTGTGCACTTTGGTGATGCTCTCTGAAACGGAGGCGACAACAACAGCAACGACAACAACAACGACAACAACGACAACAACAGCAACGACAACAACAACGACAACAACGACAACAACAGCAACGACAACAACAACGACAACGACGACAACAACAACGACGACAACGACAACAACAACGACGACAACGACAACAACGCTGGCAAAAGACAACAATCTCATGCCCGTGACAACGCGACGTGTGTGTTTCCTGTGTGCGGTGGCAAAATCAATGTGTTGCCCGTGTGTGTGTGTGTCTGTGTGTGTTCCTGTGTGTGTGTGTCTGTGTGTGTTCCTGTGTGTGTGTGTGTCTGTGCGTGTGTCTGTGTGTGTGTGTCTGTGTGTGTTCCTGTGTGTGTGTGTGTCTGTGCGTGTGTGTGTTCCTGTGTGTGTGTGTGTCTGTGCGTGTGTGTGTTCCTGTGTTCGGTGTGTGTGTGTGTGTGTGTGTTCGGTGTGTGTGTGTGTGTGTGTGTTCCTGTGTTACTCTGTGTGTGTGTGTGTGTGTGTGTTCCTGTGTTACTCTGTGTGTGTGTGTGTTCCTGTGTTACTCTGTGTGTGTGTGTGTGTGTGTGTTCCTGTGTTACTCTGTGTGTGTGTGTGTTCCTGTGTTCGGTGTGTGTGTGTGTGTTCCTGTGTTACTCTGTGTGTGTGTGTGTGTGTGTGTGTGTGTTGTCCTGTGTTACTGTGTGTGTGTGTGTGTTCCTGTGTTACTCTGTGTGTGTGTGTGTGTGTGTTTTCCTGTGTTACTCTGTGTGTGTGTGTGTGTGTGTGTGTGTTCCTGTGTTACTCTGTGTGTGTGTGTGTGTGTGTGTGTGTTCCTGTGTTACTCTGTGTGTGTGTGTGTGTGTGTGTGTGTTCCTGTGTTACTCTGTGTGTGTGTGTGTGTGTGTGTGTGTGTGTGTGTATTGGAGGTAGTTGACGTTGACTGCGTTCTGAACCAAAACAACGCTGCGTGTGTGATGTCATGGCGCATTTGCAACGAGCAGAACCGATAAGTGGAATCGTTAAGCGGACACGGTTCCAAGGAATCTATTCACTGGGCACCGGTTCTGAAGAAGAACCGGTTCTCGATTCCCATCCCTAACCAGTCGGTTGTTGCCAGCGCCATTTTGTTTGCTGCTGTGTGTTGGGTCAGCAGCATCAGAACCAGCGACACCAACAGATAAAATCATCAAGAAGGCTGGCTCTGTACTCGGTCCGTGGTGGAGAGGAGAGCGCTGAATAAACTGTCATCCATCATAGACAATGATCAGCACCCTCTCCATCACACAGCGGTCAGACAGCGGAGCACCTTCTCTCACAGGCTGCTCCGCTGTGGAAGGGACACACACAGGAAACCTTTCCTGCCACAATAACAGCTAAAACTCTGCTCATAATAACAACAACAATAACAACAACAATAACAATAACAACAATAACAACAACAACAATAATAATAATAATATAAAATAAAGTCAAAAAAAAAAAAAAAAAATAATAATAACACACAATAAAAAAAAAAAAAAAAAAAATATAATAATGAACACTGTTATCAATAATAACAATAATAATAATAACAACAATAATAACAATAATAATAATAACAACAATAATAATAATATAATAAACACTGTTATCAATAATAACAATAATAATAATATAATAAACACTGTTATCAATAATAACAATAATAGCAACAATAATAACAATAACAATAATAATAACAACAACAATAATAACAACAACAATAATAACAATAATACAATAATAATAATAATAATATAATAATGAACACTGTTATCAATAATAACAATAATAACAATAATAAACAACAACAATAATAATAATATAATAATAAACACTGTTATCAATAATAATAATAATAATAACAAAAACAATAATAACAATAATATAACAACAACAATAATAATAATATAATAATAAACACTGTTATCAACAATAACAATAATAACAATAATAATAATAACAACAATAATAATAACAACAATAATAATATATAATAATAATATAATAATAAACACTGTTATCAATAATAACAATAATAACAACAATAATAATAATATAATAATAATAATATAATAATAAACACTGTTATCAATAATAACAATAATAACAATAATAATAACAACAACAATAATAACAACAATAATACAATAATAATGATAATATAATAATGAACACTGTTATCAATAATAACAATAATAACAACAATAATAACAATAATAAACAACAACAACAATAATAATATATTAATAAACACTGTTATCAATAATAACAATAAAAATAATAATAAACAATAATAATAATAATAATAACAACAATACAGTCTCCAAGCACCTTATATGTTTCTGTCTGTTCACTGCACCTGATATTTTTACTCTGCACTACAATTAGACTGCTTATTTATATATTTTATATATTTTATATATTTTATATATGTCTGTGTGTAATGCTGCTGCTACACTGCAATTTCCCAGCTTGGGATCAATAAAGTATATCTCTCTCTATATCTATCTATCTATCTATCAGAGGGGATTGATCAATCACAACCAGAGGGGTATTGCACAAAACCAGGATAAGGGATTAAGCCGGGATATGTTGGTTATCCTGGTTTAATTTAGCCTCAAGTCGGTTGCATGAAAGCTGTTAGCCCGGCTGTTAGCCCGGCTGTTAGCCTGGTCTGGAGCAGACTAACTGCAGAGAATAAATCACCATAGTAACTTGGCCGAGATAAATTTGACCTGCTTTCATGCAACCACACACAGGTAAATACACACAGGTAAACACACACAGGTAAACACACACACACAGGTAAACACACACAGGTAACCACACACACACAGGTAAACACACACAGGTAAACACACACAGGTAACCACACACACGTAAACACACACAGGTAACCACACACACACACACAGGTAAACACACACAGGTAAATACACACAGGTAAACACACACAGGTAACCACACACACACACACAGGTAAACACACACAGGTAAATACACACAGGTAAACACACACAGGTAAATACACACAGGTAACCACACACAGGTAACCACACACACACACACAGGTAAACACACACAGGTAAATACACACAGGTAAACACACACAGGTAAATACACACAGGTAAACACACACACGTAAACACACACACACACACACACACACACGGTAAACACACACAGGTAAACACACACAGGTAAACACACACAGGTAAATACACACAGGTAAACACACACAGGTAAACACACACAGGTAAACACACAGGTAAACACACACAGGTAAATACACACAGGTAAATACACACAGGTAAACACACACACACACACAGGTAAACACACACAGGTAAACACACACAGGTAAACACACACACACACACAGGTAAACACACACAGGTAAACACACACAGGTAAACACACACAGGTAAACACACACAGGTAAACACACACACAGGTAAACACACACACACACACAGGTAAACAACCGACTTGAGGCTAAATTCATCCAGGGTAACCAACATATCCCGGCTTAATCCCTTATCTGATACTTATTGATACTTATTGATAAACACTGATACTTATTGATAAACACTGATACTTATTGATAAACACTGATACTTATTGATACTTATTGATAAACACTGATACTTATTGATAAACACTGACACTTATTGATAAACACTGACACTTATTGATACACACTGACACTTATTGATACACACTGATACTTATTGATAAACACTGATACTTATTGATACACACTGATACTTATTGATACACACTGATACTTATTGATACACACTGATACTTATTGATACTTATTGATAAACACTGATACTTATTGATACTTATTGATAAACACTGATACTTATTGATACTTATTGATAAACACTGATACTTATTGATAAACACTGATACTTATTGATACTTATTGATAAACACTGATACTTATTGATAAACACTGACACTTATTGATAAACACTGACACTTATTGATAAACACTGACACTTATTGATACACACTGACACTTATTGATACTTATTGATACACACTGACACTTATTGATAAACACTGATACTTATTGATACTTATTGATAAACACTGATACTTATTGATAAACACTGATACTTATTGATACACACTGATACTTATTGATACTTATTGATAAACACTGATACTTATTGATAAACACTGATACTTATTGATAAACACTGATACTTATTGATACTTATTGATAAACACTGATACTTATTGATACTTATTGATAAACACTGATACTTATTGATAAACACTGATACTTATTGATACACACTGATACTTATTGATACACACTGATACTTATTGATACACACTGATACTTATTGATACACATTGATACTTATTGATACTTATTGATACACACTGATACTTATTGATAAACACTGATACTTATTGATACACACTGATACTTATTGATACACACTATACTTATTGATAAACACTGATACTTATTGATACTTATTGATAAACACTGACACTTATTGATAAACACAACTTATTGATACACACTGATACTTATTGATACACACTGATACTTATTGATACACATTGATACTTATTGATACTTATTGATACACACTGATACTTATTGATAAACACTGATACTTATTGATACACACTGATACTTATTGATACACACTGATACTTATTGATAAACACTGATACTTATTGATACTTATTGATACACACTGATACTTATTGATAAACACTGATACTTATTGATACACACTGATACTTATTGATACACACTGATACTTATTGATACTTATTGATAAACACTGATACTTATTGATACTTATTGATAAACACTGATACTTATTGATACTTATTGATAAACACTGATACTTATTGATACACACTGATACTTATTGATACTTATTGATAAACACTGACACTTATTGATAAACACTGATACTTATTGATACACACTGATACTTATTGATACTTATTGATAAACACTGATATTGATACTTATTGATACACACTGACACTTATTGATAAACACTGATACTTATTGATAAACACTGATACTTATTGATACACACTGATACTTATTGATACTTATTGATAAACACTGATACTTATTGATACACACTGATACTTATTGATAAACACTGATACTTATTGATAAACACTGATACTTATTGATACACACTGATACTTATTGATACTTATTGATAAACACTGATATTGATACTTATTGATACAATAATACTGTTTAACTCTAGTTAGCTCATTCAGTTATAAACCAGCTGTTAGCATGTTAGCTCTCGTTAGCTCCCGTTAGCTTACTGTTAGCTCCCGTTAGCTTACTGTTTAACTCTCGTTAGCTCCCGTTAGCTCCCGTTAGCTTACTGTTTAACTCTCGTTAGCTCCCGTTAGCTCCCGTTAGCTTACTGTTTAACTCTCGTTAGCTCCCGTTAGCTTACTGTTAGCTCCCGTTAGCTTACTGTTTAACTCTCGTTAGCTCCCGTTAGCTTACTGTTAGCTCCCGTTAGCTTACTGTTTAACTCCAGTTACATTCAGTTATAAACCAGCTGTTAGCATGTTAGCTCCCGTTAGCTCCCGTTAGCTCCCGTATACAGGAACTCCCCGTTAAGCAGCTAACTCAACATTAGCATCAGCGCCGACGGAGGCTAACTGGCTACAAGCTAAACGCAGTGTTAATGTTAGCATTAGCCACCCGCAGTGTGCAGCCCTATGCTAAGCTACCGTTAGCTCGGCGGTGTACAGGTGAGCGGGTCCTACCTGGAGACAGCTGCAGACTTTAACCTTTTATTTCCACTTTGTGTCCATTGATCGCTGATCAACAACCGCTAACAGCCGCTAACAGCCGCCAGAGGGCGCTTCCGCTTCCGCTTCATTCTTCTTCTGCTGCTGCTGCTGCTTCCTGTCCGCTTCCGGTGCTCTTCCGCCTCCTGCTGGACTGGAGACTCTTCTTCTGTAGTTTCATCTTTCTGTATTTAGCCACTTTTTTATTGTTTGTTGTTGTTGTTGTTTTATTTCACTGTTGATTCAAAGTCGATAAATCAATAAACAAACAAACAGTAAATCAATTCTAATGATTGGAAAATGTTAATTATGTGATTTAGCACAAAGGCCAATCAGGAGATAATCAGGTATTGATTTAAGTATCAATACATTGAGTATAAATGATGAAATAAAATAACTCTTTTTATATCCGTGTTAAAATGTCTTAATAAAAACAATCAGATATATAAAAGCTGATTAATAAATATATTAATTGGACTCTTATAAAAGCAATATGTGTATTTATGGATATAGAGTTATCATCTTCATAATAATAATAATAAACACTGTGATCAATAATAATAATAATAAACACTGTGATCAATAATAATAATAATAATAATAATAAACACTGTGATCAATAATAATAATAATAATAATAATAATAAACAATGTGATCAATAATAATAATAATAATAATAAACACTGTGATCAATAATAATAATAATAATAATAATAAACAATGTGATCAATAATAATATAATAATAAACACTGTGATCAATAATAATAATAATAAACACTGTGATCAATAATAATATAATAATAATAATAATAATAATAATAATAAACACTGTGATCAATAATAATATAATAATAAACACTGTGATCAATAATAATAATAATAATAATAAACACTGTGATCAATAATAATATAATAATAATAATAATAATAATAATAAACACTGTGATCAATAATAATATAATAATAATAATAATTAACACTGTGATCAATAATAATATAATAATAAACACTGTGATCAATAATAATAATAATAATAATAAACACTGTGATCAATAATAATATAATAATAATAATAATAAACACTGTGATCAATAATAATAATATAATAATAATAATAATAATAATAATAATAATAAACACTGTGATCAATAATAATAATAATAATAATAATAAACACTGTGATCAATAATAATATAATAATAATAATAATAATAATAATAAACACTGTGATCAATAATAATAATAATAATAATAAACACTGTGATCAATAATAATATAATAATAATAATAATAATAATAATAATAAACACTGTGATCAATAATAATAATAATAATAAACACTGTGATCAATAATAATAATAATAATAATAATAATAATAATAAACACTGTGATCAATAATAATATAATAATAAACACTGTGATCAATAATAATATAATAATAAACACTGTGATCAATAATAATATAATAATAATAATGTACACAACACAAATTGTTATTATTATTATTGATCACAGTGATTAATTCAATTCAATTCAATTTTTAAAATTATTATTATTATTTTACAAATTTTATTTTTCCACAGGCAGTTTTTCCTTGCCCTTGTCTCCAAGGTCTTGCTCATGGTGGTACTGTTGGGTCTCTGTAATTAATGTTATAAGGAGTTCGGTCTAGACCTGCTCTATTTGAAAAGTGTCCTGAGATAACTTCTGTTATGAATTGGTGCTATACAAATAAAATTGAATTGAATTGAATTAATTTCATCAGGTTTGATTGATAGATATAACTGCGTATCATCTGCATAGCAACGAAAGTTAATGGAGTGATTCCTAATAATGTTGCCTAAAGGGAGCATATATAAAGTAAATAGTATTGGTCCAAGTACAGAACCTTGTGGAACTCCATGACTAACTTTAGTATTTATTGAAGATTCATCGTTAACATGTACAAACTGCGAGCGATCTGATAAATATGACTTAAACCAGCTTAGTGCGGTTCCTTTAATGCCAATTTGATGCTCAAGTCTCTGTAAAAGAATATTATGGTCAATGGTGTCAAATGCAGCACTAAGATCTAATAATACAAGTACAGAGACAAGTCCATTGTCAGAAGCAGTCAGAAGGTCATTATTTACTTTAACCAGAGCTGTCTCTGTGCTATGATGAACTCTAAATCCTGACTGAAAATCCTCAAATAAACTATTGTTATGTAGAAAGTCACACAACTCTTTGGCGACTACTTTCTCCAGAATCTTAGAGAGGAAGGGGAGGTTAGAAATCTGTCTATAGTTGGCTAAAACCCCTGGGTCAAGAGTGGGCTTTTTAAGAAGGGGTTTAATTACAGCTACTTTAAAGGACTGTGGTACATATCCTGATAATAAAGAAAGATTAATCATATCCAGTAAAGAAGTGCCAATTAAGGGAACAACTTCTTTAAGCAGCCTAGTTGGGATCGGGTCTAATAGACAGGTTGATGGCTTCGATGAAGAAATGATTGAAGTTAACTGATGAAGATCGATAGCAGAAAAACAGTCTAAATATATATCTAAGTTTACATTGACAGAAGTCCCTGAACTTGGAGAGCCACTGATAACTGTTGATGGCAGTTGGTGATTAATTTTCTCTCTAATAGTAATAATTTTATTATAGAAGAAGATCATGAAGTCATTGCTACTTAAGTTTATGGGGATATGTGGCTCAATAGAGCTGTGACTCTCTGTCAGCCTGGCTACAGTGCTGAAGAGGAACCTAGGGTTATTCTTATTTTCTTCTATTAGTGCTGAGTAATAGGCTCCTCTGGCGTTACGGAGGGCCTTTCTATAAGTTTTAAGATTATCTTGCCAATTTGAACAATATTCTGATAATTTGGAAGAGTGCCATTTCCTTTCAGATTTTCTAGCTATTTGTTTTAACTGGCGGGTTTGGTGGTTATACCAAGGTGCTAGTTTCCTATGTTTTAATAATTTCCTTTTTATAGAAGCGATAGAGTCTAATGTTGATCGTAGTGAGCCTGCAGCACCATCGACAAGATTATCAATTTCAGAGGGACTAAAGTCGTTATAGGACTCTGTTAAATTCAGACATGGCATTGAATTAAACACTGAAGGAATCTCCTCCTTAAATTTAGCTACAGCACTGTCAGATAGACATCTGCTGTAGGAAGTTTTGACTAATGACTTATAATCTAATAGTATGAATTCAAAAGTTATTAAATAATGGTCAGATAGGAAAGGATTATGTGGGAAGACTATTAAATGTTCAATATCAATGCCATATGATAAAACAAGGTCAAGAGTGTGATTAAAACAATGAGTTGGTTTATTTACACTCTGACAGAAGCCAATTGAGTCTATTAATGATATAAATGCATTACTAAGGCTGTCATTGTCAACATCCACATGAATATTAAAATCACCTACAATAATTACTTTATCTGATTTAAGGACTAAACTTGATAGAAACTCTGAAAATTCAGATATAAAATCAGAGTACGGTCCAGGAGCGCGGTACACTATAACAAATAGAACTGGCTGCAGTGTTTTCCAGTTTGGGTGAGAAAGACTAAGAACAAGGCTTTCAAATGAATTATAATTTAGTTTAGGTTTAGGGTCCATTAAAACGCTCGAATCATATATGGCTGCTACTCCACCTCCTCGGCCTGTGCCTCGAGGAATGTGAGTATTAATATGACTGGGGGGGTGGATTCATTTAGGCTAACATACTCCTCGTGGGACAACCAGGTCTCAGTAAGACAAAGTAAATCAATATCATAATCTGATATTAATTCATTCACTAAAACAGCTTTAGAGGACAGAGACCTGATATTTAACAGCCCACATTTCATTCTCTTATTTTGTGCTACTGAGGAGTTGGTTTTAATTTTTATTAGATTTTTATGTTGAACTCCTCTTGTTTTTATTTCTTTAAATAGTTTAGGTGGTCGGGGGGACAGACATAGTCTCTATGGGGTTTTGGGTGGGTGACTGTTCTAAAGAAAGCGCAGAGGAGTGTGTAAGACAGCAGCTCTGCTTCCTGGTCCTAACTCTGGACTGTCAGGTTTTAGAGATAAACTTCACCATATTTCTAGATAAGAGAGCCGCTCCATCCAAAGTGGGATGGATGCCGTCTCTCCTAATCAGACCAGGTTTTCCCCAAAAAGGCTTCCAGTTATCAATGAAGCCCACATCGTTTTCTGGACACCACCTCGACAGCCAGCGGTGGAATGACGACATGCGGCTATACATGTCATCACTGGTCACATTGGGGAGGGGTCCAGAGAAAACTACGGAGTCTGACATAGTTTTAGCATAATTACACACCGACTCCACATTAATCTTAGTGACCTCCGATTGGCGTAAACGGGTGTCATTACCGCCGACGTGGATAACAATCTTACTGTATTTACGTTTACCTTTAGCCAGCAGTTTTAAATTTGATTCAATGTCGCCCGCTCTGGCCCCAGGGATACATTTAACTATGGCCGCTGGCTTCGCTAACTTCACGTTTCTGACTATGGAGCTGCCAATAACCAGAGTTGGTTCCTCAGCGGGTGTATCGCTGAGTGGGGAAAATGTATTAGAAACATGAATGGGTTGGTGGTGAACTGTGGGCTTCGGTGTTTTAGTCTTCCTTCACTCAGTCACCCAGCCTCCCTGTCTTCCCGGCTACTCGGGAACTACCGGGGGAACTACCGGGGGAACTACCGGGGGAACTACCGTAGCTTACCGTAGCACGTCACAGAATCAGTCTCCTTTTTTTTAATGTAAACTAAACTGTACCATCTATTGCTTACCAGATGGCATTTTTCAAGAAACTAACCACGATAACACCACAGCTGTTATAGCAGCCCTGATAGACCAAATTCAACCCATGAGTGAAGAGAAAGGAAAAATCCATGATAGAATAGTGTCCAGGGTACCTTCGTCAGTATGGGCTTCCTCCTCTAATGATGTTGGGTTGATTAGAACTGCTGAACCAGCAAAGATACTAGTAAAACCCAATACCTCTCTACCATGCATTACTCAATACCCTCTTTCTAAAGAAAGGAAAGAAGGCATTCGTCCGGTAATTAACTCCTTGCTAGACCAAGGAATAATAGTACCATGCAACAGTCCATGTAATTCTCCTATACTTCCTATTAAAAAACCAGGCAGACCAGAGTACAGATTTGTACAAGATTTACGAGATATAAATGAAGTAGTACTTGCCCGTTTCCCTTTGGTTCCAAATCCTACCACTGTTTTGTCTTCAATACCTGCCAACTCCAGTCACTATACTGTACTCGATTTATGTTGTGCATTCTTTTCTGTTCCTCTACATAAAGACAGTCAGTATTTGTTTGCATTTACCTATGAAGGACAACAATAAACATTCACAAGATTACCCCAAGGGTACACTGAGTCCCCTACAATTTTTTCTCGTGCATTACACAGTGATTTGAAAGACCTTGTATTTCCAGGAGGTTCTACTCTTATACAATATGTAGATGACTTACTCGTAGCCTCTCCCTCTGCCTCGGCTTGTGAGACTGACACTGTTGTCCTTCTCAATGTCTTGGCTGTAAAAGGTCACAAAACCTCACTAAAGAAGGCACAATTATGACAAAATGAGGTCCAGTATTTGGGACATATATTATCTGGTTCTACAAGGGTCCTTACTCCCTCTAGAGTAAAAGCCATATTTGAAGTACCCAAACCAATCAGTGTATCACAGATGAAAACATTCTTGGGACAATCTGTTCTTACTCAGCGCCATAACTCCTCATATAGACCTGTTGCTTACTTTTCCTCCAGACTCGACCCTGTAGAAAGAGGACTTCCACCTTGTCTGAAAGCTGTAGCTGCAGCCGCACTTGCAATTAACAAATCTGTAGATATTGTTTTAGGATCCCCACTCTCTGTCATGATCCCTCATGATGCACTCACCTAAATCACTAGAGAAGCACATAAACATGTAACAGGCACCAGAGAAGCCAAATATATACTAACACTCACTGCCCCACACATTTCACTAAAAAGATGTTCCATTCTTAATCCTGCCACACTATTACCAACAGAAGATGACGGTGATCCCCATAACTGCATGGATGTTGTTGCATGTTCTTCTAAACCTCGACCTGACCTTTCAGAAACCTCTCTCACTAACCCTGACTTTGTTTTCTACACTGATGGTTCTGCTTATAGAGAAAATGGAGTACCATACGCAGGGTATGCAATTTGTGATAATTTTTCAATCATTGAAAGTGCCTCCTTGCCACCCTCAAGCTCCGCCCAAGTAACTGAACTATACGCACTGATGAGAGCCTGTCACCTGGCTAAAGGTAAAACTGTTAATATGTATACAGATTCCAGATATGCGTTTGGATGTTTACATGACTTTGGAATATTGTGGGCGAACCAAGGGTTCATTACATCCTCGGGGACATCCGTTAAACATGGCAAATTGATTGGAGAACTGTTAGAAGCTTGCCAACTACCTTCATCTATTGCTGTTGTTAAATGTGAAGCTCACACAAAATCCAGAGATCCTGTTTCACAAGGCAATGCTATGGCCGACCATGCAGCCAAAGCAGCTGCCAAACTTGGCCCTCCTGTCCATGTAAAGCTCTGCCCTTCCATACCTGCTAACAACCTTGTTTCTCCTAATGAGGTGACTCTCCTACAAGAAGCTGCTGATGTGAAGGAGCATAGGTTGTGGCTCTCCCATGGATGTATATATGTAAATAATGTGTGGGTCCACAGTGACGGCCGCATTGTGGCACCCACATCCTTGTATCCGTGGCTAGCACGCATGTCACATGGATTGACACATGTGAGCAAAGGGGGAATGTGTAAGATAGTGTTGAAAGACTGGTATGCCCCGGGATTTACATCCTATGCCAAGAAGTACTGTGAACAATGCCATATCTGTCAACAACACAACCCAGGAAAAACAGTACCAACAACACTGTCTACACATCCTCCTCCACAAGGGCTTTTCGAAGTCCTACAATTAGATTTTATACATATGCCAAAATGTGATCGATATGAAAATGTTCTTGAATGTATATATATGTTCTCAAACTGGCCCGAAGCTTGGCCTTGCAAGAAAGCTGACACTGTTTCCGTAGCAAAATGCCTATTGAAAGACATTGTTCCCAGATTTGGCATTCCACAGAGCATCAATCGTGACAGAGGTCGTCATTTCACAGGAGAAATAATGACTGAACTCTGTAAATCACTGGGGATTAAACTAAAACTTCACTGTCCATACCACCCAGCATCTTCAGGGCTAGTTGAAAGACAAAATGGAATCCTGAAAAACAAACTAGCAAAACTGTGTGCTGAAACAGCCCTGAGATGGACAGTTTTACTACCCCTTGCTCTGATGTCAATGAGGTCTACGCCCATCAGGAAACACAATCTCACACTCCATGAGATAATTACGGGTAGACCAATGACACTTCCAAGTAACCCAGTACTATGCATGAAAAAGATGGATCTCCATGCTTTGGATGAATCAATGATATAATTTTGTTCTGCATTAACCTCTACTGTTAAGCAAATCCACAGACAAGTAAAAGCTGTCCAGTCTGTTCCCAGTGATACCCCGTGCCACAACATCCCATCAGGAGACTGGGTCTGTGTGAGAGAATTCCAGAGGAAAAACACACTGAAACCCCGCTGGTCCAAACCACAACAGGTCCTGCGTACCACCCACACAGCAGTCAAGTCTGAAAGTCGTCCCACTTGGATCCACGCATCCCACTGCAAGCAGGTGCCTCCCCCACCATGAACCAGAGATTGATGGAGTCCCTCGTCATCCGGTGGGCTCTCTTCTTCATCACCAATGGTGTCCTAGGGGTTCAACTACATCCCTGGGATGGCGTTCTCTCCTTGAGGAGCTACGCAGGCAATCGAGACCCAGAAGTAGATGCACAACACCCCAGTCAACAGATGAGCAGAGGAGCTACACAGATGCGAAACATCCACACTTAAAAAAAAACAGACCAAGAATAATAATGGAGTATATTCATCAGACACAGACATCCACAAACAACACAAACGTGACCTTTTGACACCTAAAAGACTTCAGAGTCCAAAAGGACTAACAACTACAATAATTTTGTTACTATGATCAATCACTGCTCTGTACCATTAACAAAGGGTGTATACTGGATTTGTGGAATGAATGCTTATGAGTATTTACCGAAAGGATGGTCTAGGTCTTGTCATACCAGCCATGAGAGTCCTTACTATACCAGCTGAGGTTCACGTAGTTAAAAGAGACTTATACACACACACTCAAACACCATGGACAAGATTTTTTAGTGCTCTCCTTCCAAATTATGGAGTCATGACAACTTTGGATCAGATAAGAGACCTTTCTCATGCCGTTGAAGATCTTGCAAATTCCACTGCAAAAGGCATGTCCATGCTTTCATAAGAAATGACTGCTGTAAGAAGGATGGCTTTACAAAACCTAGCTGCACTAGGTTATTTACTGGCCCTCAAGGAGGAACGTGTGCTGTCATTGGGACTGAATGTTACACATTTATACTTGATCACAATTCAATGATACAAGAAATTACTGACCATTTAAAAAATATTGCCAAGACATTACATAACCCTGTTCCCACCAGTTTGCTCGACTGGGTCAAAGAGAAGTTAGGGACATTAGGGTATGTCGTTTTTGAATTTGTTTTACTTGGCTGTATAATCTTAACTGTTATGTCTCTCCTGATCTCCTGTCTAAAATCCATATGCAAAACAACTATCTCTAAAACAGCCACTACAATCATGTACTCCACAGCAACTCAACCTGTTCCACAAATAGAAGACAACTGCGATTTTCTATTTAAGATTGATTACTAATGAGTACCAGAACTACTGTTTACTTCCTCATTATGGGTTTAAATAGGGACTGAGCCAGCGACTGCTGGAGGTCCCTATTGTTTTTGCTCGATTTCTTCTTCTTACCTATTATTATTATTTTTAGCCCCCTTTGACTGCATTTTTGCCCCCCTGAACATATACGAAAACAATTTCAGGCCATCACCACTAGGTGGCGCTCTTTAAAATGAAGAAGTTTATATCTCTGCAACGGTATGTGTGATTAAAATGAAACTTGGTACGATGATTGCCCATGGCTCCCTGAGGCTCACTTAAAAAGGACAAAAAAAATACTCCTCTAGGTGGCGCTCTTTTGGCAGGAAAAATCACTGTATGGAGACCGTAATAGTTATGAATATGAAATTCACAGAGCACGTGTAGAGTAGTGCCTGAAGCTGACATACCAAAAATCGTGTTTGTCCTGTTTGTAGCGCCCCCTACAGGATAAAAAAACAGCAGCCCCGGCGCCACGTTTCACCGATATATACGAAACTCGGTAGGCACGTGTAACATGCCGGGACGTACAAAAAAGCCTCTTGGACCCATACCCGAAACCCCACAGGAAGTCGGCCATTCTGATTTTGATTTTCACTTTCACTGAACTTTTCGCGTTGTATTTGAACGAACTCCTCCTAGGGAATTTATCGGATCTGCTTCAAAATTCGTGAGTACAGTCAAAAATGTCCTGATTAAAAGTTGTGCTATCTGTGCATGTACATTAAAGGTCGTGTCCGTGGCGTGGCATCAAAGGCAGCCATTTTGATTTTTTTTGTCATTTTCTGTGATTTTTCGTGTTGTATTTGAACGAACTCCTCCCAGGGAATTTATTAGATCTACTTCACAATCAGTCAGTACAGTCAAAAAATGGTGCTGATTAAAAGTTGTGGTATTTGAGACTGTACGTTGAACCGCGTGTCTGTGGCGTGAGGTCAAAGTTGGCCACTTTGAATTCTGTGGTCATACAAACTGATTGAAAAGTTGAGCTGTGACTGTACATTAAACCGCGTGCCAGTGACAACTCGTCGATTTCAGCAGATTCGCCATAAAACAGCACTCATAACTTCAGTGTGCAGTGTCCAATAAACTTCATATATTCTGTAACAGTCTCGCCCTGAACACGTCCTCATAACTTCAGCATCTCAATGAAACTTCACAGTGCCGCCCTGAACTTGTGTACATGACAATATTAAGACATAGTGTTTATTATTATTAAATTATTATTGATCACAGTGTTTATTATTATTATACTATTATTGATCACTATTATTGATCACAGTGTTTATTATTATTATTGATCAGTGTTTATTATTATATTATTATTGATCACAGTGTTTATTATTATTATTATTGATCACAGTGTTTATTATATTATTATTGATCACAGTGTTGATTATTATTATTATTATTGATCACAGTGTTTATTATTATTATTATTGATCACAGTGTTTATTATATTATTATTGATCACAGTGTTTATTATTATTATTGATCACAGTGTTTATTGTTATATTATATTGATCACAGTGTTTATTATTATACTATTATTGATCACAGTGTTTATTGTTATATTATTATTGATCACAGTGTTTATTGTTATATTATTATTGATCAGTGTTTATTATTATACTATTATTGATCACTATTATTGATCACAGTGTTTATTATTATTATTGATCACAGTGTTTATTGTTATATTATTATTGATCACAGTGTTTATTATTATACTATTATTGATCACTATTATTGATCACAGTGTTTATTATTAGTATTGATCACAGTGTTTATTGTTATATTATATTGATCACAGTGTTTATTATTATACTATTATTGATCACAGTGTTTATTGTTATATTATTATTGATCAGTGTTTATTATTATACTATTATTGATCACTATTATTGATCACAGTGTTTATTATTATTATTGATCACAGTGTTTATTGTTATATTATTATTGATCACAGTGTTTATTATTATACTATTATTGATCACTATTATTGATCACAGTGTTTATTATTATTATTGATCAGTGTTTATTATTATATTATTATTGATCACAGTGTTTATTATTATTAGATCAGTGTTTATTATTATATTATTATTGATCACAGTGTTTATTATTATTATTGATCACAGTGTTTATTATTATATTATTATTGATCACAGTGTTCATCATTATTATTATTATTATTGATCAGTGTTTATTATTATTATTATTGATCACAGTATTTATTATTATTATTATGATCAAAGTGTTTATTATTATTATTATTGATCAGTGTTTATTATTATAATTATTATTGATCACAGTGTTTATTATTATTATTATGATCAAAGTGTTTATTATTATATTATTATTGATCACAGTGTTTATTATTATATTATTATTGATCACAGTGTTTATTATTATTATTATGATCAAAGTGTTTATTATTATATTATTATTGATCACAGTGTTTATTATTATATTATTATTGATCAGTGTTTATTATTATTATTATTATTATTATTATTGATCACAGTGTTTATTATTATACTATTATTGATCACTATTATTGATCACAGTGTTTATTATTATTATTGATCAGTGTTTATTATTATATTATTATTGATCACAGTGTTTATTATTATTATTATTGATCAGTGTTTATTATTATATTATTATTGATCACAGTGTTTATTATTATTATTGATCACAGTGTTTATTATTATATTATTATTGATCACAGTGTTTATTATTATTATTATTATTATTGATCAGTGTTTATTATTATTATTATTGATCACAGTATTTATTATTATTATTATGATCAAAGTGTTTATTATTATTATTATTGATCAGTGTTTATTATTATAATTATTATTGATCACAGTGTTTATTATTATTATTATGATCAAAGTGTTTATTATTATATTATTATTGATCACAGTGTTTATTATTATATTATTATTGATCACAGTGTTTATTATTATTATTATGATCAAAGTGTTTATTATTATATTATTATTGATCACAGTGTTTATTATTATATTATTATTGATCACAGTGTTTATTATTATTATTATTATTATTATTATTGATCACAGTGTTTATTATTATACTATTATTGATCACTATTATTGATCACAGTGTTTATTATTATTATTGATCAGTGTTTATTATTATATTATTATTGATCACAGTGTTTATTATTATTATTATTGATCAGTGTTTATTATTATATTATTATGATCACAGTGTTTATTATTATTATTGATCACAGTGTTTATTATTATATTATTATTGATCACAGTGTTTATTATTATTATTATTATTATTGATCAGTGTTTATTATTATTATTATTGATCACAGTGTTTATTATTATTATTATTATGATCAAAGTGTTTATTATTATTATTATTGATCAGTGTTTATTATTATAATTATTATTGATCACAGTGTTTATTATTATTATTATGATCAAAGTGTTTATTATTATATTATTATTGATCACAGTGTTTATTATTATTATTATTATTATAATTATTATTATTGATCACAGTGTTTATTATTATTATTATTATTGATCACAGTGTTTATTATTATATTATTATTGATCACAGTGTTTATTATTATTATTATTATTATTATTATTATTGATCACAGTGTTTATTATTATATATATATATTATATGACCAGCGCTTCAGTCTCTGATTAACAGCCTCGTCCTGCATCAGAAAGCAAACAGATGACAGATCAATAATCAATAAACAGTGAATCTGTCAGAAAGAAGAATATTAAGTCTGATTGTTAAAATAATAAAGATACAGAATACAGACAGAGAATGGATCAATATATCAGGAAAACTCATCTTCATCCAACTCTATGGTTTATTATTTTCTGGATATGTATCACATCAATGTCTGCGACTGCCACATACTGTATGAGATACAGACTGTCTGTATGTGATATAGACTGCTACATACTGTATGAGATATAGACTGTCTGTATGAGATATAGACTGCCACATACTGTATGAGGTATAGACTGCCACATACTGTATGAGATATAGACTGTCACATACTGTATGAGGTATAGACTGCCACATACTGTATGAGATATAGACTGTCACATACTGTATGAGGTATAGACTGCCACATACTGTATGAGATATAGACTGTCTGTATGAGATATAGACTGCCACATACTGTACGAGATATAGACTGCCACATACTGTATGAGATATAGACTGTCTCTATGTGATATAGACTGCTACATACTGTATGTGATATAGACTGCTACATACTGTATGAGATATGGACTATGAGATATACAGTGGGTACGGAAAGTATTCAGACCCCTTTAAATTTTTCACTCTTTGTTTCATTGCAGCCATTTGCTAAAATCAAAAAAGTTCATTTTATTTCTCATTAATGTACACTCAGCACCCCATCTTGACAGAAATTTTTTTTTGCAAAATGTATTAAAAAAGAAATACTGAAATATCACGTGGTCATAAGTATTCAGACCCTTTGCTGTGACACTCATATTTAACTCGCATGCTGTCCATTTCTTCTGATCCTCCTTGAGATGGTCCTGCTCCTTCATTGGAGTCCGGCTGTGTTTAATTAAACTGATTGGACTTGATTAGGAAAGGCACACACCTGTCTATATAAGACCTTACAGCTCACAGTGCATGTCAGAGCAAATGAGAATCATGAGGTCGAAGGAACTGCCCAAGGAGCTCAGAAACAGAATTGTGGCAAGGCACAGATCTGGCCAAGGTTACCAAAGATTCCTGCAGCACTCAAGGTTCCTAAGAGCACAGTGGGCTCCATAATCCTTAAATGGAAGAAGTTTGGGACGACCAGAACTCTTCCTAGACCTGGCCGTCCAGCCAAACTGAACAATCGTGGGAGAAGAGCCTTGGTGAGAGAGGTAAAGAAGAACCCAAAGATCACTGTGGCTGAGCTCCAGAGATGCAGTAGGGAGATGGGAGAAAGTTCCACAAAGTCAACTATCACTGCAGCCCTCCACCAGTCGGGGCTTTATGGCAGAGTGGCCCGACGGAAGCCTCTCCTCAGTGCAAGACATATGAAAGCCCGCATAGAGTTTGCCAAAAAACACATGAAGGACTCCCAGACTATGAGAAATAAGATTCTCTGGTCTGATGAGACCAAGATTGAACTTTTTGGCGTTAATTATAAGCAGTATGTGTGGAGAAAACCAGGCACTGCTCATCACCTGCCCAATACAATCCCAACAGTGAAAGATGGTGGTGGCAGCATCAGGCTATGGGGATGTTTTTCAGCTGCAGGGACAGGATGACTGGTTGCAATTGAAGGAAAGATGAATGCGGCCAAGTACAGAGATATCCTGGAAGAAAACCTCTTCCAGAGTGCTCAGGACCTCAGACTGGGCCGAAGGTTCACCTTCCAACAAGACAATAACCCTAAGCACACAGCTAAAATAACAAAGGAGTGGCTTCGGAACAACTCTGTGACCATTCTTGACTGGCCCAGCCAGAGCCCTGACCTAAACCCAATTGAGCATCTCTGGAGAGACCTGAAAATGGCTGTCCACCAACGTTCACCATCCAACCTGACAGAACTGGTGAGGATCTGCAAGGAAGAATGGCAGAGGATCCCCAAATCCAGGTGTGAAACACTTGTTGCATCATTCCCAAGAAGACTCATGGCTGTACTAGCTCACAAGAGTGCTTCTGCTCAATACTGAGCAAAGGGTCTGAATACTTATGACCATGTGATATTTCAGTTTTTCTTTTTTAATACATTTGCAAAAAATTCTAAATTTCTGTTTTTTTCTGTCAAGATGGGGTGCTGAGTGTACATTAATGAGAAATAAAATGAACTTTTTTGATTTTAGCAAATGGCTGCAATGAAACAAAGAGTGAAAAATTTAAAGGGGTCTGAATACTTTCCGTACCCACTGTAGACTGCCACATACTGTGTGAGATATAGGGCCCTATCTTGCCGATCTGAAAGTATCAAACGCAAAATGCAAGTAGCTTTGTGGGTGGATGGGTATGGGAAAGAAGTAGCTACATTAGTCATAGGTGTGGTTTGGGCATAACGTGCAATAAACCAATCAGAGCGTCATCTCACATTCCCTTTTAAAGCAGGCGCGCTTGTTCCATGGCGGATTGTTATTATAGCGGCGGATTTTCCAGGCGCACGCCAGGAGCGGTTCACAGCCGAGGAGACCAACGTTCTCGTCAGGGCCGTAAAATACCGAGATACCATTATTGACATGAAATAAATGTAGCGCAGCCATACAATAAATCAAAACAATGTAACGCAGCTTCGCAGGAAGAAGACCCTGGCCCCGGGAGCAGTGCGCAAGGGCCAGCGCAAACACCAAGGTGCAGAGGATGGTAAATGGACCTGTACTTGTACAGCGCCTTTCTAGTCTTCCGACCACTCAAAGCGCTTTTACACTACGTGCCACATTGCATTCTTTTACACACATTCACTCAGTGATGGCAAAGCCCATCTAACAGAAACTAACATTCATATACACTCACACACCGATGCACGGCATCAGTAGCAATTTGGGGTTCAATATCTCGCTCAGGGATACTTCGACATGTGGCACCAGGAGCCGGGGATCGAACCCACAACCTTCCGGTTAAGGAATGACCTGATCTGCCTCTGAGCCACAGCCGCCCCACAGAATGCAGACCCACTACACGCTGCTGTTCGTGCAAGAAACCGGGTTTGACATGCTGAAGCGGGAGCTGTCCGGAATGCGGCAAAGTATTAATGCCCGTCCTTACCGGGTGGCAATGCTGCTGCTGCCTCTCAGGCGCATCCCACTGACTTTAGACTAGACTAGGTTTTTCCTGGTCTGTGGCGGAATTGTTTTCTGAAACAGCAAAATAGCACCACGGAACGTTTGCGCCGGAACACGCCTCCTCTTTTCGCTGAACTGCCCCCCAGAGCGCAAGTTCATTCCCTAATTTAAGGACGTGCATCGGTGCAAAAAAGGAATTATACAAGCGCCAGTGTACAAAATCAATTGCGCTGAGTGCAAGATAGAGCCCATAGACTGCTACATACTGTATGAGATATAGACTGCTTGTAAGAGATATAGACTGCTAAATATTGTATGACATATAGACTTCCACATACTGTATGAGATATAGACTGCTACAAACTGTATGAGTTATAGACTGTATGAGATATAGACTGCCACATACTGTATGAAGTCAACAGATAAATAATAAAGTGGTTGCATTAACAATTAAGAAAAGAAAAACAAAGCAAAATCCAGTAGATAAAACACAATGAGGGATCGCTTCCAGTGGTTGGTTGGGACAGTTTATATAACGAACAGTGTGTTAAACCTGCAGTCTCTCTAACAGCCAGCAGGGGGCAGCTCCACTCTGATAGTATTGAGTCTTATGGAGAAGTTGATTTATGAGCTCAGTAAACAGTTTCCTGATGAGTTACTGGTCTCAGTCTCTAGTTTCAGTCATGATGTTCATTTAGTAACTGATGGTCCCATTTAGAGTAAAATAGACCATAAAGCAGGGTATGCTTTAGGGCGGGGCTACCTTGTGATTGACAGACCTTCACAGGGAGTCCACACAGAAAGGCCCTGCCCCAGCCGGGAGTCAAACCTTCTTGCTGCGACAGTGCTAACCATAGAGCCACCAGAGTACAGCAGAAGTTGGCTCAGGGCTGCTGTGTCTCAGGAGGTTGGTGGTTCAAACCACGGCTCCTGATGGCTGAAAGGTTGTGATTGAAGGCACTGTAAGGTGATGTCCGCCACTCTCCTTCGTCCCTAACGTAACACTATCGAACACTTTAAGTGCGGAGAACAACTAGACTCGAGAGAAGATTGTGGATTGCCTCACAGTCAGTGGTTCCCTCTCTGGCTCTCCTCGTGATAATGATGAAAGCCTCCTGGATCTCTCTGACTGGTTGGAGCTGGTAGAGGAAAGGCTGACCGATCCCTGGCTCAGCGGAGATCATCCAGACTCCAGTCCTGGTGGGTGACAATCTATGCCTGGTGGCGAAGGTGAGTCGAGCCTTGTGATGCTGGATGTCTGCGGCTTGTGGCGGCTTACTGCCCTGGATCTGAAGCGGCTGGTTCATCTTTCTGTCAAGACTGTAACGACTCAAAACAACAGAACCAAAAAGCAGGACTCTGAAGTCGGCAAGAAAGCTGATTGTCCAGAATCCAAACACCAGGCAGGGGTCAACAATCCGACAGGTAGACAGAACCAAAGGAAGTAGGCAGAAATCAATTCACACCGGTAGTCAGGCAGGGGATTAGGCGGGCAGGATCAGACAGGCAGGGAACACTATACAATCTGGCAGAAGGTAGGTGGATCTGGGCCGGATTATGAATGAGTGACTGATGGCGGTAATGAAATCCAGGTGTTGAAATTGGGCGGGGAAGCTCAGGTGAGGGGGGCAGGTGGGAGAAAGGTGCATGTAGGGCAAATAACAACTTTAAACATGAAAGCTATACATTTTCTTCATATAATTCGTAGGCAGAACATTTCTTTTATATCTACGCTGACAACGCGCAGTTCTACCCTTACAACAAGATGTAGTGTTATATGACAATTCAATTTCAATTCAATTCAATTCAATTTTATTTGTATTTTACCAATTCATAACATAAGTTATCTCAGGACACCTCTAAATAGAGCAGGTCTAGACCGAACTCCTTATAACATTATTTACAGAGACCCAACAGTACCACAGTGTGACAGTGACGTGAACTGGAGCAGGTAAAGAGTTGTGCCGTCCTGCTTCCTACAACTCACGTTTACCTCATACTGATCCACAGAAAGTAATTTATGCTTTTATTTCATCCCGTCTACACAACAGTAACTCCCTGTACACCTGCCTCACTCAGACACTGGTTCAGACACAAAATATCACCTAGTTTTACATCTGCACTGGTTACCAGTAAGATTGAGAACTGATTTTAAGATCCTATTGATTACCTTTAGATCACAGAAAGATCTTAGCCTGGGTTCTATTTTTAACTCTTTATGAACCAGAACACAACCTTAGATCCTCAGTCCTCTTGTTGTCTTGCTGTGGGTGCCAGTCTCTGAAGGTCTGGACCCTGGGGTGCTAAATACAGGTTTTCATGGGACCCTATTGGTCCTCCTTTGCAGCTCAGAGGCAGCACAGTGCTCACCGTTACTCTGTTGTGTTTAAAGCTCCTGAACTCTCTCACCTTGTAATGAATGCAGCACATTCTCACCCCAGAAGGTATTATCTTCTCAAATTTAATCACAAGCTGTCAGATTTGCCACCGCCTTATTTAGCTCGGAGTCGTTTGGCCTCTCCTTTCTATTTCATGGAAATTTCCATCAATTTAAGATCACACCTCTCAACTGCCATCCCTAGTATTTGTTCTTTCACCATCCAGTGACCCAGTTTCATTCCTTTGCTACGTTTACCACTGTGGTGACCCCTCCCACTCAGGTGTGGCTGGAGGATGAGCTCCTGATTGCTTGAATATATAGAGAGCTAAACAACCTAAACCTCCTCCCAACCAGCAGGTTTTTGGTCTGTTTGGGTTTACCTAGATGTGTTGTTTATAACATTTTTGCCTTCACCTCACCTAGCCCATATCCACACACTCACTACGCTACTGACTACACTGATGCACATATTGTTATACTTAGTGTATAGTTTAATATTAGTCTGAATACATTTATTTTGTTGAAAAACCCTAATTATATGTGTGGTCTTTCTTGTTTTGTCTGAACTTAGAGCCAGTTCATGACACTAGCTAGCAGCTTGTCCATGTTAGCAACAAGCTAATGTTAGCTAACACATTATTACAATATATTGTAGCTTTGCGATGATGTTAGCTTTGACTTTGGACTTTTTCCAGGGCTTTCAGTCACATCTGAGAGTCTTCATCAGTGGACAGAGTTCTTAGTTTATTTATTTCATATTTGAAGAATGCAGCGTCTCATTTTTATAAAAGCCAATTTTCAGTAAAGTGACACAAAAGATCATCAATATAATGATAGTGGAAATGAATGAAAGTCAATATTTCAAGAAAGTTTCTCATTTTGATGACCTAATAAAAAATGAACTTTAAATCAAAAATGTAAGTTTAGAATCTGCAGGTGAAAGTATTACACAGACGGCCGATTAAATGGAACTTTATTTAAACATTGTGAGTTGACAGTTTGACCTGCAGGAGGCAGAAACCTGACTGATGGGTTACAGCAGGTCTGAAATAACAATGTACCTATGAGTCTCAGGCTGATAGCTGATTGGTCAGTTTGTTACCTGAAGGCAGATCACACTTATATGACACATAATTACAATAATTTGACTTTTAGTTTGTTCATCAGTCTTTATTCTCCCATTTCATCCATTTTATTCTACTTTCATCTGCTATGTCAGTAGTGGGAGTCTGATTGGGGCAACCTGATAATAAAGAGTTGCGGTAATCGAGCCTATAAGTAAAAAAAGCATTGATTAGTTTCTCTGCATCCGTCTGTGACAGGAACAACAGAAACAGTGAGCTGATCACAGCCAGATAATTAGATAAACAAACAAGTTTGTTAGATTAGTTAGGTCTGATGAAGGTCAAAAGTTTCACAGCCAGATGTCGGACGTACAGTCTCCTCCAGGATATCTGAGCTCGTGGGCGAGAACCGGACCATCGGGTTCTTTACCGAAATCCACCAGGAAGTCCTCATTCACAGAAAGACCTCCGTTAACAGTGTCCACATCCATCTGCATCATCACTGAACCCTCCCTGCACAGATAGACACACAATATACAGTCAACAGATGGCCAAAGGTATGTGGACAGCCCTGAAGCCTTTTGTTCTGTTTTAGTTGGACATTTTTAGACTAAACGGCTTGTGACATTGGGTAAAATCAATCAATCAGTATACTTGATTTAGAATTAAAGGTTGCAGACTTTTGCTCTGTAAAGCTTCTCTATGTAATGTTCATTAAACTGTAGCTAATAGCGCCACCAGTTGCCGTTCAGTGAACTGCAGTCAGCATCCTGTTGCATCATCCTGGGCATCGGCCAACAGTGACAAACACTGAACGCTGTAAAATAACTGACAATCATATTTAGAATAACGTTACTATCTGCAATGTTCCTATATTTTATTTGGACCGTTAGCTTCATGCTACCAACTAGCTCGCCGTTTACAGATCACCCATCAGCCAACACCACGAAGAAACCAACACCAGACCCACACCACGCAGCCAAGACACAGCCAGCCGGACAACCCCAGCTTAGCTTAGCTACAGTTAGCTAGCTGGATGCCCCTGCCTCGCATCACTCTTGGCTAGTAGTATTGCAGCAGTATTGCAGTACTGTGAGTACTGACTTGATCATGTCGGGGTAGAACTGTTTGTCCCAGGCGCTGTAGAGAGACGTCGTCAGATAAAGTCTCCGTCCGTCTAAACTCAACTGTAACATCTGAGGACCTCCAGGGATACGCTTCCCCTGAGAGACAGACAGGTGGAGACAGACAGGCGGAGATCAATAAATAAATAATCAGCCCCATTAGGGAATGGAAGACAGGATGTTGGACAGACAGACAAGCTCACTACTTCCTGTCTGTTGTACCTTGATGATGCGTGGGGGGGGCTGCGGCTGGTTCTCGGGGTCTTCCAGGACTTTGACCGGACCGTCACGGATGATACTTCCTCCTAAAAACACCTGGGAGAGACAGACGGGTTAGCTGTCTTGCTGTGAGCGCTCACCTGTTCGTCCTTGGAAAGGTGTGACAACATTCAGACCTGGCCGACCAATCGCGGGTTCCTCCTGTCTGTGATGTCATACTGTCTGACGTCACCATGCAGCCAGTTACTGAAGTAAAGAAAACGGTCGTCCAGTGAGATCAGGATGTCAGTGATCAGACCTGGACAGACAGACAGGGAACCAGTCAGACAGGAAACCAGACAGACAGACAGACAGACAGACAGACAGACTCACCAGGCATCTCAGGCAGCGCCCACCCCTCTACCTTCTTACTGGGAACACTGATCACCTTCTCTGCAGCCCAGTCTCCTTTCTGAAAACACACAAAAACAGCAGATGATGAGTTCACATCAAACATAAAGTGAATGTTACTCACAGGTTAGTTGTTTACTGCTGTTACTCATGAGAGTAACACAAGGAAATATTGGCCATTGCTGAACTGATCACCAATCAACCAGAACCAGAACTAGAAAGATTGGAATCTAGAACCTTGTGGTACTGACTGGTGTTTTGTAGAATCTGAAGACTGTTCCCTGCAGAGCACATCCCACGTAGCCCTCGGTGGCATCGGGGTCATGCAGAAATCGGACCTCCAGGGGAATTGCACCCTCCTCACCCAGATCGAGTGTCTGCAGCCTCCTGTGGGTGGTCCAGTCCCAGATGTGGAGGGAGCTGCCGTAGTGACCTAGGACACAAATAACAATGAACTTTTGATTTTGGGCCAGCGGTGCAACCGGGAGCTTGACGTTGTTCTTAACATGTGCAGAACCATGTGTTAAGAGATTTTTACTTTCATCAAATCTGGTCTCAGTTAATGGATAGCCTGGAGTGAACCTACAATTGTAGCACTGGCTGGATAGTGCCTACCTAGAACCCAATTCCAGTGACTGAAGTCTTACTGGGATCATATCAAAGAACTCTACGTTTCGGACTGAAATCTTACTGGGATAGGAACCTAGAACCCAGTTGCAGGGACTGGAGTCTTACTGGGATCAGACACTAATGGCCCGTGTTACTGACTAGAGATTTACTGGAAACAAGAACTCTGTGGTACTGACTTAAGTCTTACTGGGATCCCAGAGGGTTTGGATTAACTGTATGCAGATTACATTTCTTTGACATCAGAACGACAAAATAGAGGAAAGAAAGATTGAAATGTTTCCTCTTGACTCACCTTCTTTGACATGGGCTGGATTAAAACCATCAACCAGAGATTTAGGTGCACCCCATTCACTGCTGATCATCACATTGTGCCGAGGTTGGTACCAGAAGTCATATCCAAAGGGCACCGCTTCACCCGGGTGCTCCCAGTTACCGACCACCTCGAACGTCTCACCATCCAGCAGGACAAAACCACCTGGGAGGATGACAGCAGGAGAAACATTGAAACTGTCCACTAGAAGACGCTACAACAACAATCAGCAGAGGGGCCTGTTTAAGTCTGGATAAGAAGAGGATTTTACATATTTCGATGATATTCCTTTACTTTTGGGTGTTTCTAATAAACCTTTTTGAAACAGTCCCCTGGTTGTCCCACCTTTCCCATTGCCGCACGGGTCTCCCATACAGCTGATCATGATCTGACCGCTGCCCAGACAGTGGGAGGTGTGAGGATTCGCCAGACCACACTTCCAGTACAGATCGATAGGCTCCACTATCTGAAGACACAACAACCAAACATAACCACGACTCAGTAAATCTTATATGACACTTTTCAAAATGTAGTTCTATAGATAAAAACATCCATCCATCCATCTTCTGTTGCATACCTTGCCTGGAGTCTTACTGGAGTAGAACTGAGAACTGAGAATTGAGAACTGTGTGGTACTGACTGGAGTTTGACTGGGTGTAGAACCTAGAACCCGATAATAGTGGCTGGAGTTGGAGTGACTGGGACCGGCACCAGTTCCTGAATTAGACGAAAAAAGGTGCTACTGCCCTGATTCAGCTAAACCCTAATTCTTTTGCCCTTTTTTATAATTTTTACAAGGACATTTTCAGTGCTTGTTAGGTTTAAACTAGCTGTGCTTACACAGAGATGCAGTTATGCTGAGGAGTACCTCACCAGCACTGATTTTATTTCTAGAAATACTGAGGTCCAAAAACAGAAATTTGGGGTTTATTTTAATGTTTTGATGCATGCTCACCAGAGGTGGCATTTCAGACAATGATTGGCACCTTGATCCCTGTTTTAGTGACTACAGAAACCTGTGATGGTGCCTAGAGTCTTGGTGGTATCAGAACCTAGAAGCCTTAGGTCTTTCCAGGAAATACAGGTTCAGATAGTTTGTCCTTCTCTATATTGCTGAATTGGACCTGTATACTACTATACAAGTTAAGCTGTTTTCTTTTGTGATGTGAGTCAATTGTGAATCAAATGTGAGGTTTTGTCCTCCTTGACTTGAAAACTGAGAGCTGCTACCCTCCCTGAGGTTTTTAAATATGTTCACTGGATTTTGGGGTTTAGCACTCCACTGAGTTGTCGACCTCCTCTTCCAAAAAACATCCGACCATGGAAACTAACTTCAGCTGCTTGGATCCATCATCTCGATCTTTCGGCCAATTCCCAGAGACCAGATCCTCAGCTGAGGACTGGAACAGAGATGATCCATGAACCCTGGGATACTTTAACTCCTTCACTTGGAGCAGTGACTTACTCCCCACCATTTTCCAGCAGAGTACCATGAACGGAGACTGGGAGGTGCTCACTCACATTCTTCTGCTTCACACTGGGAAAACTATCCCAGTTTGCACTACAGGACACAACCAGTATCCCTCCAGTTTCACCTCTCGTCTTTGGTGGTTTATTAAAGTCTCTGAGGAGCACTGACTGTTTAATGATTACACAGTGACTCAGCAGACTGCCAGACATGTTTGCATTCGGATTATTTATCAGACTTACTGAAGCCAACATTTTTCATTTCCCACATCCCCAATAAGTCAGACGTCTTTCAAACATTTTAAGCTTTTTAAGGAACAGCTGTTAGAGTGTTTGTCATCCTGTCTGAACTCAGGATGAACCTTCATCCTCCTCCTCCTCCTCCTCCTCCTCCTCAGAACAGCAGACCTTGTTTTTTCACTAGTTCTCTGCTCTCTCCCACAGAAGACCTGAAGAAATGTATTTCTCTGAAGTTGAACAGCTACTGTTTTCACAAGTTAAACCCATGCAAGCACTCTTTACGTCAGGACTTCAGGATGAATAGTGAATATTACCAAAGACATTTTCAACCTGGAGCTTTCTGGGCCCCTGATCTGCAAGGGGCCCTGGGCACTTTTACCGGCTTTCATCCAGCTTTGGTTAAAGCCAGCAGCCAAGATTTCTCTCTCTGCTGTACAAACACAGGAAGTGGAGTTGGAGCTTTCCTTCAGTCACTCTTGTTTAGACTGAATAAAACTGCTTCCATTGAGAGAAGATCCATCAGAGAAACAGGCAGCAACCTTCAAATTAGTTGTTAGGTGAATGTTTTCATATCAGAAAGAAGTTGTGTGCTACACTAACCAAAGGCTATATTTTGTAGAAACCTGGGTTGGTTTGGTATTAAATTAGTAAGTAAATCATTAAGTTTCTTTCTTCAAAAAGTAATCAGACAACTTACTGGAGCCAGGCCACCCTGTTTCCTTGGCAGAGTAGTGTCAATGAGCTGTGGCGTGCTGTTGGTACCTTGTGGATCTGAGGAGCTCTGGGGTTCGTCCCGACATCAACCACATAGATTCTAGAGGAGATGAGCGCCGGTAGAATCAGACGGTTTCTCTTCTTGGAGGCGTCGCCAAAGCAGCTGCTGCAGGCGTTCCAGCCAGAGTGATGCAGCTCGTCGCGAAGGTTCGGCATGGGCAGCCGGTGGATGACCTGCAACGGCAGAGGTCAGGGGTCACAACAGGTCCAATGAGAGGAATATATGCATTTTATTTATTTAGACATTACAAGAAAGACAGTAAAACAGATCCTACAGGTTTGATACTGAGAAAAAACAAAAACCTGAAGGGAGAAGAAGCAGAAGAGGAAATGAAAGCGAGACATCAGAGAATCCAGCAGGAGGAGAGAGCTGACAAGAGAACAAAGACAAGAAATGAACCAACGCTACACATCAACGAGCTTCACTGATCACTGACTCATTTAGATGTAAAGATGCAAGACAATAAGTTGGAGCAAAATAGAAAGTTTGTCTGTAGGAGCCAGCAGGGGATTGGATGACTCGTTCTACCTGGCAGTAGGTGGAGGATTTGGGGTCGATGTCAACAGTGGCGAGGTAGTCGGGTTTAAGGATGTCAGTGTTACGGTAGATGCAGGGCAGGTAGACGATCTCCTCCCGACGACCTTCAACAAGAAAAACAACTAAAACTATTGCTGCTTTAGGGATGGAGAGGGTTATGTGCCTTACAAACCAAACACTGGATTTAGACGGGGCCTTTGTGTTTTTTGTAAGTTTTGCAGCCACCGTAGTTTCTCCCTCACGCTTGGAAAGGGGGAGGGAGCAAGTGAGTCTGAAACTACACAGCCAGATGCCACTAATTGTACACATTGGAGTGGAAGTGGAACCACTGTGACTACACCTGTGGCGAGGACACACATGATGATACCTCTCTCTCTCTCTCTACGTATATAAATATATATACATACTCACCCTTCATAGCATCCAGTGGACTGTGGTATCCTGGTCCACATCCTGAACAGTTGGCTGAGGCTGAGAAAACAGAACATTGGAAATGTAATGAGACCGAACTGATGCTGTTATTACTGCAGGAGACGCCACAGAGGTCAGAGGTCAGTGTTTAATCCTGGAGCGTTACAGGGTGTCTCCCAGTTCACTGCTGAAAGAGCTGCTGGATGAGTTCCTTCCAACAATTTAAACCCACACATACTGTTCCTGTTTATCAGACTGATGCATTCTGGGAAACAGAGCTCCTACAGGAGAGTATTATACACGAGAGTGTTTGTTTTATACACAGCAGGGTGTTTGTTTCATACACAGCAGGGTGTTTGTTTTATACACAGCAGGGTGTTTGTTTCATACACAGCAGGGTGTTTGTTTTTTACACCCTGGGAGTGTTTTATTAATGATTTCTATCATCAGATATCCCAATTACACACACCTTTAATGAAGTTGTTTACACTCCATCATGAAAACAAATCTCTCTGCAACAACAACACAACATGAAGCGTGAAGCATGTTCTACACACAGTGGTGCTCTGCACTACATGCTAACATCAGTATGCTAACATGCTCACAGTGACAGTGCTAGCATCCTGATGTTTAGCAGGTTTACCATGTTCACCATCTGTTAGCATGCTAACATTAGCTAGTCAGCAGTAAACACAAAGTGCAGCAGAGGCTGATGGGAATGTCTGTAGTTCTGCAGGTATCTGGTCATTAACAAAAGTACTGGACACATTCAAATGTCGCCCTGATGATGGCAATAGAAGCAAAGTCAGAGAATCATCAAAGTAGGAAGCTAGAGGGGTTGCAGCAAAAACCTGGGTGTGGGAGTCCTTGCATGGAGATCAGGGACAGCACCTGCAGGATGGCAGACCAGGAGGGTGGGGTAATGGACAGGGGGATCACACTGTTCAGCCTTACTGTCTTTATTCCAGAGTGCTATCATCTCAAATCCATGATGATCAATACAGTTTCTGTTCTGGTTGTGAAACAGTGAACCTCTGTCTTCATCCTTGCAGGGTTGTCCCATGAGAGGAGTCTTCATTAATCCAAACATTTGTGCCCGAACCCCTCACCCACCAGGTGCCATGAGGGTGTTGGGCTTCACCAGGATTGTTTCTGGCCACAGATTCTTTTTGTGATTTTCAGGGACAAGGGTTCAAGGTGCAGCAGTGTTAAGGAGAGGGTCTTACTGAGGACCACAGAATTGCTTCTCTACTCTTTGCAGATGATGTGGTTCTGTTGGTTTCATCAGTCTGTGACCACCAGTACGCACTGGGGAGGTTTGCAGTGGAGTGTGAAGCAGTCAGGAAGAGAGTCAGCACCTCCAAGTCTGAAGGCAGAAAACGGTGGACTGCTCCCTCCTTTTTGGGAGTTCCTGCCAGTTCAAGTATGTCGGGTCTTGTTCACCAGAGATGGTAAAATAGAGCCTGGGACAAACAGTCAGATTGGTGATGTGGGCCTTGTGGGGGACCTTTGTGGTCCAGAGGGAGCTGAGTCAGAAGGTAAGGCTTTCACTTTACCAGCTGATCCACGAACCAGCTCTCGTCTGTGGCCTCTGGGTAGTGACAGAAAGGAGGATACAAGAAGGTTCAGCCTTAGCGAGAGGGGAAGGAGATCAGAGGAGAGCCAGCTGAGGTGGTTCAACAGCTGATCAGGATCCTTTGGAGGTTTTCTGCATATCCAACTGAAGGTGTAGACCCGTGATGCTGGAGAGATTATATATCTATACCACATCTACATACATCTATAAATACACATACATGCATACAAATACTGTACATAGTCAGGATGAGCAAGTATCTGTTCAACCGATAAAACTATCTGTAAGTGGATCCATATTCGGACTCAGACTGGACGTGGGCGGAGCTTAAACCTGAAATGGGCCATCAGGAAGTTGTTAATTTAAGATTGATACGGGTTGATCAGAAGTTGTTATATTTATTGGAAAACTATTTACAAAATTAAGTTTAGAGAAATGTTATTTATCACAAGAGTAAGAGAATTATTTACAGGACAAGATTTTTCCTAACAGTTGGTATATTTACGAGTACAGATATCGACAGAAAACAACATTATCTGTACTGGATACTTGTTTCTGCCGAGTACTCGCTCAACCCTGATATATACAGCCAGACAGACAGACAGACAGACCGACAGACAGACCCTTAATGGTGTCAGGTGGTTTGTGGTATCCCAGTCCACATCCTGAAAACACAACATGTCAAAGGTCATAAAAACACCCCGAGACTTATTACTGCAGGACACGTCACAGAGGTCAGAGTGATTCATTCTGGGAAACAGTTCTTCAGAGCTACATGGGAGTATTTGTTTTATACATAGCAGGAGAGTTTTGTAGGTCAGTTTGGCTGCTACAAACAATTTTTGTTTGTAAGACTTAAAGATTTCTAAAGAAGAAAAGTAAATTTCATCCTTAGTAGTTTATTTCAAAACTTCAGAGATTGACTTAAAACTAAAAAATGTAGTAAAGTTATTTTGTTACAGTGTACTTTGTATGTATGAATGTATACTTGTACTCTGTGGTATCACCTGCAGGCTCCGCCCACCACAGGTGGAACCAGTGCTCTGATTGTTTTACTGGATAAGACTTCATCTGGACCTTAGAGAGTTTATAGAGCGAGTGTAGATTATTAAAGAGTATCAGTGACCGTTTATTAATATATTAAACTGTCAGTAAATCATTTATAAGCTTCCACTCAGGTTCCTTTAATCTGTGTACTGTGTGTACACATATATAATCTGTATGTACACTTATATAATCTGTATGTACACTTATATAATCTGTATTTGCATTTATATAATCTGTATGTACACTTATATAATCTGTATTTGCACTTATATAATCTGTATGTACACATATATAATCTGTATGTACACTTATATAATCTGTATGTACACTTATATAATCTGTATTTGCATTTATATAATCTGTATGTACACTTATATAATCTGTATTTGCACTTATATAATCTGTATTTACACATATATAATCTATATGTACACTTATATAATCTGTATTTGCATTTATATAATCTGTATGTACACTTATATAATCTGTATTTGCACTTATATAATCTGTATTTACACATATATAATCTGTATTTACACATATATAATCTGTATGTAGTAATATTGAGCTGACTACAGCTACTGTAGTTCTTCATAAGAACATTTTTGACCACAAATATGTAATCATGAAGCAGCTTTAATGTCACTCTCATTATTCTCTGATAACAGACGATCAGCTTATCAGTTGATTATTTATTTATAGTTTCTCTACCTGGTTTAACAGGAAACCACTAAAAGTTATTTGAACTTAACTTTAATTGTTAACATGATTACATTGAGCACTGTAAGTAACGGAAAGAAAAAGATTCTCCATGAAGCAGCTTTTATTCACCGTTTTAAGTCACACTAACTTTAATCTGAGTTAAAGCTGCAGGTTTTAAAACAGACGGTTCGTGTGAACGAATGTAACCTCCAGTTATATAACACACACACACACACACACACACACACGCACACATGCACACACACTCACACACACACACACACACACACACTGACAGCCATTTAAAGGAACAGGTCGCTGTTTTTCACCTTTCAGCTCTTCAGTTTGTAGAAAATGAATCAATAACTATTCTGACCATCAATTATTGGTTGAAAATCCTCTTTTATAGACGTCACAGCAACATTTTTATTTGTTTTAAAGTTTAAATGAGGTAACCTGAAGTTTTTACAGCCTCTTAAAATATTTGATTTCATAGTATAATATTCTTACATTTTATTTATTTATTTCATTTCACTTATTTTATTGTTTTTTTCTGTTTCTCCTGGAATGTTTTAATATTTATTTGTTGTGTAAAGCAGCTTTATTCTGAAAGGTTCAGTATAAATAAAGTTTATTACATATAATAATTTTGATAGACGATAGAGTCTCTCGTGTCTATCGTTTCTCTTGGATTCGTTGAAATTAATGAACTTTAATAACTGATTTAATTAAAACAAACATAAAATCATCAGATAACAAGATTTATATGTTCAAATCATGATCAATTAATATTGTCTTGTTTATATTTATTATCCTGAATTGGCGCTATACAAATAAAATTGAATTGAATTGAATTGAATTGAATCCTGTTTCATTCTTATTTTGCTGCTGATTAATAAAGATTCATCTTTTCAACGTTTCCTAAAAAACATGTAAAACATCTTATAGACAAGTCTGAAAACTGGAATTAATTTTGTTTCTTCCAGTCAGAGTGAAATAGTTTAACCTTTCTAAGTTCTTTTGTATGAACTGTTTTTATTTCACGGACTGCACCTTTAGTTTACCGCCTTAAGTGAGACTGCAGCAGAACAAAGGTCGACCTGCCTGAGAGCTGCAGCTCCAACCAGACCTCATGAGAAAAACAGGCTATTTAAGCAGCTGAGTCAGACAGTGAGAGACAGACAGACAGACAGACAGATAGGATGAAGAGAAACCAGCTCACCCATGGCTGACTGAGCTCCTGGTCTGATCAGATCCTGCAGGTCCTGCTCTCACAGTCTGGACTCTCGGACCAGGACCAGTGTGAACAAAACTGGGAGGGTGGAGTTTAAGTCCTTTCATATCAGAGCACAGCCAATCAGAGGAGAGGGGCGGTGGCTTAGACACCACCAATCAATCTGCTTGTAAATGCTGTGAAGCCCAGAGGTTCAAACATAAAGATCAGAGTGTTTTAAAATCAGACAAATTCTTTATGGATCTCTGACTGAAGTTTAACAACATTTCATTAGACAAAGTACAAAGATATCAGTGTGTGTTTTATTGGTTTATTTACTTCTTTATGTTTGTTATATGTATTTAATTGTATAATATTATTAACTGGTTTTGTTCATTCACTGGTTCCAGGTGCTGCTCACCTTTCACCTTCCCTTCATAAATAATAAGAAATCTAAATAAATGTGTGTTTACTGATCAGTTCCTCCAGGAAGCTGCAATCTTAATATCCTCACTGGAACCTTTCTCTCCTGCAGGGGACTGAGTTACACTGCACACCACTAGAAGAATAAATGACATCGACCAACTGAAGACCTCTCGCGTCTGTTTTCAGCAATCTGATCCCGTAAAACATTTCCTAGAAAGTCCTGTGAGGGAAAAACTAAACGAATATTAAGATTCAGTTGTTCATTTGACACTTTAACCCTGTAAGACCCAAATATAGAAAAACCTTTAAAAAAAATTATTTTACCTGTCAGATGTTGTTGTAGGAGGCCTTTGATGCAGAAATTTTAAAAAAATGTTTATGTAAGTTTATAGAGAAATGTTGTAATATTGCAACATTGGGCTTAGTTGGGAGCAGAATTTCTGTATTTGTACTCACGTTGTCTGAACAACAATTCAGAACAACTAAGGTGCTTGTGCTTTCTCGTCTCGCAGGTTCTTGTCGATCCTGGTGGAGCCTCCTGCCATGGTCCTGCTAGATTGCCATTGCCAATACTGTTGTTGCTGTGCACCTGTCTGTCTGTCTGTCTCTCTCTCTCTCTCTCTCCCTCTCTCACCCCAACTGGTCGAGGCAGACGACCACCCACCTAGAGCCGGAGGATCTGTCCTAGGTTTCTGCCTTTTAACAGGCAGTTTTTGTCTCCAAGGTCTTGCTTATGGTGGTACTGTTGGGTCTCTGTAATTAATGTTAAAGAGTTCGGTCTAGACCTGCTCTATTTGAAAAGTGTCCTGAGATAACTTCTGTTATGAATTGGTGCTATACAAATAAAATTTAACTGAATTGAATTGAAGGGTTCATTTGCAGGGTTGATTGCTTACTTAGCCCCATAAAGGTATATAACATTAATAATAATCACATTAGTCATATTTTTATGAAGTCATTTATTAAAAAAACTATTAAACAGGATAAAACTCTAGCTTTTTCTAGCAACTTCTTCATTCCTTTTTTTCTTTTCATGACTGACTTTCATTGTTAGTGAAAGTCCCAAAAACAGTTCTTGTCCTCTGAAAAGCAAAGGCGAACATCACACTTGCTGCATTGCGTGTTGGTGTATCCTGTATTGCAGTGTCTGCAGCGTCCCTCCCTGTCTTCACTGGGAAATGTGCAACTAGGTCCTTGCATACATCCAATGTAAGGTGTGCACATCTCTTGGATGGTCTCTTCTGAGCATTCAGAGGGCTTTCTGATGTCACTGTCTGTGATGCTGGGCTCCCTTTGTCTAAAGATGGTCGTCCTCTCTTTGGGGTTCGAAGTGTTGTGTTTACCAGGATGAGAGAGGATGCTAGCTGTGCCTGAAACTGTCTCCTGTTCATTGTCTCTTTGCTAGACATCTTGAGAGCTTTGCAGTCCCGCTTGTAGAGGAGCCAGGCATTGACCACAGCGAGGATGATGGTGTGCAAGAAGATGTACATGTACCAGCAACGGGATTTGATGGGGAACTTATATTTGGCTGTAAATGAGTCCAACAAATCCATACCTGCCATGTACTTGTTGTTGGCACCAACAATGTAAGGCCTCTCAACTTCAATGTAGGTTCTGGTGGCTTTGTCCCAGCGTTGAATCTTCTGCACAGGTTCAGGTCCAGCAAAGGATGTGTGACGGCCCTGTTGTCATACCATTTGACAGCACAGATATTCCCCTCCATTCTGACGTCATAGCTTCATCTCCCCTTTTTCTTCAAGCTCTTCTCGTCTTCAAGGTTACAGTAGGGTAGGCGCACCTGCCTGGCTGTTCCCACGTAATGAATTCCCCGATCAAGGAGTTTCACTAATAATGGAACACAGGTGAAGTAGTTGTCTGCATACATTTTGTAGTTCTGACCTTCTGGATGTGTGGAAGCAAGCTTCATCACAACATCACCTGACAATCCAAGTTCAGATTTGGCTCGTTTTCCGTTGACATTGCCTTGGTAGACGTCACACATCATGCCAGAGATTCCAGTTCTCACCCACACTTTGAATCCCAATGGGTTTGGCTTGCCTTGCATATATTGCTTGATGCTGCTGAATTTCCCCTTGATAGGATACTTTCATACTGCCTTGACAGCTTGTTATGCTCTCTACTTATCATGCTAAAAGAAATATGCATCCCAATCACCAGCCATTTAGTCAAACAATACTGCCTTGACATAACAATACTGCGTTTTGTGCTCTCTAATTATCATACTAAAAGGAAAACATGCATACCCCCACTTATATCCACACCCCACATTCAGGAACATTTTCACCTTTCCCAGAACTGAATTGTCTGTTGATATCCTCTTTGTGGACAAAGTCATGGAATTTTAGGTCAGTCTGGTCAAATTAACTACATTTTTTAGAGATAAAACTTTTAATTCAGTCAAATTTGACCAGAACACAACACAAGGGTAGAATGTATACTGTCCATGTATAAAGAAAATACTCTGTTAGAGGCAGTGGTGTAGTGGAGGGAATGCAACCTGTTTGGGCCCACTGCAACAAGCCTGCTATTTTGACTACCACACTCACCCAGTGTTGTAGAATTGCAACAAATATATAACAAGCTCTAAATGAAATTTGATGAATCTATTCCACAATAACTACATATGTACATGCTCTGGACATTGTAATAACAACCAAAAAAAATGTAAAAGACATTTTACTTACTTGAATCTGATGAATCTAGTCCAATGAAACAAAGAGATGTTGTTCGAAGGAAACTTTGAGAGGTTGAGTGAGTTCATGGCCATAAGGCGGGACTTATAAACAAATGTACCATCCAATAGCATTGTGAGACTGAACAATAGGACCCAATGACTATGTAAATGTGGTAAAACATAACATAGTTTTTTAGGATGGCTCAAGGTAACGTAATTTTACAACAAGGGGTGTTACAGGGTTAAGCGTCTGAATTTCCTTTTTATTCACAGAGTTCACATTATATATATAATAATAAAATATATATATTATATTATTCAAACTATGTTTTGTATGCAGACGTGCAGTGATGTTTCTGGATTGTATTTAATACACACTGCAAATTCAGACTATTATCATTACAGTATTTATTTAAAACCTCTCAGATTAAATACGACTAAATATTGTTTCTAGAGCACCAACTGTAAAGTCACTATATAAACTCAAATATCTGGAAACAAATATACAATGAACCTTCCTGACTCGGTTTCAGTCCTTCCTCCACTGTAACAGCTTGTTCCTCGCTGCTTCCTTACTCACTCGTATTTCTCCTCTGTCTGGAGGAGATTTTTGTGTCAATATGTCAAAACAATTAATGTGATAAAAGAAAAGGATCCAAACATGAAGATGTTTTGTATTTTATTTATGAGCAACATCAGCACCAAGACAACAACAGAGATCATCAAACATCATCTTTTATCTGCTGGACACAAAAACTAAAATATTCGTCTGTACAGTTCAGATAAACATTAAAACATTCGTCCTCTTCATCGTCCGTTCAGGTCACATGACTGTCTGCAAACAGGATTAACAAAAAGTACAAAAAAAGTAACTCCAGACCAACCAATCAGCAATCAGAGCTCGTCTCCATCACTCACTTACAGGAAGCTGCTTCAGCGCGTTCAGAGAGACAAAGAACATCTATCAACGACTACCATTAATATCTTCAATCAATTAATGGTTCAAAATGCCAACAGATCCAGTTCCTGTCAGACTGCAGCTGTTTGGGTTTTGGTCTGTTGGCCGACATTTGAACAATGTTCACTGTTTCAACCATTAAATCGACTAATAAAGAAAATAACGGGCACATTAATTGAGAATAATCGTTGCAATTTGGCTGTTAAATGTTAAACGCTGCGTCCCCCCTCCTGGGGGATCTCAGCTGACTGGCAGGTCTGAAGTGTTTCACTTGGACCTTCATCTAAACTTGAAGACATAGTACTTTGAGAATGTAGTTTAATGAGATCATCGGAGACCGCAAACAATCCTTAAAAATCCTGAGGTCATTGAAGCAGCTCAAACTAAATGATCGTCTCTGAAGTTCATTAAGCAGATATTTTAATCCAAAAACAAAAGCTCGCTCAAAAATCAGTTCAGTGACCCAATCCGAGTTTAAGTCTGTTCCTAGTTCTGGATAATGGACTCAAACAGGCGGCAACCAACGCAGCTGCACTTCCTCTAATGTCCACTAGATGAGACTATATCTACTGAATTACAGTGAAAACCTCCAACTGTCTATAAAATATCAGCTCTGAGGGCAGTTTCCCAGTTTCATTGTTCCACTTCCAGGTTTCAACGTCTGAGGCAGATCACAGATCAGTCTCTCCAGGAAGCTGCAGGAATTAAATCTAACTAATCCTGTTGAATTCTGCGTGAAAGATTTGGTCAAATTACTGCAACTGTTCCTGTGAGTGTCACCGATCACAGCAAGGTTTTATTCTCACTGGAACTCTATTTCATCCCAGCTTAAACATTCACCGTACTGGCCGCAATATTGCTCTGAAATCAGCCTGAAACATCCCAGAAATTAGATTATAGTAATGTCATTCTCTCTGGGACAAGGGGTTCCTGAAATGTGGAGAATTTCTTTGAGAAAAGCTGCAGTGATATAATTTTCCTGGAGGGACCGATGTTGTACACTTTATTCCAGCACACCTGTGGTATGAAAGATGTGTTATGTTTAATCTGCCTCGACAGGTGGTCACAGTCAGCAGGACTCGCTGCTGCTTGCTTCCCCCGTCTGAGCTCGATGCGACTCCACCACCTCACCGCGGTGATCCAGTCCCTTCTGGTGCCTGTCGGGGACAACTCGGTCAGGTGTGACGGGACCTTTATCGTTGTCCTTCAGCTTTCGTCCATCCTGTCGTCATCCTCTCCGTCAGGTTCGGCGTTTTCAGTCCTGCTCTTTACAGTTATCTTCCACTCATCGCCGACTTCCTCTCCTATCACTATCCTGGTCTCTCGTCTCTCCTTGCTCACTTCCTTCCTGTCCTGCTGTGTCTCCTTTCCTTCCTCCTCACTGTCCTCCTCTAGCTTCTTAATGTCCTCTTGCCTGTCTTCATCTGCCTCCTTGCTCTCCCTTTCTGTCTCCTCCCTGTCTTCCACACATTTCATTTTGTCTTTTCCTTCCTTTTCCGCGTCCTCCAGCCCATCACTCTCCTTTGTTTCCTCTCCTTCTTCTTCCATCTCCTTTCTGTCCTCCCTCATCTCTTTCCCTGTCTCTTCCCTGTCCTCTTTAATCCCCTTCTCTTCTTCTTTGTCCTGCTGTTTCTCCACTGACGTCTCTTGTTCTTGTTCCTCCTCAGTGTTGTCTTTGTCTTCCAGCTCAAGAAGCTCAAGAGAACTGGCCTCCAAAGCTTCAGCCCCCAGCAGGGTCTCTGTCAGGGTATTGAGGAGGTCCGACTGCATCTCCTCTGGTTTCTGACTCATTGTCTTCTCCCCCTCCTCTTTCTGCCACGGTAGGAGGCCCGTCACATTAAACGACTTCTTCCAAAGCGGTGGGAGTTTGTTCAGGTGTGTCAGGGCCTCGACCACCCAATTGACCAGCAGCTGGGCAACGTTTGCTTGAAGCCGTTGGGGTGACGGCTCCTCCAGCTCCTTCGGGTTTCCAGCGGTGAACTTTGCCCAGCGTGACAGCAGGAAGCGCTGCAGAACTGGCTTCATGCAAATCTCCAGGGGCTGAAGATGGAAGGAGCAGCCTCCGGGAATCACAGCCGGGAGAGTACCCGATCCACTGATGGAAGTAAGGAATGAATCTCCTAAGTGTTCCCGGTGTCGGTCCAAGAACAGCATTGATTTACTGGGCTGAGTTGGACCAGACACATGCTGTAGCCAAACTTTGTTATTCCAGAGATCCAAGGCTTCTTCTACTAACAGACTCTCTGGGCCGGCCTCCAGCAGGATGAACGCTGGCAGGGCTTTCTCTGCCAGCTCCCTGTTCGCCAGCACCAGGGACGGCAACATGGTGCCATCGGCCAGCACCGTCAGGTACACAGTGACCAGAGGTAAAGATCCAGTGAGTTCCAGGGCCTCCGAGCAGCGAGATTTGTCCTGAACTAACCTCAAGTCCACAAAAAGACACAGCTCATCCATTGCAGCTACAGTGCTTTCGGACAGCTTGTTGACCTGAATGACCCCCTGGGTAAATTTCCTGAAGGACTTCATCTTTGCCTCCAGGGAAAGTGGCAAGGCGCGAGCCAGCGTGACTTCCCTGCCAATGCTCCGTACACCGAGCCGATGCTGCAGCATGAAGCTCACCGCCCAGTCGTAGGAGATGCGGAAAGAGTCACTGAAACCTCCCTTCTTCTTCAACGTGGAGGCTTTGTGGAATAGGTTGCTCTCTGTAATTGGAAGCTGCTGCTCACGCATGGACAGTACCCAGGCCACCATACGGTCAACGCCGTCGGCTTGGACTTTCTGTTCCTGTTCAGTTTGCTTCAAACGCTTCCTGGCCTCCTTCAGCCAGGTCCGGATGAGCTCCGTGTCAGTTGAGAAGACCCTTGAGGCTTGATGGAGTCCGTCACACAGAGCGAACAAGGCGATCCTCAGCTGACGGGCGGTGAGGAAATCATCGCGTTCTTTAGAGGCAGACGAGACGGTTGCTGGTTGGGCGCGGACGTTCGTTGTTGACAGCAGTTGAGACACTGGACGTTTATCTTCTTTGAGAAATTCTTCCTTACTATCTTCAGTTTCTTCATCAACGTCGTCCAGATCATCCAGTCTCTCATCGTCGGAAAAGTCCAAGTCCTCCACAGGGGCCATTGCCCCGTCCACGTGGTCCTGAACCTCGATCACCTCGACTGCTCCACTACAGAGAACCAAAGGTACAGGAGTCAATATTATTGCAGAGATCACAGCAATAACTCAAAACACTCATGTTCAATTCTATTTAGAAATTATTACCTACCTTCTATCCTTGAGAAATCCAACTTTAGTTGATCCTGTTGAAAACATCAAACATGTATTTTTAATTGTGTAAAGCAGCAAAAAAACAATTTCTCAGTTATAGAACAAATTAACTGTATAAAATACTGACCTTTGTTCAGAGGCGACAGGCCGTGATATTCCCAGAAGCAGCTCGGCTGTTTGCACAGGTTGGCTTTACAGACAAAGCAGCCGAACACGCTCTCACGGCGAATGTTCCTCAAGTTGCAGTTCTTACACCTCTTGGAGATGTGGCTGATCTTTGCCATCCTGTGTCTGTGTTTAACTGGTTCGTCCGCCACCTCTACCCTCATCCCGCGGGAGCTGGCGATCTCAATGGTCTCAAAGTATTTCTGAGCACATTTGGCAAGCTGGTTGCCCAAACGTTTGCGGAAGTTGACCTGAGTAAAAAGGCCGTCTTGTACCCAGGCCGGTGGGTTCTCTTTGCGGCTCTCCCGCAGCACGATGAAGGCATTGACGATGCTCAGGTTCACCAGGAACCAGAAGAGGCTGCGCCAGTGTCGATCCTGGGGGATTCCTCCCAGTGGGTTGCAGGCCAGCAGCTGCTTGCAGATGTCAACCCCTCGCATGTTCTCCTGCAGGAGGCGGAATGCCATGGGGCGATCAATAGGGTCTAGTTCACCCACTTTGGTCTGAGACCTCCTCCAAACAGTGTCCTGTTCACCTGGAGCTGCATTAGTTGACAAACAGCCCATCTCCTTGGTGTCCCTCCAACGGGTGGCCAGCAGAGGGCCAAACTGCCTCTGCAGGAAGTCTCCGGGTTTCTCCAGCTGGCCCTCCTCCCACAGCTCTGCAGGCAGGATGGGGTTGGGTGGAGGAAAGGAGCTGGAGGCGTAGATGCCCTGGTCCAGAAGCTTCTGCATGAGTGCGACAGACGTAAGCGAACTAGCCAGGAAAAGGTGGTGGTGTTTATCCTCCAGACCCTTCCCCAGCTCCGGTACCACAGTGAAGCCCGGCTCCTGGCCGACCTTCTCTCCCACCTGGATGAAGAAACGGTGGCAGTAGCCAGACTTGGAGTCACAGAGCAGCCACACCTGAGGCTGGGTCTTTGGGTTGCCCTTAGTGCTGCAGCTCTCCTCCTCCAGGCTGGGCAGCAGCGCCCTGTCGATGGCAAGACAGCAGTTTGGCCGGTAGGTGTTCCACATTGCTTCACCCAGGGTGTCTAGCATCGGCCTGAAGATGTGGAGCGAGTCGCTGGACTTGCCGGTGCCACGATACTCGTCTGTGGTGAAGCTGCCCATCCGGATATTGGCAGCGATCTGCTTGAAGCGTTTGAAGCTCATGGCTCGGTAGAATGTATAGCTGTTGTCGTAGTGACTCCAGGACCAGTAGTGCGATGGGTCGGGTAGGTTCTGGATCCCCATCAGGATAACCAGGCCTATGAAACCTTTGATCTCGTGGGTTGTGACGGGGACCCAGTCTGGGTAGAAGGAGCCCAGGAACTGGCAGGTCTTGACGTGGGCGTTGGTCTCGTTGGTGATTAGCTCCATGAGTGATGCAGGAAAGAGCAGGTTGAAGAAGTCGATGGCGTCACTGTTCTTGGACAGATAGTGACGAGGCCCGCTGCTCTGCATGAATGGGACAATGGTGGACTCAGCACTGTCACTCTCTGTTGGATGTTTCCAACAATTTGCTGACCTCAAGGATGGATCAGACAAGTCTTTGTTCTGGTCTGGTTCCTTCTCTTCTGAAGGTCCTTCCTCATTGTGGCAGAACTGGATGTCAGGTTCAATGTAGGCTGAAAAGAAGGGACAATTAAACTTCTTTTATTATCTTAAACAGTAATTCACTGTAATTATTTTTAGAAAGATCAATCACTAATGATCACGTATAAAAATGTCGGCAGAAACATCCTACTGCGTCACAATGTTCAGTAAGTTGGGGCGGGGCCTAGTGGCCGACATAGGCCATGTTTGTATTGTTGTATTGGGCACCACGAGTCTTTGAAAGGGAGACTAGTGGGTTCCCATAGAACCCAATTTTATTCAGATATCTTGAGGTCAGGGGTCAAGGGATTCCTGTGAAAATGGCCATGCCAGTTTTTCCATCAACAAAATCTAGCCCAACGTTGGAGCCCCCCTCCTCCCCTTTCCCATGTGTGATATGATCAGTTTGATCACCTGGTCAGTGGTGAAGGGATGAATTAACTCAACAGTTCTTCTCTAAGTTGGCAGTGGATCATGTTGAAAGACATCCTGACATGTGAACACACTGATCCAGATACAACACTCCTTCATTTCCTTAACTTCCAGCTGTCAGGGAGCGATTGGAGACTCTGAACCTTCAGTTAGGTCAGGTTTATTGACTTTGGCTCCAGCTGAAGCCAGAAGTCGGACGCTGCCAAGAGCTATGGAGCAACAGGTCTGTGGAAAGCTCCGGGCGTCCTTCACCTAACTCTTGATTTAATAGCTCAGTTAGTGTTTACAAACCCAGCATCAGGAAACGGACATAAAGTTCGACATGAAGTTGAGTGTGCTGATATCTGCAGACTGCGTTAGTGCTCGTATCTCTGATGGTTCTGTTATCTGAGAGAATATTTTGAAACAATGAACTGAAGATATTCGTTGGAATATTTACTTTAAAGGTTTGATGACGAAGGAGGAGCACAATGTATTCACCAAAATAAAATGGACATTATTATTACTCAGTCCAATCTTAATAAAAACAAGACTTGTATCTCATTATTACTATCAAACTTTCACAAAAACAACCAGCCTGCACAAAGATTGTCCTTAGAGTCCCAGTTAATGTTTCCTTAAAATAACACAGGTTGCACAAAACAAGTCTTACAGGGCAGGAATAAAACCCAACAGCCGTAATGTCCCTGCTACCATGGACCACCCACAGTCAGTTTGTCCTTAAACTACCGGAAACACAGCAAATAAACACAGTTTCCCAGAGTCTGATCACACTGGACATAAACAGTAGCTCCAGATTTCTCCCACAGCATCTGTATGTTAGCAGAGGGGCAGTTTGGTTCCTGCAGTCAGACATACAGTGTGTAGCTGAGCTCAGGTTGCAGTACAACAGGTACTAGCATTAGTTAGCACTATGAGTCACAGAGGACTGTGGAAGCTAATACATATTTTCCAGCAGCAGCTATCAGAGAAATACAGTGCTCTGGTAGACTCTGTGTGTGTGTGTGTGTGTGTGTGTGTGTGTGTGTGTGTGTGTGTGTGTGTGAGAGACTTACTCCTGGTCTGACAGGTGGCGCTGTAATGCTCTGGGTTGATCAGCAGGTGATCAGCCATCTGATCTGCAGTGAGAGTCCTGTAGTGGCAGTGAGAGCACTGCAGCAGGAAGACACTGAGGGAGGACAGTGATTAGCTGATCAGCAGGAACACAGATCAATAATACATACAGCTGCAGGAGGCCTCTACAGGACAGCACTAGCTCACTGCAGCAGGTCCATTATTGACATTAACGCAATCAGCTGCTGGAATATTATCAATATATCTGATTATTAATGTTATTAATTAATTATTGCTGCAGGTGGACTGAACCCTCACTGGGTTGTAAAATGACCACAAATCAATACTAATCAATACAATACTAAAAGTTTTTGTAGATCCTTCCAGCTGAACATGTTGGATCAGGGAGGATTATAAAGTATTTGCAGACCAGATGTGAACCAGTAGATCCACTTCCTGTTCTGGTTTATAAAGATAACAGTGACACCTACAGGCCACACACAGTCACTGCAGCACACTGTCACACACTGACCTCTGACCTCTGACACAGAAACTCTACATTTATATTTCATTTGTTTCTATACACAGGCAGAGATTAACAGCTACAGTTTATTAGACAGGAGAAGAAGAACTACTTTTACAGTCTTATAGATTTATTGTTTGTTTGTTTGTTGGATTGTGTTCTCACCATGGAGGAGGTCGTCTGTGCAGAGGAACTACTTTGTCTTTGGACTGTGGTACGTGGTGACTGAAATCAACAACAAACAACAACAATAATTAATAACCAATAACTCCACCTCTGATCACTGAGAGTCAAAGTCCTCCTGTAGTACACTGAGTCCTCCTGTAGTACACTGAGTCCTCCTGTAGTACACTGAGTCCTCCTGTAGTACACGGTCCTCCTGTAGTACAGCGAGTCCTCCTGTAGTACAGCGAGTCCTCCTGTAGTACACTGAGTCCTCCTGTAGTACACTGAGTCCTCCTGTAGTACACTGAGTCCTCCAGTAGTACGAGCCTCCTGTAGTACACTGAGTCCTCCTGAGTAGCCTCCTGTAGTACAGCGAGTCCTCCTGTAGTACACTGAGTCCTCCTGTAGTACACTGAGTCCTCCTGAGAGTCCTCCTGTAGTACAGCGAGTCCTCCTGTAGTACACTGAGTCCTCCTGTAGTACACTGAGTCCTCCTGTAGTACACTGAGTCCTCCTGTAGTACAGCGAGTCCTCCTGTAGTACACTGAGTCCTCCTGTAGTACACTGAGTCCTCCTGTAGTACAGCGAGTCCTCCTGTAGTACACTGAGTCCTCCTGTAGTACAGCGAGTCCTGAGCCTCCTGTAGTACACTGAGTCCTCCTGTAGTACACTGAGTCCTCCAGAAGTCCTCCTGTAGTACAGCGAGTCCTCCTGTAGTACACTGAGTCCTCCTGTAGTACAGCGAGTCCTCCTGTAGTACAGGGTCCTCCTGTAGTACACTGAGTCCTCCTGTAGTACAGCGAGTCCTCCTGTAGTACAGCGAGTCCTCCTGTAGTACAGCGAGTCCTCCTCGTAGTACACGAGTCTTGTAGAGTCCTCCTGTAGTACAAGTCCTCTGAGTCCGATCCTCCTGTAGTACACTGAGTCCTCCTGTAGTACAGCGAGTCCTCCTGTAGTACACTGAGTCCTCCTGTAGTACACGAGTCCTCCTGTAGTACATGGGTCCTCCTGTAGTACAGCGAGTCCTCCTGTAGTACACTGAGTCCTCCTGTAGTACAGCGAGTCCTCCTGTAGTACACTGAGTCCTCCTGTAGTACAGCGAGTCCTCCTGTAGTACACTGAGTCCTCCTGTAGTACAGCGAGTCCTCCTGTAGTACAGCGAGTCCTCCTGTAGTACACTGAGTCCTCCTGTAGTACACTGAGTCCTCCTGTAGTACACTGAGTCCTCCTGTAGTACACTGAGTCCTCCTGTAGTACATGAGTCCTCCTGTAGTACAGCGAGTCCTCCTGTAGTACACTGAGTCCTCCTGTAGTACACTGAGTCCTCCTGTAGTACACTGAGTCCTCCTGTAGTACAGCGAGTCCTCCTGTAGTACACTGAGTCCTCCTGTAGTACACTGAGTCCTCCTGTAGTACAGCAGTCCTCCATGAGTCCTCCTGTAGTACACTGAGTCCTCCTGTAGTACACTGAGTCCTCCTGTAGTACACTGAGTCCTCCTGTAGTACACTGAGTCCTCCTGTAGTACACTGAGTCCTCCTGTAGTACAGCGAGTCCTCCTGTAGTACACTGAGTCCTCCTGTAGTACAGCGAGTCCTCCTGTAGTACACTGAGTCCTCCTGTAGTACACTGAGTCCTCCTGTAGTACAGCGAGTCCTCCTGTAGTACAGCGAGTCCTCCAGTAGTACAGCGAGTCCTCCTGTAGTACACTGAGTCCTCCTGTAGTACAGCGAGTCCTCCTGTAGTACAGCGAGTCCTCCTGTAGTACACTGAGTCCTCCCTGTAGTACAGCGAGTCCTCCTGTAGTACACTGAGTACACCTCCGAGTCCTCCTGTAGTACAGCGAGTCCTCCTCCTGTAGTACACTGAGTCCTCCTGTAGTACACTGAGTCCTCCTGTAGTACACTGAGTCCTCCTGTAGTACACTGAGTCCTCCTGTAGTACAGCGAGTCCTCCTGTAGTACACTGAGTCCTCCTGTAGTACAGCGAGTCCTCCTGTAGTACAGCGAGTCCTCCTGAGTCCTCCTGTAGTACAGCGAGTCCTCCTGTAGTACACTGAGTCCTCCTGTAATACAGCGAGTCCTCCTGTAGTACACTGAGTCCTCCTGTAGTACAGCGAGTCCTCCTGTAATACAGCGAGTCCTCCTGTAGTACACTGAGTCCTCCTGTAGTACAGCGAGTCCTCCTGTAGTACAGCGAGTCCTCCTGTAGTACAACGAGTCCTCCTGTAGTACAGCGAGTCCTCCTGAGTCCTCCTGTAGTACAGCGAGTCCTCCTGTAATACAGCGAGTCCTCCTGTAGTACAGCGAGTCCTCCTGTAGTACACTGAGTCCTCCTGTAGTACACTGAGTCCTCCTGTAGTACAGCGAGTCCTCCTGTAGTACAGCGAGTCCTCCTAGTAGTACAGCGAGTCCTCCTGTAGTACACTGAGTCCTCCTGTAGTACAGCGAGTCCTCCTGGAGTCCTCCTGTAGTACAGCGAGTCCTCCTGTAGTACAGCGAGTCCTCCTGTAGTACACTGAGTCCTCCTGTAGTACACTGAGTCCTCCTGTAGTACAGCGAGTCCTCCTGTAGTCCTCTTACTGGATCATGTGAGCAGCGTAGGCTCTGGAGCAGCAGCTGCTGTAGGGACACAGCAGACAGTGGACGTGAGTCGGGTAGTGGGCGGAGAAGTCGGAGGCGTCGGTTCCACACTCCAAACACACCAACCGCTCGCCGTCGTACGATGAACTCCTGCAGGAGGTGGGGAGAGGAGGGAAGACAGGAAGTGATGTCATTGTCAACTGATGGCAGCAGTTCCCTGAGGTTGTACGGTGAGCTAAATGCTAAATGCTAACATGCTAATGATCTAGATTAGCATGTTAGCATGCTAGCAGTAGCTGTTATAAAGACCTGCTGACGTGGACTCTGCGGCCCGGCGGCCTCTTGGTGGGGGATCGGGGGGGTTTGAGGAGAGAAGGGCTCTTCTGGATCTTCTGCAGCTCCGTCTTTATGTGGATCGGCTCCACCAGGGAGGACCGGTTCTGGAGCAACCGGGTCCCCGATGGAGTCTTCACGGGTCGGAGCTTACCATAGGTCCTGATAGTCACCTGGAGGCACACGGATCAATAATGAGAACCAACGGCGAGGACAGAGATTGATCAGACAGAGATTGATCAGAGACAGAGATTGATCAGATTAATCAGAGAGAGATTGATCAGAGACAGAGATTGATCAGAGACAGAGATTGATCAGATTGATCAGACAGAGATTGATCAGAGACAGAGATCGATCAGAGACAGAGATTGATCAGAGACAGAGATTGATCAGAGACAGAGATCGATCAGACAGAGATTGATCAGAGACAGAGATTGATCAGATTAATCAGAGAGAGATTGATCAGAGACAGAGATTGATCAGAGACAGAGATTGATCAGATTGATCAGACAGAGATTGATCAGAGACAGAGATCGATCAGAGACAGAGATCGATCAGAGACAGAGATTGATCAGACAGAGATTGATCAGAGACAGAGATCGATCAGAGACAGAGATTGATCAGACAGAGATTGATCAGACAGAGATTGATCAGAGACAGAGATTGATCAGAGACAGAGATTGATCAGAGACAGAGATTGATCAGATTGATCAGACAGAGATCGATCAGAGACAGAGATCGATCAGAGACAGAGATCGATCAGACAGAGATTGATCAGAGACAGAGATTGATCAGACAGAGATTGATCAGAGACAGAGATTGATCAGATTGATCAGACAGAGATTGATCAGAGACAGAGATTGATCAGAGACAGAGATTGATCAGATTGATCAGACAGAGATTGATCAGAGACAGAGATTGATCAGAGACAGAGATCGATCAGACAGAGATTGATCAGAGACAGAGATTGATCAGAGACAGAGATCGATCAGAGACAGAGATTGATCAGAGACAGAGATCGATCAGACAGAGATTGATCAGAGACAGAGATTGATCAGATTAATCAGAGAGAGATTGATCAGAGACAGAGATTGATCAGAGACAGAGATTGATCAGATTGATCAGACAGAGATTGATCAGAGACAGAGATTGATCAGACAGAGATTGATCAGATTGATCAGACAGAGATTGATCAGACAGAGATTGATCAGAGACAGAGATTGATCAGATTGATCAGAGACAGAGATTGATCAGATTGATCAGACAGAGATTGATCAGAGACAGAGATTGATCAGAGACAGAGATTGATCAGAGACAGATCGATCAGACAGATCGATCAGAGACAGAGATCGATCAGACAGAGATTGATCAGAGACAGAGATCGATCAGACAGAGATTGATCAGAGACAGAGATCAATCAGACAGAGATCGATCAGACAGAGATTGATCAGAGACAGAGATTGATCAGAGACAGATCGATCAGAGACAGAGATCGATCAGACAGAGATCGATCAGACAGAGATTGATCAGAGACAGAGATCGATCAGAGACAGAGATTGATCAGAGACAGAGATCGATCAGACAGAGATCGATCAGAGACAGAGATTGATCAGAGACAGAGATTGATCAGAGACAGAGATTGATCAGAGACAGATTGATCAGAGACAGAGATCGATCAGAGACAGAGATCGATCAGAGACAGAGATTGATCAGAGACAGAGATCGATCAGACAGAGATTGATCAGAGACAGAGATTGATCAGATTAATCAGAGACAGAGATTGATCAGATTGATCAGACAGAGATTGATCAGACAGAGATTGATCAGATTGATCAGACAGAAATTGATCAGAGACAGAGATTGATCAGAGACAGAGATTGATCAGACAGAGATTGATCAGAGACAGAGATTGATCAGAGACAAAGATCGATCAGAGATAGATCGATCAGAGACAGAGATTGATCAGATTGATCACACAGAGATTGATCAGAGACAGAGATTGATCAGAGACAGAGATTGATCAGAGACAGAGATTGATCAGATTAATCAGACAGAGATCGTCCAGAGACAGAGATCGATCAGAGACAGAGATCGATCAGAGACAGAGATTGATCAGAGACAGATCGATCAGAGACAGAGATCGATCAGAGACAGATCGATCAGAGACAGAGATCGATCAGAGACAGATTGATCAGATTAATCAGACAGAGATTGATCAGAGACAGAGATTGATCAGAGACAGAGATCAATCAGAGACAGAGATTGATGACGTTGATCAATCACATTATAAAGCCTCGCTGTATGCTAACGTCCTAACTGAACCAGTCAGTGGGTTCAGGGCTGATATATGAGCTGACCTTGGACCCTGGCGGGAGTCCTTCCAGCTGAGCAGGTCGTCGGAAGCTGCGATGGTTTTCCAGTTTATGTTGCATCTTATCCTTGAGGAAGACAAACTGCAGACGGCACCGGTTACAGTGGAAGGCCTGATTGATCTGAGACAGGAAGATATTGATTAATCAACTAATCACACACTATAAATTAAAGCTGCATGCAGCCATCAACAGTGGTGTGTGTGGTCATAGGTGTGTGTGTGTGTGTGTGGTTACAGGTGTGTGTGTGTGTGGTTACAGGTGTGTGTGTGTGTGGTTACAGGTGTGTGTGGTCATAGGTGTGTGTGTGTGGTTACAGGTGTGTGTGTGTGTGTGTGTGTGTGTGGTTACAGGTGTGTGTGTGTGTGTGTGTGTGTGGTTACAGGTGTGTATGTGTGTGTGTGGTTTTACAGGTGTGTGTGTGGTTACAGGTGTGTGTGTGTGTGTGTGTGTGTGTGTGTGTGTGTGGTTACCGGTGTGTGTGATTACAGGTGTGTGTGTGTGTGTGTGGTTATAGGTGTGTGTGTGTGTGTGGTTATGGTGTGTGTATTGTAGGTGTGTGTGTGTGTGTGGTGTGGTTACAGGTGTGTGTGTGTGTGTGTGGTTACAGGTGTGTGTGTGGTTACCTGGTGTCTCAGCAGGTGCTGCTGGTAGCTGGTGGGGTTTCTGGTCACCTTCAGGCAGAAGACACACAGCAGGAAGCGAGTCTCTCTGTGGAAGCTGGCAAAGTGCTGCAGGACGTCCGAGTAGAAGGACGAGCGATACGAACACACCTGTAAGGCACACCTGAGTTAACGAGGCCGCAGGACAAAGACTCCCTGAGCCGGGTCGGGGGTCAGACTCACCTGGCAGATGTAGGGCATCTCTCCTGGTTTGTGGTTGGACTTCATGTGGTTCAAGAAGGCCGGCTCGTTCTCAAACGCCCACTCACAGATACGACACATACCTGAGACCGACAGGTGAGTCCCGAAGCGTTAGGAATTGTTAAAATGAGATATTTCTTAAAGGGAGTTTGGTGCAGGGAGCTTTTAGTTGGATTCAAACTGCTGATATGGATCATTGTTAACGTTTAGTCTCCACTACAGAAACACTAGCTAACTGCTAAAGGCTGATCAGGTTAATAATGAGAGTATTGATTAGTGATCAGGATCATTATCAGCTGATTGTGTCTGTTTTTACTTTTCCTCACTAAACATGATGTTATTAGTGCCTACAGACAGGAAGGTTTACAGTAACACAGGTAATCAGAGCTCAGATACAGATGTGTTCCAGGTGTGCTTCTTACTGGAGGAGAGGAAGGAGCCATGCACCTGCTCCTGGTGGCTCTGCAGGTGATCTGGAGACGAGAACTGTCGGTAACAGAACCTGCAGCACTTCCTCTCATCACCTCCTCCTCCTCCTCCAATCAGCTCAGAGTGCTGGAGCATGTGCTGCATCAACCTGCAAACACACACACACACACACACACACACAGGTGAGCATACAACCACTGCATGTGCATCCAGACAGTCCAGGTGTGTCCAGGTGCTCGTCTGTACCTCAGGTTGTTCTCGGCGGGGTGCGTGCAGATGTGGCAGGTGAAGGAGGAGGTTTTGATTCCCAGTGGGTGTGGCTTCCTCAGGCTCAGGTCGCCTTCAAACGTTCCGTAGTAGAAATCCTCTACGCTCATCACCACCCTGGGGGGGCTGGAGGTCGGCACTGGGGTCACAACGCTGGAAGGGGCGGAGCCAGGAGCTGCTGGACCAGGTGACACACAGAAACTGTGAGAGCGGTAACCATGGTAAAACATTAGCCAAGCTATGCTAGCTTGGCTAAGTCAATGTTACATCTATGAGCTAACAGCTAATAAATACAAAGTGAGCAGGTAACAGCCCAAAGACGTCTATGTATTGTGTTATCAAATGATATTAGCATGCTAACCAGCTAGCCTAGCCCTTACCGATAGCCACCACCTCGTGCTGCTTCTGAGTTGGTTCAATTTGAGGACTCTTTATTTTACATAAAAATCTGCCACTACCTACAGGTGTGCTGTACATCAATGTACAACCAATCAACACTCGCCTAACTAGCCAGCTAGCTCAATGTCACCAGAGAACGTTGAATAATGAGAGAAGTTCTGAACTGTTGCAGTTCCCCTCTGGCTCCATGTGAGGGCGCTCACAGGATGAGAGCAGAATGAATGGAGCTCTATGGAGCTATACCCTCACAGTCCTCTTCTCTCAGGATATCATTGTTTGTCTAGTAATGACACATTGCTGGGTGTTAGATTGTTTAGAGTCACTTATTTGCTTTAAAAAGTCTTTAAAATGTCAGTGACGTCACACACATCGTACAGAGATACTGCTTTACGGCGAGCCTCGAGTCTCTTTGTGCTTCCTTTTCTCTCGAGGCATCGACGACACAGACGTAACGATCGGCAGATAAAAGTACCAGCAACACAAAAAAAGTTGCTGTTTTAAAAAAAAGAACTTGGGCGAAAAAATCGGCCTTAACATTGTGGTCCCGGTTCGGATGCCACGATGCCATCAAGCAGGATCTCTGGTCGTAATCAGTCCTTCACTGACCAATCAGCGTTCATTAGCAGAATGCTAGCGCGTTATGGGCAACAACAACTCGTCCTGTAAGAAATCTAAAGGACATCAGAACTCGTTCATTCAACTTTCGACCTATAACCCATGTTGAACTTTAAAAACTACAATCACATCTGAGATTTCTCAACCACAATCAGGTGAAAGACAAATGTGCCGTCTAGCTCCATCTGCTCCCATTCATTCTGCACTGATGGGAGAGCGCCCCCAGTGGACCTCTGCTGGAACTGCAACCAGTATTCGGTACAATGGGACTTAATAGAGGAGAGGCCAGGCTCTCCGTGGACGGGTTCTGGTGTTACATAACATCTATGTGCTAACAGCTAATAAATACACAGTATCAATAGCAATATCAATATCAGTATTAATGTCAGTATCAATATCAGTATTAATGTCAGTATCAATATCAATATCAGTATTAATGTCAGTATCAATATCAATATCAGTATTAATGTCAGTATCAGTATCAATATCAGTATCAGTATCAATATCAGTATTATTGTCAGTATCAATAGCAATATCAATGTCAGTATTAATGTCAGTATCAATATCAATATCAGTATTAATGTCAGTATCAATATCAGTATTATTGTCAGTATCAATAGCAATATCAATATCAGTATTAATGTCAGTATCAATATCAATATCAGTATCAACATCAGTATTAATATCAGTATCAGTATCAATATCAATATCAGTATTAATGTCAGTATCAGTATCAATATCAGTATCAATATCAGTATTATTGTCAGTATCAATAGCAATATCAGTATCAGTATTAATGTCATTATCAGTATTAATGTCAGTATCAGTATCAGTATTAATGTCAGTATCAGTATCAGTATTAATGTCAATATCAGTATCAGTATCAATATCAGTATCAATATCAGTATTAATGTCAGTATCAATATCAATATCAGCATCAATATCAGTATTATTGTCAGTATCAATATCAGTATCAATATCAGTATTAATGTCAGTATCAATATCAATATCAGTATTAATGTCAGTATCAATATCAATATCAGTATTAATGTCAGTATCAATATCAGTATTAATATCAGTATCAATATCAATATCAGTATCAATATCAGTATTAATGTCAGTATCAATATCAATATCAGTATCATAATCAATATCAGTATTAATGTCAGTATCAATATCAATATCAGTATTAATATCAGTATCAATATCAATATCAGTATTAATATCAGTATCAATATCAATATCAGTATCAATATCAGTATTAATATCAGTATCAGTATCAATATCAATATCAATATCAGTATCAGTATCAATATCAGTATTAATATCAATATCAGTATCAATATCAGTATTAATGTCAGTATCAATATCAATATCAGTATCAATGTCAGTATTAATGTCAGTATCAATCAATCAATATCAGTATTAATCAATCAATATCAGTATTGATCGTACTGCTGCTGAACGGAGGGATTCTGGTGACGCCATTGGCCGAGCCCGAGGGAAGGGCGGGAGAAGCTGCCAGCTTCAGGGAGTTGGCTCCGCCCACCTGGGTCATCTGCAGGTTAACTGGAAAACAACAACAGATCAATCAATATATCAATCAATCAATCAATCAATCTGATCAGAAGTGCGTGTATGTCCCATGTGACGGACCGGGTCCTGGCGTGCTAGTGCGGATGGTTAGCGTAGCGGGCAACTGCATGGCGGTGAAGGCGGAGCCAGGCAGCGGCGCTCCTCTGGAAGGGGCGGGGCCTGGCCTGGTCTGGACCCCCTGGCCCTGGGGGAGGACCGGGGACACGCCCACACCGGGCCGGACCAGCTGACCCAACGCCGGGGCTGCGGGGACAGGAAACAGCGGCGGTCAGAAGAGCTGGGATCAATAATCAGAGGAGTTATTGATTAACGGAGCGGAGGAGTCGTACACTGGATCAGAGTGAGCGGCTGGACCGTCTGACCGGGCTGCAGGTTCAACAGCAGGGGGGCGCCGCGGTTCATCACCGTCTGCACCGGGAACCCCTGTGGGTGACAGCACAGTGACATCACAGTGACATCACAGTGACAGCACAGTGACATCACAGGGACAACACAGTGACAGCACAGTGACAGCACAGTAACAGCACAGTGACATCACAGTGACATCACAGTGACATCACAGTGACAGCACAGTAACAGCACAGGGACATCACAGTGACAGCACAGTGACATCACAGTGACATCACAGTGACAGCACAGTGACAGCACAGGACATCACAGTGACATCACAGTGACAGCACAGTAACAGCACAGTGACATCACAGTGACATCACAGTGACAGCACAGTGACAGCACAGTGACAGCACAGTGACATCACAGTGACATCACAGTGACATCACAGTGACAGCACAGTGACATCACAGTGACATCACAGTGACATCACAGTGACAGCACAGTAACAGCACAGTGACAGCACAGTGACAGCACAGTGACATCACAGTGACATCACAGTGACAGCACAGTGACAGCACAGTGACAGCACAGTGACAGCAGTGACAGCACAGTGACAGCAGTGACATCACAGTGACAGCACAGTGACATCACAGTGACAGCACAGTGACAGCACAGTGACATCACAGTGACAGCACAGTAACAGCACAGTGACATCACAGTGACAGCACAGTAACAGCACAGTGACATCAGTGACATCACAGTGACATCACAGTGACAGCACAGTGACAGCAGTGACAGCACAGTGACATCACAGTGACATCACAGTGACAGCACAGTGACAGCACAGTGACAGCACAGTGACAGCAGTGACAGCACAGTGACAGCAGTGACATCACAGTGACAGCACAGTGACATCACAGTGACAGCACATCACATCCCTAATTAAAGCTGCAAGCAGCGTTGGACGGGACCTCGCACTCCAGCGCTTACTTCCTGTTGCCAGTAGGTGGCGCTATCACTATGTCTGAATGTTGTCATGTAGACGTGTTCAAGGCGAGAGTGTTATCAAACACGTGAAGTTTCATTGAGATTGGACCACGTACGCTGAAGTTATGAGCACTGTCTGTTTATGGTGAATGGTCAAAATTCAACGCCGTTCGACGGAATGTCGTAAATAGCACAACTTTAAATCATGAATGTCTTTAGATTGCACTGATTAAATTTGAATAGATCCGATAAATTCCCTAGGAGGAGTTCGTTCAAATACAACGTGAAAAGTTCAGTGAAAGTGAAAACCAAAATGAAAATGGCCGACTTCCTGTGGGGTTTCGGGTATGGGTCCAAGAGGCTTTTTTGTACGTCCCGGCATGTTACACGTGCCTACCGAGTTTCGTACATATCGGTGAAACGTGGCGCCGGGGCTGCTTTCTAAAAGTCCTGTAGGGGGCGCTACAAACACGATTTTTGGTATGTGAGCTTCAGGCACTACTCTACACGTAACCTGTGAATTTCATATTCATAACTATTACGGTCTCCACACAGTGATTTACCCTGCCACCAGAGCGCCACCTAGTGGCGGATTGTTGACACATTTTTTAGTGAGCCTCAGGGAGCCATGGGGAAGCATCGTACCAAGTTTCATCTTAATCACATATACCATTGTAGAGATATAAACGTCTTCATTTTAAAGAGCGCCACCTAGTGGCAATGGCCTGAAATTGTGCACGATGCCTAAGGAAGACATGAGGAACTATGGACCCAAGTTTGGTGTCAATCGGAGATACCAATGTGGAGAAATGGTCCACTTCCTTTTTTGACGAAAAATCCACAGGAAGTGATAATTTTATTCTTTCATGATGACGGTCCTCAGATGCTACGTGAAAAAGTTTGTGCGAATCGGACAAAGCGCACGGGGGGAACACGGAAAAGTAGTTTAAGGACATTTTGCGCTCTAGCGGAGAAAAACTATAGGCGGAAGTGGGCGTGGCCTATATGGCGAGATTCAGCTCCGTTCACCGAACGCCACCTAGTGGTCGACCCGAAACCGACACAAAGAATATCCATATAATATATAGCCTGTTAGCGAAACAGTAACTAGCTATATTATATATATATTGATCAACAAAAGAACTACAAACACAATGGAGGAACTGAGGAACTACAAGGAGCACAGGGTGTGTTTGTTTTCTGTACCTGCGTGGTGAGGAGGATGGGCGGGGCTCTCCCTGCCCCAGTGGCTGCTGGGAGGAAGAATGTTCCACCTGCCGTCTGCGTCAGGATGAGGGGCGGAGCCTGAGCCATCAGAGGCGAGGGGGGCGGGGAGGCGGGGGGGAGGAGGTGATGATAGAGGGAGGAGGAGGAGGAGGAGGAGGAGGAGGCATCACAGAGGAGGAGATGATGTGAAGAGGAGCAGAAGCTGAGGAGGAAGAAACAACGTTTATTGTTTGTGCACACACACACACACACAAGACACACACACACACAGACAGACAAAACACACACACACACAGACACACACACACACACACAGACACACACACACAACACACAACAAGAAAACACAGACACACACACACAGACACACACACACACACAGACACACAGAGACACACACACATACACACACACACACACACACACAGACACACACACACACACACACAGACACACACACACAGACACACACACAGACACACACACAGACACACACACACACAGACACACACACAGACACACACACACACACACACACACACACAGACACACACAGACACACACACACACAGACACACAGACACACACACACACACACACACACACAGACACAGACACACACACACACACACACACACACACACACACACACACACACACACACACACACACACACACACACACACACACACACACACACACACACACACACACACACACACACACAGACACACACACAGACACACACACACACACACACACACACACACACACACACAGACAGACAGACAGACAGACAGACAGACACACACACACACACACACACACACACACACAGACAGACAGACAGACAGACAGACACACACACACACACACACACACACACACACACACACACACACACACACACACACACACACACACACACACACACACACACACACACACACACACACACACACAGACACACACACACACACACACACACACACACACACACACACACACACACACACACACACACACACACACACACACACACACACACACACACACACACACACACACACACACACACACACACAGACACACACACACACACACAGACACAGACACACACACACACAGACACACACACACACACACACACACACACACACACACACACAGACACACACACACACACAGACACACACACACACACACACACACACAGACACACACACACACACACACACACACACACACACACACACACACACACACACACACACACACACACACACACACACACACACACACACACACACAGACACACCTGGTGGAGGAGGTGTGACGGGGGTCTGAGGGGGCGGAGTCTCAGAGGCTGGAAGAGGAGATGAAGAATCCTCCACCGGGTCGCAGTAACTGTCCATGAAGTCCATCTCGTCTTCCTCCACGCTGTCGTCCACCTGTTGCCATGGCTCCAGCTCCTCCTCCTCACACTCCATAAACAACTCTGTATCCATGTTGCTATGGAAACCACAATAAACACACACAGATATAAATATGTCTCTCTCTCCCCCCCTGGTGGCTGACTGCAGTATAGACTCTTGACCTCTGACCTCTATGTGACCTGTGTAATGACCATTCCCACTTATGGGGCGTTCCTTTTGTCCCGAGTCACCGCAGGTTCTTGCGTTCTGTTTGGCACACAACACGACGAGTCGGAGAAAGACGAATAGTGATTATCTGTTTACGGTGGATTTCACCCGTTCATTATTACACAATCATATCTCACAGTTTGATATCTGAATACTCCGTTCTGATTAACGTTACCGTTACCGTGGTTACTGCTCTGCTTTCTGCTCAAGACTCGGCACTGTTGTCATAGCAACATGGAGCGTTTCTAGCCACTTTCAGCTGCACGAGCTACAAAGTAACTAATGAGGCTCATTAACTCACAATGAGACTGTAGCAACAGTGTACAGTGCTGTGGGTACGACTTCTTCTGTGGTTACAACAAACACTAACACAATGTTTACTGGGTACGACTTCTTCTGTGGTTACAACAAACACTAACACAATGTTTACTGTGTGACGCTCGGAGTGGCCATCTTGGTAACTGAACTCGGGTCCTCTGAGTGCGGACGACTTAACGAGTTGTTTATAACGTTACGACCTCGGGGGCGTTCTGTTTGCAACTTCCTGTTCGTAACTCAGGAAACCGACTTGGAGATCGAGTCGGGTGGACAAAACGAACGCACCATAAACACTGTATCATACAGCTCTACTTGGCTCCGCCCACTAATCTGAAACCAGCCAATCACATCGTCAGATTCAGTCTAAAGGAGGAAGCTTGTTTCCTTTTAATGTGAGACAGCAGCAGACAGAGGGGGGGTCCTGGTGTCTGCAGAGCTGGGAATAATAATAACAACAACAACAATAATAATAATAATAATAACACTCAGTAGAGACGTCCTCGAGATTATACTCTGATTACATTTCAGTGAGTAAAGAATGTAACACAAACATCTGCAGCAGCTAGAATGGACTGAACCATAGAACCAGACTGTTACTGTCCTTATTATTGTTGTTATTATTATTGTGACTGTCCCAGTGTAAACAGTCATCTCTCTATAAAATATCTATCTGTCTGTCTGTCTGTGTGTGTCTGTCTGTGTGTGTGTGTGGCTCAAATATTTCTGCAGATCAGGATCAGACTGACCTGAGAGTTTCAACATGGCTGCTGTGTGGTTTAAGGGTGTGCAACGTGGGCTTTGTTTGGACTACAAAGATACCGTTAATAAATAATTTCATAAATTATTTATGAATTTAGCTAGCATCACCATAGCCACCAGAGCCAATCACTGCAGAGCCCACCCCCACGACACACCTTAAGAAACACGCTGATCTAACGTTATACCTGCAGCATAATAATATATATAATAATATGTAAACAGTCAGTATTATTAATAATAATAATAATAATATATATAATCATATGTAAACAGTCAGTATTATTAATAATAATAATAATAATAATATGTAAACAGTCAGTATTATTAATAATAATAATAATATATATAATAATATGTAAACAGTCAGTATTATTAGTATTAATAATAATAATAATATGTAAACAGTCAGTATTATTATTAATAATATGTAAACAGTCAGTATTATTAATAATAATAATAATAATAATAATAAATATATAATAATAATATGTAAACAGTCAGTATTATTAGTATTAATAATAATATATATATAATAATAATATGTAAACAGTCAGTATTATGAGTATTAATAATAATATCTATATAATAATATGTAAACAGTCAGTATTATTAGTATTAATAATAATAATAATAATAATAATGTAAACAGTCAGTATTATTAATAATAATAATAATAATAATAATAATATATATAATAGTAATATGTAAACAGTCAGTATTATTAGTATTAATAATAATAATAATATGTAAACAGTCAGTATTATTAGTATTAATAATAATAATCTATATAATAATAAGTAAACAGTCAGTATTATTAATAATAATAATCATAATAATATGTAAACAGTCAGTATTATTAATAATAATAATAATCAATAATAATATGTAAACAGTCAGTATTATTAGTATTAATAATAATATATATATAATAATAATATGTAAACAGTCAGTATTATTAGTATTAATAATAATAATAATAATATGTAAACAGTCAGTATTATTAGTATTAATAATAATAATAATATGTAAACAGTCAGTATTATTAGTATTAATAATAATAATAATATGTAAACAGTCAGTATTATTATTAATAATAATAATATATAATAATAAGTAAACAGTCAGTATTATTAGTATTAATAATAATAATAATATGTAAACAGTCAGTATTATTAGTATTAATAATAATAATAATAAGTAAACAGTCAGTATTATTAGTATTAATAATAATAATAATATGTAAACAGTCAGTATTATTAGTATTAATAATAATAATAATAGTAAACAGTCAGTATTATTATTAATAATAATAATCTATATAATAATAAGTAAACAGTCAGTATTATTAGTATTAATAATAATAATAATATGTAAACAGTCAGTATTATTAGTATTAATAATAATAATAATATGTAAACAGTCAGTATTATTAGTATTAATAATAATAATAATAATAATATGTAGTATTATTAGTATTAATAATAATAATCTATATAATAATAAGTAAACAGTCAGTATTATTAGT